>NW_025999998.1:11042562-11168278 GCF_001458135.2 Marmota marmota marmota | reverse complement strand
TCTGATAGGAGCAGGGTTCATGAAGCAGCCTCCGCGGGGCGGTTCCGGGAGCCGGAACTCGGGCGCCCCGCGCTCGGCATTCGCTCCGATAGGCTCAGGTTCTTAGAAGCACCCAGGCGCAGAACCCTAGCAATCTGTTTGCAAGCCACAGGCGAATTGTAGCCTGGAATTACCTGATCTATGGCTGAATGAGTTGCGGTCAGTCGAAAACAGGGGACGTGACGTCAGTTTACCAAGATGGTGGCTGCTGGCCTCCTCTGTGGACTGACCGGTGTGTAGAACTGAGAAGGACCGCTTCCTTCCCCCGTCTGGAACCCAGAATTCAGCCCTGAGTACGGTGCTTGCGCGGCTGGCAGAAACTGCAGCGCTGTAACCCTGCGTCTCTATCCCAGCCAACACTGCAGACTTTCGCCGCGGGGCGATTTGCTGAATAAGCAGTTACCCTCCGTGCGACAAACCTCTCGCGTTTGAGTCCCCGTAGCCGATCCTCGTGCGATGGAAATCTTTCCTCCAGGTTCCGGAGCACCCCACTATTGCTGGAAATTCCTAACAAGATATCCTTTAGCCGTCCTGACTTGTCTTACTCCCACACAGTGAAGCAGCACACGGGGGTAATGCACTCCCCTCGCCGCCATCTTCCTTCCACAACCTCAAGTTTTGTACTTTTTATATTTAAATTGTTTTTGTTATATGTAGGAAAGGAAATGTTCTTCAGTGAAGTACCTTTATTACATTTATAAATATATTTCAAGGGATGAAAACTATATTGGGGATTTGTTCATATTTTTATCTTTCAGGTTGTGGCCTCAATGCTAGAAATCCATGTCACTGTTATGTTGGAATGAAACATTTTAATAAACAACTTTGTTATTTTCCATGTTCCACTAAGTATATTCTGGGGTTAGATCTTTCTCTGCATCAAGATGAAGTCTGGACAGGTCTACAACCTGTTTGGCGACTCCTAGAATAGAAGGTCCTTAGTACATGTCCACTCACAGACCCACAACAATGGCCTTGCATAGACTTTTGGCATGTCTAATCCAGCTTAAAAAGATAAAAATTCAAATATACTTTCAGTAGATACCTCCCCATCTCCCAGTTTGCTGGGCACAGGCAGACCTCCAGCAGTGGGAGGGAGTGGGGGCTTCTCTGCTCTTTTCTGATGGATGTTGGGAAGAAGAAAGGGAAGGAAGGTCAAACCTGAGGAGTCCAGATATAAGATGCCCCAGGAACTCAAGAGAATTTTCAGGTGTAAAAATTTCCTTTTCTTGCAAATTGTTTTCATAGGCTTTGTAGTGCCTCCTCCAAATGGCTGTTGCAGTCTTGTATTTAGGGGAAGTACACATCTCCTCTGGCTAGAAGTTTCTTGTCCTCAAGAAATTTGAGGGACAACCCTATATAAGCTCTTCCTGGAGCTTGGTGCCTTCAAATGGTCACATAGCCTTTATCCTGAGACTCTTAAGAGACAATGAGCATTCCCCCACCCTCCCCAAGAAGCCTCTGTTAGCTTTGCCATCATTAGACTCACAATTCTCTTGCTCATTCAGGAAAATACTGTAGTCTATTACATTTGCCAGGCTCCAGGGAACACACAGCCTAGTCTTCAATGGTCTCACTGAAGTCCCTTCCCTAGGCACGAGATGTTGGGCAGACCCCCTCCCAACCTTCCCTGCTGTGTGTGTGTGGGTTACCTATGACGTATCGACTCTCTCCAAATTTTGTCTTCCACATCTCACAGCAGATTAGCCAAGCCCTTTCATACTCGGGTGATTATTAGACTGGCTTTAAACCACCTTCTCCCCCAAGTTCCACATGATGGGCTGGCACCTGACCTTGGAATGTGATTATAAAATGCTTCTATCCTACCAGTTTATACTGTGTCTTAGACTGATTCACAGTCCTGCTAATAACCCGGGGTTGGGTCAGCTGTATCAAGTGACTGGTCAGTATGTTCCATTCTACCCGCCACATGATTGCCACACTCATCATTCCAAGGATTTCTTTCCCCCCAAATACTGGCTCTCAGCATAAAAACCTTCACTGCGTTTGACCATCTGAAGAAATGAACACAACTTCTTTGCTTGGCCTTCAAAACTTTCTATAATCTAATTCCTATTAATGCTATCTGCTATATGGATAGGTCCTCAAATGCTAAGTGCTATACCCATGAAATTTAGTGTCTTGATCAGAGAGAAATTTACTTCTTAATCAGGCAGTGTCCACAGTGGGTATCCTGAATGATGGTCTGTTTTCCTCATCAGGTTGCACAGAGAACCCAGCTCCAACATCCTTGTGGTTCTGATAATCCCTAGGGTCTCAAAGTCCTCCAAATCCAGCTGTCTGATAGGGGAGGCAAGAGCAGTTGTTACTCCTTTGCCTGGAAGTGAGTGTGGGTTATCTACCCTAGTTCTGTTCCTTAGCCTTTTTCACCTAGCTCTGTGCCTGGGACACTCATCTCTCTGGCTAAATCAAAGGCTCCCTCGCCCTCTGGACTCTTATTTTATTTAGCTAATGGACCACCATGGCAGAAGACTGGAGAGAGGTTTAGGAGTGTTGTCAGGGTGTTTCCTTCCACCTCTCCCTTTCTGTGCTTTGACACAGGCTGGGTGTGTCCTTTTGATGGCTACAGCTTTTTTCTTGTGGGTCACTCAACATGACTCCTATTTTTGGGTTCTAGAAATCACACCATTCTCACATATCAGGTATGTTCTGGCCTCAAGATCCTATTTTTTCTATCCCTTGTGATTTCCATGCGCTTCTCCACAATTTTACAATCTCTCTTTCTCAAAATCTCTTCGACTCACCCAATTTGAGTGTGCCACCCATTTACCACCTAGAGTCTGCAAGGAAAATGCCACTCAGAGTCCATCATGGAGGATGCATCAAGGTCCCAGGATGCAAGGAGGGATGGCTCTGAAGCTGCTTTCTTGCTCCAGCTGTGCTTTTGAAAGCACAAATTCTGGCAGACAGTTCTCTGCATTAAGTAACAAGCCAGAGATCCTCTTGCACAAATTCACAAAAATCCACAACTTAAGACAAACTAGCCTACTTAAAATTTGCCATGTAATTCCTGGTGTTTGTATCCACTGAACTCCGGGCCTTTCTTGTTGCCCTTCTCCACTCTCTTTTTGCTATCCTACCTACTCTACTAGATTCAGCTCTGCCATTAGTCCCTCCACATAGTCTCTGTTCACTTTAGTAGCTGAAAATAATTATTTCGTTCTCCCAGTATGAATAGTTCTACACATGACATTAGGTGTATTCTGTTGCTTTTACAGCTGGAAACTACTTTTCTGATACATTTTCTGTAGCCTTGTACATTTTCCAAAATAAGAACACCAGAGCCCCATTATAATGATGTTCTCCTCTGTGCTGGTGTGGATGTTCCATGTGGTGAAATTGCCCTGTAATGAGGTTGTTCTGACACACAAGGCACTAAACAACCTTGGAAAGAGCCCAAGACAATTCTGTTTTATATTTAATTTTTCCTTTTTACTAAGCAGCTTTTAAGAAGATCCCAGTGTATCCATCTGAAGATTGGCTCTCAAAATTTGATAGAAAAGGCAGAACAAAGAAAAGGCGTTTTATGGTTTCTTTAAAATCACTTGCACCTTATTTATATGATTGTCAATGAAGCTCACTCTTTCATTAGAAACGAAAAGCAGATTAAGCAAACATTTCTCATTACAGAAAAATACTGTACCCTTAAGGTATTCATAATACAGCAGGGGTAAATTATGCACACTTAATTGCCCTTAAAAGAGATATGTCATCAACTGAAAATGAAATTCTTGATTTAGGATACAGCCGCATGATGAATTCTACAATGTTCGTTTTTCAGAAATATTACAGTTTAGACTAAAGACATTCATTATAAATATAGCACAGCAAAATATCCTTAATATCATTCCTATGCACTAGGAAAGAAAATTTCACGTATTTGTGTATTCAAATAAAAACAATATTTATTTGATACAAAAACAAATTTAGATTCAATAGAAAAATAAGAAAGGATTGATTTTTTTGGGCATCTTTCTACAATCAACCAAAATCAACTTTCACACAACCTTAGAGTATCAGATTTCCTGATAGAGGGGTTGTTGATTTTAAAGGTAAAATGTTATATCAGCACTAAGTCCTATTTTGGGAGAAATAATGCAAATGCTTATCTATCTGTCCCCAACACCTATTCTCCATTGGCTCTCAATGAAGGTAGACTTTGCTTCCCAGGGGACATCTGGCCATATGTGGAGACAATTTTGGTTGTCACAATTGAGTGATGCTTCTGCATCTGTTGAATAGAGGCCAGGGGTGTGCTAAACCTCCCACTATGCCCACATAGCTCCCTGCAACAAAGAATTAACCAGCCCCAATGTCAACAGTGCTAAGGTGGAGAAATCCTGTTATATAGTAATAGAAATTTAAATTGGGTATTTGCAGGTTCTTTTGTAGCTATAGTCACATGAATTAATTTTTGGGCAATGAGATGTGAGAGGAAATGTGTCCAACTGCCAGGTTAAAGCCTTAACAGGAAGGGTGTGTCTTCTATGGATGTGATGGCTAGAGGTGAAATAGCCCTCTTGGCCACGTCTGGAAGCTGTATAGCGAGAATGTCAGAAAAATGAGATAGAAACCTGGGCTCCTGATGAATCTGTAAAGGCAAGTAAACTACTTCTGTACAATGACATGAAAGAGAAATGAAAATCTACTTGGTTTAAGCCACAGTCATTCTGGTTCTCCGTTTTACACACAACTGAACTTGTATTCCAAGTGCTTGTAACCTCTGAACCTATAAGCAAAAGTTCTTCACCTCATCAAATGTTCTTTACCTACAAAATGATGCAGATTCAAAATCACTTCAAATTGAAAATGAAATGCTCAGAGAGACAGCAATGCTTAATTTAAAAAAATGACGACCGTGGCCCATGCCCAATGACAAAAAGTTAATCAATTCTTAACTATAGGAAGTGAAACATAAATGTATCCATCTTGCTCTTGCCCTCCAGGATTAACTATAATCAATGTCTATTATGTGTCTGACATTTTTCTCTATACACTGAAAATATATGCACACACATATATTTGGGCTAGGGGTAGAGCTCAGTGGTAGAGCACATGCTTAGCATGCAAAAGGCCTCGGGTTTGATCCCCAGCACTACAATAAATAAATAAATTTAAAAAAATGGAATCCTACTCTGCAGGCTTTGTTGCAACTTGATGCTTTCACATAATAATCTTCCATGTCCATCTATACTGATTTCATTGTTTAATGGTTACATAGATTTTCATAGTTCACATGTAACACAATTCTTTTAACTACTCTCTTTTTGATAGACATTAGGGTTCTTGTTCTGTCTTTTTATTAACAAATAATGTTGTATGAGACATTCTTGTTCATATATTCCTGTACTTACTTCTTGAGTATCTTGCAGTATAGATTCGTAGAACTGCTGAATTAAAGAATATGCATATTTATACTTTTGATTCCATTAATTTATATTCACAGACTTGCCATCATATTTTTACCAACACTGTTATCATTGATTTTGCTAATTTTTGTCAAATTTGCTGTTTCAGTCTGTTTTCCTGAACATTAGTGAGGGAGATTATCTTTGTGTGCTTATTATATATCGGCTGTTAACTTTATAATTTTCATTTTTATGGTTACACACTAATAACCATGCTCAATTATTTTATACTAATTGAAGTTAAACTGCATTTGCAAAATATTCCCCACGGAAGCTCTAAAGCAATAGGATCCCATGCCTTCTCTTGGGAGTTTTTATTATGGAAATTATAACCTCTCCCAGGGCAAAAACTGTAGCTATTCTTTATCACCAACCAAATAAAGTTCCTTTTTATTTCTTTTTACTGTAATAAAAATTTATACTTCCCCAGTTTTTAAAATTTAAAATAGTCCTTTAGAAGCATTAAATATATATATTTGCAACAACAGATAAGAAATATACTCTACAATTGGCTCATTGGAACATTGGAGCCTTTTACAGGAAAATAAAACAGCAGCTTGGGGTAAGGCAGGGGTGGAGAAGCAGACTTAGGCAGAAGGAGGTGGGAATGGTAAAAGTACCTACCTCTTTCTTTAAAGTCCTATACTCTGGGGTTAGAAGAACTTTTGAGATGGGAAGCAATGAGGGATCTTTAGCTGCATTTTTTTTTCACATTAGGGCAGCATCTTTCTTCCCATACCCCCACTTTAATCTTCTTTGTGGAAACATGCTCATGGGCCGAAAGGAGAATGGAACACATTGATCCCTTTTTATCATTCTCCTAGCCTGATGGCCTTTTAGGGATCCTTTTCTGGATCTGAGATCCAGGCATGGAAACAAATTACTTCCTCTTGTTTGACTTAAGATGAAACTGGTCCAGAAAGACACAGTAGTTTATCCTGGGCCACAGAGCATGGAAGTGGAAAAGCTGACCCTTGGATCCAGATCTTTGAATTCCAAGTCTATGCTCAAAAAAGTCACACCCAACACCATAACGAGGCACAGAAACACAGATATCAGTTTTGCCCATTTTGCACTTGGATGTAGGACAGGCCAGCTAACTTCTGTGCCTACTCCAACTGCTTGTTTGCTGCTGTATGGAGGCATTTCCAGGCAATGTCACACTCTACCTATCATATTCACATCCTTCTCTGACTGGCAAGATCCCAGGTTAACTCTCTTTGCCCACAGGTGTGCAGGCAGGTCAGGGTTCAAAGCCACACCTCATTCCTAGTAAGTTCTCTAGGAGTATTTTCCAGCACTCTCTGAATGCAGGTACACAGATACATGGACACTAGTTTTAAAGCTGATAGGGCCAGTGTGGAAAGGTTTCACTGTAATGTCAGTATTTTGGAATCTTCAGAAATGTAGCTCAATGTAGGGACAGGTAGAAGACAAACAACCTTCTCCTGCCAAAGAAATGCTATGCAACCTCTATTCTCTTATTCATCTTTTTGGCCTTATATTATCCACACTTAATTCAAGACAATACTTATCCCTAGCTCTGCCCAATACTCCCTTGTCCCCATCACCCCAAGCTCTTGCTGCCCATAAAGTCTTACACACACACACACACACACACACACACACACAATGCTGTTGTTGCTGTTTAGGAGGCCAAGACCTGTAGAGAAATTTAATATTACTTTTAGAAATACTAGTACTGTACAAGATCTTATTCTGTCCTTTATTGTCTATTCAAGATACCTCAGACCTTTCCTTTCCATTCCTCCAACTGACTTCTTCAGTTTAAAAAAGAAGAATGCATTTAGCTAAGGAAAGGAAATAACCCAGCACCTCTCAGTGCCCTGATAGTGTTGGCAGGGCCATTAGTCACTGTTCTGCAGTTATGTAATTTAGGAGGCAAATTCTTCAACTTAATAAAACAGGAGAGCTTAACTGCTGTCCATTTACCCAAATGAAGAGAATGAAAGCAGAAATGAAGCTTCTTACTGGGGAAGAGATTCCTGCATTTGTTTTCCATTTCTGCCTCAATTTGCATTAGTCACTTAACTTTTTTTTTTTTTTTTACAACTGAGCTTCTTGATCTACACAAAATATGTAATGAGAAAATTAATAAAATGGTACTCAAGCAGACCCAGAAGAAATAAAACAGCTTAGTGTCTCCTTTTAAATTTCTCCCAGTGTAATTTTTCCTCTCCTAGCTTAATCTTCATGATAAACTCTGGTTGAGAGGGAATATATGTATATACATATGTGGTATGTGTCATATCGCAATATATACATAATACACACACACACATGTCATAGCAATAAATAGTTTTTATGGAATGGAAAGACAAAGCTCAGGAATCCAAGCTTTAGAAGGAAGAGAGAGTATTACAGGGCAAGGGACTATCACAGACCTGAGACCACCACAGTGGAACTTTCTCATTGCTTCTTGTGATCAGGCAAGAAAGATTTCAGATATGTTGTATCAGGTAGGAGTATCAGGTAGGAGTTTACTGGAGGGATAGAAAAACAGAAAAAGGGACACTCTCAAGGGAGAGAGTAGGTGCTCTCAGAGAGGATAAAGATGGCACCCCTCCTGCCCCCAAGTTTTATTGGAAATCTCTCAGAAGTTTAGAGTCCCACACAGGTCCACCTCTTGGCTTTTGACTGAAAGCAGGATGACTTTAGACTTTCAAGTCCCCAGTGTGCATGGTGAAGGTCCAGGCAACTTCAGGTCACTTTGGCCCATGCTAACTAGTTTTAATTATCATATCTCCCTGTGTTCTGGAACCTGGTCTGTGTAAGGGTCACAGAAATTTCCTCCTTCAGGGTAACTTGTGTTCTTCTTATCAGCATTCTGGGCCCGTATTTCTTCTGAAAATAGCAAGCTCTTTGCTAAGGAATGTAACATATCCTATTGACTTAAGCCAGGCAGGGCTTCAGGTAAATTTCTTTTTTAAAAAAAGCATGTGGGAGTCAGCACAGTGGACTCAGTATATAGTTATTCCCTTAACCTCAGGTACCCACCACTCATACCTGTCTGTTACCTACAAGAGGAATGTTATGATTGCTACATGAAACAGTCATACGTAAAACAAAAATAATGTTATAAATGAAACCACAGTGATTTCATAGACTATCCATAAGAGGCATCACTTGCTTGTGATGGGAGGTTTCTCCTCTTGAATATTTGTTCCATATGCTGGGCCTCCACACCCCCTTACAAGACAGAGCCAGCAGATGTAAGGACTAAGGAATGAAGGACGGTGATAAGGCACAGGGAAAATGGCTTCTCTCTAAATTCCTATGCCAAGCTGTCTTTCCTGAAAGAATGGGGAGTAAAAATATCCTTTTTTAAAAAAAAAAAATAATTAAATTCTTTTAAATGATTTTTCTAGCAACTGTTTAACAGTATTATTACTGTGTGCCTGGTAGTTCTGGCCATATTTCTGGAAAGCCACAAAAACACAATGCCAAGAGAATTTTAAACAAAAAGAAACATTAATACCAGTATTTATCTGGAGGGGCTTTAAAATTTGGAACTTAGATATTTCCTAAAAGATGGGTTTTAAGTATTTAATAGGCTCTAATGCACTAATTTCTTTTGTGAGATATTTTTATGCACTTATAAGTTTACATAATGTTCCTTAAATTATGTTGTAATTGCTTTAAGTGCTTATTATGTATAGGATTGAGTTGTCTTACCCTATTACCCCACAAATGAGGAAGCTGGAATTCAAAAAGACAGTATAACTGAAAGATAAATCCTAGACCACTTTTCACAAAAAGACTCTTAATGTAACTTTTCCTGAAAGTGACTGGTATATATCAGTCTTATTACATGTTTTTTAAGAATATCCATGACTAAGATAAGCACCAGAGTTGAGGAATATTTCAAATACTGTGCACACTTTAAGTCTGCACTAAAGATTCCTTGCTCATGTAATTTCTGTGCTCCAAGATTTAGTATGACATTGTAGTCAAGAAATGATTTTCCCCTACACACTTTCCCTTTTAGAACCAGGGAGTGTATTTTCTAAAACCCTCTATATCCGGACCCTGTACATTTAGACAAATGTTGGGCCCTCGGGCCACTTGCCGGTGGCTCCCTTGCTGCCATGCTGGCCTCTCTCCACTTTCCTGCTAAAAATATTCCCATCACCTGACAATCCCTGGCCTTCTGGATCTTTGTCCTACCTCCTTCACAGCTTTTCAAATTAGTATGCTTCTCTCAGGCCTGGAGGTAAGAACCAGCCCTTTTGCAGGGAAAGCACCTCAGGACTTTGGAAGAGAAGCACCATCAGACCCCAGCAAGACACCCATGTTGTAAGGAAGGAAGAATAGCCCACCACTCCAGACCCCAACCCCAGGCTTCTGTTCCTTCCCCCAACCAGCTTTGTGATCAAAGGTAGAAAACAAACCAAAAGCATTCACAATGACTACTGCCCTCATTTCATAAGGCCCATTATATTAATTTGAAAATATGGACAAATGACGAGATGGCTGTGAAAATTTTCCCATGTATAAAATATCAGTCTACTTTATGATTTCGTCTGCTTTTAAGTATATGTAGTTACCAACCAGAGGATACTTGTTTTGTAAGGTTTAACATATTTCATTCCACTATTTTCTTTATGCATTTTTCTCTTCTGTTACAGTCACTCTACTAAAAACACATCAGAAAGCAACTTCAATTTGCCTTCTTTGGATTTAACTTTTAAGCAAGACTGATACTGAGAAAGGAGAACAAAGCAGGAGGAGGAAGCAGCCTTGCTTCACCCACATGCAATTTCCAGAAGTGCCAGCTGGGTCAAGGCTGGGGGTATGCTTATTTCTGCCAGTTCTTTTCTCTTGAACTTTGAAAAAGCATTATTAAATTGTTTTGGGGGTTTGCCTAAATCTTAAAGATTGGTGTCTGAGTTTGGGATTCTTCCCACAGGTGACCACCAGATGTAGACACCTTTCTGGATTGTCAGGTGATGGGAATATCTTTAGCAGGTTCCTAGAACTTCTTGACTTGATTCCAACAAACCAGTCTTGCAGTGGCCCATCCAGAATGGATCCCTGCTGGCCCCAACTGGTAGACAATCTGATGGCATAATTACTCAATAGAAGGAGGCTTCTCTCCTTTTTCCCTATCAACTGAGGAGACCATGGTGGCTTCTGTAACTCAGGCCTCTGATCCCACATTCTCTCTAAATACACTAACTTATCTGCTATGTAACTAAAGTCTTTCTCAAAGCTCAACTTACTGTTGGCTCAATGACTGAGCAGATGGCTAGTGGGTGGACAAAGATCATTTAAGTCCCAAGACTCTGAGGCCATGGATACCTGAACCTACTGTAGGGGTTTCTCCATGGTATAAGCCAATTTTGATGATGCACACAAGCAAACAGTTAGTAGTCTGAAAATTCTTGTGTTATATTTTCATAGATGTTCCTCAAGTCTGCTCTATAAAAGGCCTGGTTAATTGCGGATGTTAACTTCACCTCTGATATTTTGTGCTTCCTCTAACAGACTGTCCTGTTCCCTTTGTCCAGGCCCAGTTTGATATGGCCTGTGCCTGTGCAGAACACTTTAGTCTTTCTTCTATCATCAGCATCTGATACATGGCTTTAGAAGACTAGGAGGTAGGTTGCTTAGAAACAGGAAGGCTTGCATGGTACAGGGATTGGGAGAAATTTCTACAGTCCTGTTGAGTAAGTGTATAGTTTTTTCCCAAGAGGAGCTGTGTCTCACTCTGTGATCTGATGTGGGCAAAAGCAGTCTCAGGCTCCTCTGTCAGCCACCACCACCGCAGTCCCTGGAAAAGGGCACTAGTGATTTTAAGTGCTTCCCCACAGCTGCTGGGTTTGCATGGGGAAGAGGTGTGGCTGTCATGGGAGGGGACTCACCTTGCCATCAGCCCTGCAAAAGAAACCTGATTAGAAATACTTGTGTCTCTACTCTATGATTTAATTTGTTTGAAATGTGACCACCTGGCATTGGGGGAAAAACCCAAACAATATGGAAATTTTCTTTCAAAGACTCAAAAAGGAACAAGGAAATAGAAATCATTCTAACTACACCTGCCCCTGGATAGAACACAGTACATAAGGAAGGCAACAGTAGTTTTTTAACCACTTTTTTTTTTTTTTTTGGTACAGGGGATTGAACTCAGAGCTACTTAACCACATCCCCAGCCCTATCCTGTATTTTGAAGCAAGGTTTCACTGAGTTGCTTAGGGACTCACTAAGTTGCTGAAGTTAGCATTGAACTTGAGATCCTCCTGCCTCAGCCTCCCAAGCTGCTGAGACATTACAGGTGAGTGCCACCACACCCAGCATAACCACTTCTTCCCTTCTGGAACCCTGTCCTTTTTCAATGACTGATACCATAGTGGTGTTTGCTAAGACCGACTGTGGGAGATCTGATTTCTCACCTGGCATAACGTTCTCCCACTAGGGCTGCTCACATAAAGAATGGGAAAGGCCTGAGAGAGGGAAGACAGGGCAAAACAGGGGCTGCTTCTGCTTACTTTGATTCACTGAGTGAGGCCCTCAGCTCCTCTTGGAGCCCATCTTCCCAAACCATATACCATACCAGGTATGTTTATTCCACAAGCCAACTTGTTCTAAATGAATAAATTGTCTACACAGTCTTCTAAAGGGAAAAATCAGATTAAGTCATAAATTCCCAGAGGCCAAGATTTCTCTATCTCGGCATTACTGACATTTTGGGATGGATCATTTTTTGCTGTGTGGAGAGATGTCCTGTGCACTGCAGGATGCTGGCCTGTACCCACTAGATACCAGTAGCACCACTTCCCTAGATGTGACAACCAAAAAACGTCTCCAGACAGTGCTAGATGTGCCCTGGGGCAGAGGGAGGCAAAATTAGCTCTGGTTGAGAAGCATGATTTTATCTAATTGTAAAACTGTCACAGAAATCACTCTTCTTTCTGCAGGGCAATGTGCCACGTAAATGCTTGTTCCGTGGTTGTCTACATGCTGTCCACATCAATGGACAGCCTTCTATCATTTGTGAAGAACAATGTTATAAAAATGCACTGTTGTTTTAATTCACATTTTGTTTCACCAAGTCAAGGGTAAAACATAAGTACTGAGGTGATTATGAGCACTGAAGTCCACTTCTCATCACTTTTGTCCTGATTGTGGTTCTTAAGAATGCTCTGACATAGTGTGAGTACAAATGTGCCTGCCCACCCTCTTCCCCCTCCCCCTCCAGAGGCTACAGTGTCCTGCAGCAGAGGAACGGCCAGTTCTCAAGGGTATGCCAGCCAGCTGAGCATGAGAAACACCTATGTGGAAATGACCATGTTAGGCATCTCTGGGGCAGATGGCTTGGTCTGGCCACTCCAATGAAGCTGTCAAAGATACTAAGATAAGTGCAGTGGGCTGAGAGAGGCTGAGGACCTAGAGGCTTTGACCTGAGTGCCAGCTTGCCTTTTTGTACTCAGCATACTCTTGTTTTTGGACGGCTGTTTCCTCTTATGCTAATGAAGAGTTTTTATCAGAGGCACTTCCAACTCTAAAAGTCTAAGTTTCTAAGAATACAATGCAGAAAATGTCACTTCCACCCACCCCACAATCCTTCTCCTTTCTAAATTAATCATTTCCTCTATTTCCACCTCAGATGATGGTGACTATTCTCAATTCAAAACAAACTGCAAAAAAGCACACTGAATGTCCAATTACTTTCAAGAAAAAGAACTAATCCTGTCGTCAGAGGTGATGACCTTATTCCTATTTTTTGCCTAGGGTTAAATCTCTGTGGATAACTAGTGTTCCATATTCAAAGAATTCTTAAAAAATAAATCCATCTAAGTTTATCTAAACTGGGTGCTTAAAGATGGAAAATACCAGTCCCATGGTACATATGAAGTCACTGGCATATTTATAGCTCTTGATTCCAACCGAGGGATCACTTGACTCTATACCCCATGTAGATAGTTTCCATATATCATTTCCTTCTTCTGGACATGCTTCATAAACATGACCTGCTTCTGTAAACACAAAGAAATAATATAGCAAATGGTACTGTGGGGGATGCATAATTATTCAGGAAATGAAGGAGACTACACTACCTCCAGTAGTGAGCTCAAATTTTGACTTTGGAAATTCTGTACTAATATTAATTAACTCATATTAACAGTCTTAACACATGCCATATTTGTTTTTTTACTCACAGGGAGTTGTATTAGAAGTCAAGTTTCATGTTTATATCCTATAAAGTGATCTTGTGTCTGTGCAAATTTATACAGGGAGGTTTAGGAATTGGAGGTGCATTTGTTGATTTTATGGAGGGTGTTAAACAGAAGAAGGAAGAGAAAGAGAGGAGAAGGAAATACAGATATGAGACAGTGTCTACACCTCAGAACCTCAGTCAATGTTTGTAGATTGTTTCTGACAGACTGACTGTAATATGATAAAGGGATAACAAAGAACCACAGGTGTACAGAGGAGGACTCTGCTGGATAATGTTATGATGGACAGAACAATAGCCTCCAAGGAAGTCCACAGCTTAGTCCCTAGAACCACTGAATATGTTACTTTTGAAGGCAAAATATATTACTGTATAAGGTTGCAGATGCAATTAAAATTGCTAATCAGCTGGCTTTGAGATAGGAAGATTTTCCTGGATTAGCCAGGGGGGCCCAATGTAATAACATGAATACTTACAAGTAAAATAAAGAAGAGATAGTGAGATACAATGTGAAAAGGACTCAATTTAAAGCCATTGCTGGCTTTAAAAAGGGAAGAAGGGGACATGAGCGAGGAATGGAATTAGCCCTAGAAGCTGGAAAAGGATTCTTTTCTGGAGTCCTCAGAAAGAAGGTGGCCACATCAATACCTTGATTTTTGTGTTAGCTGTCTATCCTACAGAACTGTAACATTATAAAGTTGTGTTGTTTTAAGCCACTAAGTTTATGGTAATTTATTACAACAGTAGGAAACCAATACCTATGTCGATTCAAAAACACTTTGAATATTTTTAGGTCCTATTTACTTGAAGCACCCCAACCTTTTACCTCTTTGCTCCACTAGTCACTGATAATTTGCTTTGGGATAGAATTAAGGAGATCAGTTTGCAGATTATGTTTTCAGTGGATGACATAAAGTAGACCTTAGATGGGCACTTAATGGATGAAGGGACGGGTGATAGGTTTACAGGTGGAAGAATATCCCTCTGGGTAGAAGATGGTCTCTACAGGACCTCTCTGGACTGGAGGTGAGCAAGACTGGTCCCCCATAGGAATACAATTCTCTGACTTTTTCTTCTTCCTTCAAGACTACTGCTACATCTTTGGCTCTGGTTTTGGCAGAATTCCCCTTGGTTTGAAGGGCAGGTGAGACCAAGCACAGATGCTTTACCTATATTTAAATTGATTTTCTTACAAGCTTCACACTCTTAAAACACATTTTGTTGTTGTTGTTGATTTCCCCCAGACCATAGCAAAGTAGGGAGTGAAATCATTATTTACTATAGAAGATTAATCTTACTATACCCGTCTAGTCATCTGAATTCCTAATCTGTAGGGTATTGAAGGAGGGGGGGGGAATATGCAAGATATTACTGTCATTTCATTAATGGAAAGGAAACTCTTGAAAGCAAATGAGAAATAAAATGTAACATCTTCTTCGTGCTTCATCTCCTTCCCTTGCACCTTTCCAAGGCATTCCACACAGCCTCCATGAAAGGAATCACTGCAGAAGACGATTTTAGAATCATAAAGAAATCAGAACAACCCTCATACATTGCTGGTGGGACTGCAAATTGGTGCAACCAATCTGGAAAGCAGTATGGAGCTCCATACTGCATAAAATTTGGAATGGAACCACCATTTGACCCAGCAATCTCATGCCTCGGTTTAAACTCAAAGGACTTTGAGTGCTATGGATTAGACAGAGGGGAGTGAAGGCAGGGGAGAGGTGATGGATAGTACAATGAATTGGGCATTATTATCCTATGTGCATAAATGATTTTTTTTGACCAGTGTAATTCTACATCATGTACAACCAGAAGAATGAGAATTTATACTCCATTTATGTATGATGCATCAAAATGCATTCTACTGTCATGCATAACTAATTACAACAAGACAACAAATAAAAAACAAACAACCATCAGAAAAACAGAAAAGTTCATGGGGTATTTAGCTGTCATCAATATCCTAAATTTAACAAAAGATTTTTTTCCTCTTGTCCAAACCAAAACTTCTCAGGAGGAATGATTTCAATAACTTGCTTACCTCAAAATAACTTATGAGAAGTCTTAAATCTTAGGACAATTTCCACACGGATTATTATGCTATGAGGTAATGATCAACAGGTCTGTAAGTAGATTTTAAAATTTAAAATTTAATTTTAAAATTAAATTTAAAAAAATTTCTCAAACAATAAAATAACAATTACCCCATCCCTCTAGACTGATGTGGAACCTAAACTGAATAGTATCTTAAGAGAAACATGGTTTTATTATTTGCTAGGGTATGTACAATCACTGCCTTTTTATGGTCTGCTTCATCAATTATATGAGAAAGAGAGTTTTAATAAAAAAAACTTTTGGTAAAGCTAGAGTCAGAAAGAAACTTTCTTAATATGGAAATCAAGTTTTCAAGCTAAGAGAGTACATTATTCCAAATACAAGCACTAAAGTGACATCTCTCTATTTCATTCACACATCTAATAGCCTGTGTATGCAAAGAACATACTCTGGGAAACAGTACGAGAGCCATTTGTCTTTTGAAGTAAAAAAAAAAAATTGTAATTTTTTTTTATTTTTAATTTTTTAATTTTTTATTGTGGGTTGTTCAAAACATTACAAAGTAATTTTTTACAAAAAAATTTTTTGTAGTTGTAGATAGATAGACAGAATGCCTTTATATTATCTGTTTATTTTTATATATTGCTAAGGATCAAACCCAGTCCCTCACACATGCTAGGCAAGCGCTCTGCCACTGCGCTACGGCCTTAGCCCAAGGCTGTCTTTTTAATATAAAGATTCTTCCACACTGTTTTTGAAGACCAACTTAATAAAATAAAAGAAGTAAGTCAAATACAAAGTATTGATTAGAAGGAGAAAGTGATAATTTATAGAGATAAGATTGCTGCCTAGAATACTCAAGAATCAATAATAAACCAGGTAGAATAATTTTAAAAAATCACTTTGGCAGTTTACAAAATAAACTCACATGAATCAAGAGCTTACATATTTTCAGATAGACAGCATAATGGAAAAAAAAAGAATCCCATTTGCAATAGGAACAAAATAAATATAAAACAGATCTCAAAATATCAACATCCAAAAAGGCCCACAAAAGTTATATACAGTATATTCACTAAAAATAGGTCAAAATTCTATGAAGAGAAAAATGTGTTGAAGATCATAAGTGACAATAAATATATAGGTATTTCATTCTTGGAAGGAAAGATGTAATAGCTTAATGATGCTACTTCTCCCTTAATTCAATAGCACATTTAATACGATTTCAACAAAAATCTTTTTAGAACTCTATTTTTAGAGATAATGGCCTTATAATTCTAAAATACAGTGAGAGGAATAAATATAAAAACATCAGCAGTAAATGTTTTGAAAATTAGGAATACCAAGAGAAGTCGTAGACTAAAATTTATTATAACTAAAACAAGCAATTACATGCAGAAATTGATAAATAAGAACAAGGAGAAAGCCTTAATGGAAATATTAAGAAATTTTATTTTACAAAAGCTTTGGTCAGAAAAAAGATGTAGGGGAGAGAGAAGGAGAGGGAGAGATTGGCTAATATGTACAAGGCTACAGTTAGAAGAAATAAGCTCTAGTGTTCCATGGCACAGTGGGCTAGGATGGCTAACAATATTGTACTGAATATTTCAAAACAGTCAGAAGAGGATTTTGAGTGCTCTCACACAAAGAAATGATAAATAGATGAGGTGATGGATATGCTAAATACCCCAATTGGATTACCACCCATTTATATGTTACAAAACATCATACTCTATCCTATACACATGTACAATTATTATGCCAACTGAAAACAAAATAAAAAAATTCTCACCAAAAAAGCAAAATCAACAGCCTATTTTAAATCCAGAAAAAATGTGCATCAAAAAATATAATGCCCTTAATATCTAAGTAGCACTTACCAATAAAACTGCAAAGGATGTTCATAAATAAACCTCACAAAAATACATGCAAATAAATAAAAATCATCTGAAAAAAATCAAACTTATAAATAAAAATCATCTGAAAAAAATCAAACTTAATGCTAATAAAAATGATACAAATACAACTGAAAATGAAGGCATTTTCACCTATCTAGTTGGCTAAGATATTTAAAAAGAATAGTGTCAGAGAGGACTTGGGAAAATAGGTGCCTCCTTAATCATCTGGGGGACAAGATGGGACAAACTTGCTGAAAAGGAATTTATTAATAGTGCTAAAATGCAAACAAATGCTGAATGTTTTCTCTGATATAAGGAGGCTGACTCATAGTGGGGTAGGGAAGGGGAGCACGGGAGGAATAGATGAACTCTAGATAGGGAAGAGGGGAGAGAGGGAAAGGGAGGAGGCAGGGGATTATCAAGGATGGTGGAATGTGATGGACATCATTATCCAAAGTACATGTATGAAGACATGAATTGGGTGTCAACCTACTTTATATACAACCAGAGATATGAAAAATTGTGCTGTATATGTGTAATAAGAATTGTAGTGCAAAAAACCAAGTACATGTATAAAGACATCAATTGGCGTGAACATACTTTAATCAAAGATGTGAAAAATTGTGCTCTATAGGTGTAATAAGAATTGTAATACACTCTGCTGTTGTGTATTTAAAAAAAATAAAATCAATAAAAAAGAAAAAGAAAAAAAATAGTGCTAAAATGCTCAGCCTCTTTAACTTGATTTCATGAGGTCATAGGCCAAGTCTCTTGTGTTCACCCCTGAGACTGACAAATAGGTGCCCAGCTTTGTCTTCTGATTGAGAGATTATGGGGAAATAGGCATCATGGGCTTGGAAACCTGGGAACAAAAGTACTGTTTTGGGCTGCCTGGGTGCCCACTGCTTACTGGCCTGAACACTGAGGCTGAATTTGGGTCAAAGAGCAGGAAAGGCATGGAGGCTGTAATGCTTCCTGTTTCAGGAGGAGATTGTGGGTTACACTGTTCCTTTATGGAAATGAAAGCCTGAGGATAGGGCTGGGGCCTGGTATCACAGTTTGTCCTTGTGCACTAGCCAGAGTGTATCCCATCAGGGATTCTGAGGGCCATGGGGTACCACAGGGAGACATGCCACATCAGCTATGTGTGGCCACCTGGCATCTGGTAAAACACCCTTTCCTTGGCTAAACATATCAGGAGCTTTATTAGACGGTGCAGTTTTTTCCAACACATCTGTGAACTCATCTGAAACAATTCAGTACTTCCATAACTCCAAAAAAGTACACATTAAAAAATGTAGCTATACTGTGTACAACCAAAAATATAAAAAATTGTGCTCTCTATATGTATAATATAAGTTGTAATGCATTCTACTGTCATACATACCAAATTAGAGTAAAATATTTAAAAATTAGCTATATCTATCTATCTAACTCAATGGAAATCTCTAATATGCTAAAAAAAACTTCATCAGAAATAAATAATTGAATGGATTAAAAGCCTGGAAATAAACATCAATTCAGCTTGAGCTGGCATATCCCAAATTCCAAAAGGAAATGGAAAATTTTGACTTTTTATTACATTGAATACTTCCTTAAAAAACCATTTCTTTTTCCAAAGCACAATTTCAGAAAAAAAATTCTCTGATTTTGTTCTCCAGTGCAGCTTCACTGCTTTTAAAAAAATCTCTTATATTTATAACTTAAGATACCTCTAACCTTAAGGTCATATCCAAAACAAATATTCCACAAAACAGGAGATAAAGGGGGATAGTGGAACTGACTTGTCTCTGAATTTAGAATAATTAATAAGCCAAAAATAAAGATATTCTGGAAGAAGGGGCACCATTGCTTGTGTTGCTTAGTTTTGCCACAATTTTCTGTAAATGCACACAGAACAAAGCTGGACACTGGCTGCCCTTCCCACCATACCCTTCAACCACATGCCCTATTCTATTGCACTTGTTTCCTTAGAGGAGAATGACATTTATTTTCCCCAGAATTCTATTGGCCAAGGAAGAGCTATTACACTGTGTAAAGGCAGAGACAGGAGGAGGAGAAAGGGTTCTTAAAAGCCCAAGATAGTTTCCCAAAACTAAATCAGACATTGAAAGATGGTAAAGCACAAGAGAAAACTCAGAATTTTATTCAATGTGACGCAAAGCAAAACATTTTCCCTTTCTAGACGTAAGTTTTTAAAGATGTCTTTAATGCACAAAAGCTAGGCTTCCCTTTGCCATAGACTTTTAATGCTTTTTGAAAATAACCTGCCACTTTCAATACTCAATGGTAATAACTCAATAGGACTGACATGGAGGGGAAACAGGGTCCCAGACCACTAGCAATTCCAAACTTTTAGCAGTATTCCAATATGGAGAGAATGGTAGTAATATCTGTGCCTTCTCTAAGCACTGAATTCTCACTAATCTCCCTGTCCTTTTAGGGCTTAAGTTCTATTGTGGCAACAATAATAGCAACTTTATAGTTTATGGTCAATTACCATCTTCTAGAGCCTTCTACAGAATTAAGTTTTGTACTCAAACCACACTATAGCAATGCTATGCTCACACATGAAGTGTCCTTCATGAGGTTGAGCTCATCAGTGGCCCATCCAACCGAATGGCCCTGGTACAGTTTCCCATCTGGAGTTGAGGCTGCTGGGGGTGAGGAAAGAAGAGAGGGCATAGGGCAAGTGTTCTATCTGCTTTCATCACTGCCTTTAAGTCCTAAGGGCAGCTTTCAAGTTTACACTCCTTTATAATTTTGTGAGTGATATAGATTGCTTTTAAATTACTAGGTTATTGTTTCATCTCACCTCTTCTGAAATAGCAAACCTGGACAATCATTGATCCTGGTGTCATTTTACAAAGAAAAAGCTGGATTTCTTTGCTGTGTTTAAGAAGTAGACTGTCAACTAATCCCAAATCTGGAACCCCTTTGAATGGCTGCCACTATCTAGGGGCAGCCTTTAATTGGGCCAGAACCTGGAAAGAATACAACTGTTAAGTAACAGAGATGGAAAAATGCTGCCTTTTAAAATTTGTTGCTGAGGCTCTCTCATGAGCAGCTGATCTTAAACAGTCTGTAGATGAGAGTCAAGGGGGACTTATGGATGCTACACCATGAATAGACAACTTTCAAATATCTATATAATGACCCATGACCCAGATAATCAGTGTCATCTTTGATTTAGAAAAAGTCCAGAGAACTGAACTGAGCTTTTTAAAAGTGTGCTTTCTGTGAGTCAAACATCCAAAGTACAAATTCCACCCCCTTTCTGCCCTTCCACCCCAACATATCTCACCTCTAATTGTAGAACTGGAACTGTAGGCTCAAGAATATATCTGTCTGGAAAGTCAATGACAATTTTAGAATTAAGAAAAAAAAGTGATACATCCTTGAATGCTATGTGCTAGGCAACGTGTAGGACCCTATAGATGTCAAGATGACTGGGCAAGGCCCCTGCTTTCTAGCTGTTCATGGTGCGGTTGGCAGGACATAACTGCACACAATTATTACAAAACAAAGTCATCCATGAGACAACAGAGGTCAGTGCAGAGAGCTGGGGAGGTCTGGGGAAGGGGCTACTGACAGACATCACTTGGGAGAGTGGGCAAGGCAATGAGAGAGCTGTTTCCAGAATGAAGAGATCATAGAGTGACCAACATGTATGAAAAGGCATAAGGATTGAATAAGAAAGAAAAAAAAAGTTTGGTATGTGTGTCCAAGATGGCGGCAGAAGATGGGTCAAATCACACTGACTGGTGATGAACCATAAAGGACTTATACTGTTCTATGAAATGTGGATTTTTTTTTTCTTCTGTAGACAACAGAGGGTCAGTAGAAGATTATAAGGCAATGAGTTGGAAAGCTTTGCTTATTGTAGGAATACAAGTTGAGTATCCTTTATCCAAGATGTTTGGGATAAGAAGTATTTTGGATTTTAGAATTTTTTTTTCAGATTTTGAAATACTTGCATATACATAATGAGAGATTATAGGGAGGGACCCAAGTATACACTATTATAGACATAGCCTGAAGGTAATTTTATGCAGAATTTTTAGTGTACTTGGGCACTGATGGTGACCCATTGCATGGGGTCAGGTTTGGAATTTCTCATTTGTGGTGTCATGTCAGCACACAAAACATTTTCAGATTTTGCAGGATTTTGGAATTTCCAGTTAGGAATGTTCAACCAATATGGCTCTGTAAAGAAGAGTCTTAAGAGATAATATAAAAAAATATGGATGTTCCTTAGTCCTGGGGCCTCTCTTTTCTACCTATTTCACCATTTTCTATGGATTTACAACTGAACAAATTGAAGTTGAACTCACCCTTAAGTTCCCAATCCACATTTTCAACCACCCATTTGTTTTCCCCTGTCAATGGCTCCTTGACATTTCCAGACTAACATGTTAGAAGACTTCACTTTTCCTCACCATCTTAACAAATGGCCACCAGATCTACCCAGAAGTTCAAGTTAGAATCCTGGGATCACTGATGGTTCCTATCACTCCCTTGGTCCCACTTCAACCATGACCCAGTCAATATCACTGAAACATATTTCAAATATGTTTCCTTCTTTTCTCCTTCCAGTCTACCATCTTAGTCTAGGCCACTGCTTAATTCTCTAACCCAGGGTTTCTCAATGTGGCATTACTGTCATTTGGGGCTGATGGTTCTTTGTGATGAGGGGCTGCCTTAGACACTGCAGGATGTGTCACAGCAACCCTGATCTGCACCCACCAGATGCCAGCAATACTCCCTCTCTCCCCATTTGTGACAGCATTGTCTGGTGTTGCCAGGGAGACACAGCAGGCCCCAGTTGACAATCACTGTTCTTATCTAATTTGCCTACTCTTCCTTACTCGGGATCCTCCACACTCTGGCCTCTCCTTGGTTCTCTGAATTCACTCAGCTCCTTTCTGTTTCCAAGGAGGCTCTTTCCTCCATTCTTCTCTTGGCTGCCTCATCATACCTGTGATCCCAGCCCCCAAGTCATCTCAATAGAGGGGCTCCCTGAATAGCTTACCTAAAAGGACCCCTGTCCCTCTTTATTATCATCACAACGCTTGGTGATTATTAAGGTGGTCATTATTAGCCAGACATGGTGATACACACTTGTAGTCCCAGCTACTTGGGAGGCTGAGGCAGGAGGTTCATAAATTTGAGGCCAGCCTGGGCAACTAGTGAGAACCTGTCCCAATAATAACACAAAAATGAGACTGGGGATATAGCTCAGTTGTACAGCACTTGCCTAGTATGTGCGAGGTCCTAGGTTTAGTCTGCAGTGCTGAGGGGAAAAGTAAAGAAGCTAAGAGAAAACAATTTGGTAATTATTTGATTAAGCTTACTTTTTTGGTCTGTCTTTACCATGTAAATGAAAACATTATTAAGGCAGGAACTCCATCTGTCTTGATGAAATTAGATTTTTTTTCCCACTGTTTTACCTCTAAGGCCTAGCACAGCGCCAATCTAAAGAACTGAGTGAGTGCATGGACATAAATGTGTCTTATATTTCAGATGCTCATAACAAATGTTAAGGGCATAATATGAAAACTTAGCTCAGAAGAATCAGAATGGTACTTGGACAACCTACATTTCAGCTTCCTGATTCATAATGTAGACAGAGGCACATCCTGGAGGGGTAAAAATCGCAGATATGAGTGACAGCATCTCATTATCTCCACTGGGAGAAGACCCCGAGAGCAGCTTAAATGTTTCCTTGTGATAGAACACAAATTGTGCCTTGGGGCACCTGGGAGCACACACATGCTGAACTTGGGCAAAAAAGACAGGAGGACTGATAATCTTTTTTTTTTTTCCAAACCAGGTATTGAACCCAGGGGCGCTTAACCATTGAGCCACATCCCCAACCTGGCTCTGAACTTGCAATCCTCCTACTTCAGCCTCCGGAGCTGCTGGGATTGCAGGTGTGCACCACCACACCCAGTGAGAATCTTAACTTTACAGCCACATTGAGACTAGAGACCACCTTCTTTTCCTTTTCTCCTTTACCATGTTGTATGCTTCAAGGATAGTGGCTTCCATGCAGAGAACTGAGATGCCCCTGAGAAATCTCAAAAAATAGAAGTGACCAACAGAATCAAAACCAGAAACTCACCAGAAAATGCAGGTATGCTATTTGGGAGAACAGGATTCCCATAGGGAAAATACATTTTAAAATAGCCACACTCCTATCGAATGCTTTCTTTATCAGAAAGAAAGTTGCTACTGAACAGATGATTAGTGAGTCATTGCCCAAGTGACTATCTATGGAACTTTTGGCCAGTTATGCTTTAAAATATGTTCTAATTTGACCATTCAAAATGTGTCACACCCTGCCAAGTAGATCTCATCCCTTACTGTCAATTTTGAGGTCTACACTCAAGAAAAGATTGTACAATTATTACTTTATTTCCAGTGTCCCACATAGTATTCCCCAATTTTTCACTTTGTATTATCTAGAAAATGGTATTTTTCAGGCTATAGTTCAGATTCTGTATACAGAGGTCAGACATACTTTGGATGAGGAAAATTGGATTTTGAACCATTGATTTGTGAAAAACATGTTTTAAAGTTGTTCAATTTTGTTAATTTATTTTTCCCAATATAAAAATGGCTGGATTTATTTGTACCACTGGCCTTTACTATTACAGCAGAGAACTGAGAATGAACATTTTGACGTCATGGGAACAGTGCTCTCTGGACATCAGAGTTCAGACCACAGTGCAGTAAGGAGGCTTTGACAGCCTGGAGAGAGTTACTGTTCCAGCTGGGTTACTATTCTGGCTGTATTCTGTCACTTACTTACTCTGTGCCCTGGAGCAGATTACTTAACCTCTCTGTATCTGTTTTCTCATCTATAAAGTAGGAATAATTATATAGTTGTCCTTCGGTATCCATGAGGAATTGGTTCTAGGACCCTCATGGATACCAAAATCTGTAGATGCTCAAGTCTCTTATATAAAAAGGCAAGGTATTTGCATATAACCTATACATATCCTCCCATAACTCTAATCATCTCTAAAATACTTATAATATATGATGCCATATAGATCTTTGTAAATAGTTGCTATACTGTATTGTTTAGGGAATAATGACAAGGGAAAAAGTCTGTACATGTTCAGAACAGGTGCAATTTTTTCCAAAATATTTTCAATTCATGATTGGTTGAATCCATGGATTCAGAACCACAGACACAGACAGCCAAGTACATCACCTCATTGGGTGCTTATAAAGAGTAAGTGAATTAATAATTCTAAAGTACTTAGAATGGTAGCTGGCATACAGTAAACACTGAATAAATGTTAGCTCTTATTATTAGCATAGCTTTTGAAATTGCTTCTGATTGATAGTAATTATGTTTAAGTTCACTGAATAAATAGGATTTGGGCTAGATTAAACTCAGTGGAATTTCATACGCAAGATTATTCTAGCAGCCAATGATTCTAACTCCATACAAAAGCAAATATCCTGAATAAGCACATGGTAAATACCCTGTGGAGAATGCCTCAATTCTGAATTGTTATGTTCTTATGTGACTCAAGATTGCCACCTTAAAAAGTCTCTGTTAAAAGTCAGGCAAGGGGGGCTCAGTGGCAGAACACTTGCCTAGCATGTGTGAGGCTCTGGGTTCGAGTCTCAGCACCACATATCAATAAATAAAGTTCCAATGAAAACTAAAAAATATATATATAAAAAAATAAATCCAGGCAAAGGGTGGGGCACGTCAGAATAAAGATGTATAAGCCAAAGGTCCTGGTGACAAGGAGCCTGCTGGTCAGATCAGACCCTGCTGGCCAAGCTGTGCAGGCAGGCGTGCAGATTACCTGCTTATGTTCAGCCCTTTCACTGGAAAACAAAAGCAACCTTGTGCCCTGAGAGCAGGAATGACAGCTCAGATGGCCCCAAGAGCTGCAGGAACACTGAACATTCCAGCCTGCGAGCCTGTCACTCATACCAAGCTCAACCACATCCTGGTTGCTGTTGCTCCTGAAGGAAGCCACATAAGAGGATTTAAGTTTAGGATATTATCTTCTATACTTAGTGTTTTAGGGCCCCTAAGGTGACATTTATTGAAATTGGGACTATAAAATGCAGTGTTTGTTGATCAGAAGGCAGAAGCACAAACAAAATCTCCGAGGTTTACCACATGTGAATGTGGAAAGAGGTCACTTAACAATGAACCATTCAGACAAATAGACTGACGTGATGGTTGGCTCCTTCAGTGGTTTCCATCCTGAACTGCTAAACGGTTTTTGCTTAATGACATGTAACACCTCGCTTAAAAGTAATAAAGGTATATTTGAAATCACACACTTAAGGACTCAGAAGACAGGCACACAGGTGACACTATGCAGAAGCAAAGTTGTTGGAGGGATAATCTGCACTGGGGGAAGGGTAATGCATAGGATTATATATGCTTCAGAATCTAATGGGGTTATCTAATAACTCCCCATCTCTAAAAAACCAAGATCACCTCCTTGCTGATCAATTTTTAAAACCCAACAGCAGCCCATTATTAGTCATTCATCTTTGTTCCTTATTTCAGAAACCACTGCTACTAGAAAGGACACGGTGTCTTGTTCTAGCACACCCCGTGCCATGCCCAAATCTAACTGCAGCCAGCATGAGGATGCTAAGTGACCCCCGCCTCACATCCAGCCCTGGGGGAGCAGTCACCCTGCTGCCTTGCTCTGTTCCCACAGACTAATCTGGAAATCAGAGGTGGTGGGATCTCGCTTGCAGTAACAAAAACAGTGACTTCACTCATTAATATTCTTTGCTCAGTATGTGTTCACATCTATTAAACTGTTTGATCCTCACAGCACTATATGCCATTCAGAGTAGAAATTAATTACATTTTATCAATGAGGAAAACTAATATACAAATCAATTAGAAAAAGTGCTCAGGATTAGAAACTAGTATCTGGCAGAGCTGGACTCATATCCGACCCTCCTCTTAAAAGGCTAATTTGGTTTAGGCAAAGGTTTTTCAGCCTTGGTACTAGCAGCGTCTAGGTGATTCTTTGTTTGGGGGATCTTTCCTGTGCACTCTAAGACGCAGAATCCCTGGTCTCCACCTCCTAGAAGCCAACAGCACCAGCTCCCAACATCCAAATATATCTCTAGACCTTGCTAAATCTTCCCTGGTAGGCAAAACAGCTGTTGGGAACCACTGGGCTTGGGGGCTGAGGACTAAGGTAAGCTAGGTGTCACATGTGAAAGGACCACTTTCCTAGGGACCAGTGTAGCTGCTGTTCAGGGCAAACTTTAATAAAGACGCCTCTGTTAAGCTGTAGCGTGTGGTTCCCTCAGGACACAGCACAGGTCTGCTTGTTTAAGGAAAGTGGTGGCTTTCTAGAATTGAAGGAAAGGAAGAGTGGTCGGGGCATGGGACACTTGCCAGCTCACTTCCCCTCCAAAATTTTGACATGTTGTTTATTTGGTTTTTAAATAGGAAATACATTCACATGTTTCAAAATTAAATATGCATAAAGAGGTACATACAGAGATCTTTCCCCAATTCAAGAGCCCTATCACAGAGTTCTTCCTAGAGGCAGCTATTATTAAGCTGTCTTATGTGTCTTCCCTGAGAGGTTTTATAAAAGAACTTGTGTTTAAACAAATGCTTCTTCTTAGATCACAGTGTCTCTGGTCCACAACTTTAAACATTACTCATGTTTAAAAAGTCATAAAAGGCATCTTTCCTTAAAATGTGGTGAGGGCCAGACATTATTCCCTCTGCCCCATTGCTGCCTGTCTCTGTTGATGAGGAAAAACGGGGCTGAGACGTGGGATGAAACGGCAGCTAAGGTCTGAAAATGTAAAAGAAGAGAAACTTGGCTGGGGCACCGGGGGCCAAGGGCTGCTACCTGAGTGTGTCCTGGTCCTATTAGACATGGAGGAAGTTGGTTAAAGAGACCTGGCATCTCCCTGGTCAGTGTTGGAGACAAAGGCAGGGGAACTCTGTCCTCACTGCCCTTGGCAGTCACCAGAACCAGAATCTCCCAGTGGAGGCCTGTGTTGGGCAAGTACCAGGAAGGAGCGAGAAGCAAAGGGGGTAGAGGCCTAGTTGCAGAGGAAAGAGAGGAGGAAAGGCAAAGGGTGGTAATAAACACACCCCATGCTAGTCCATGTCCAGGTAGTTGGGAAATGCTAACTGTTCTACAGCAGAGATCACAAAATCAGGACATCCCATGGCTGGAGGTTGTATATCCTTCCTGAAGACTGCTAGGTGACCTGGCATTTGACATTGAATTGCCACGCTATCTGCTGTTTTTGGAAGGGTTAGGATTGGGCTGGGCAATTTTTTTCACATTTAAAATAGAGAATACTTGGATAGCTGGTTTCAGTCAGTATTTCACCTAGTTAATACTACCCTTAATGAGACCTCCTGCCCTGTTATAAAAACAAAAACAAAACCAAAATATATTCTTTCCCCAAATTTTTTAGTTTCATCAATGGCAGAAATGTTCTGGTAGTCACTCTGATTGGAAAATTTTAGGTCTGTCTTAACTGTGATTTTTTTTTTAATCTTTCCTTTTTTTTTTTTTTGTATCAGGAATTGAACCCAAGGACTCTCAACAACTGAGCCACATCTCCAGCTCTTTTTTAAATTTTGAGACAGGGTCTTGCTAAATTGCTGAATCTGGCTTTGAACTTGCGATCTTCCTGCCTCAATCTCTAGAACTGCTGAGATTACAGGTAGGCACCACCATACCCAGATTTCCTCTTTTTGTACCCAGATTTATACCCAACTGTGTTGTTCAACTAACAGAAAAGCTTCCCATGTCACTGTCTCCTGGCTGCATAGAACTTGCACACTGTGACTAGATTTGCATAGTCATTGCATTATTTCACTATCCTCCACAACGATGTCATGGAACCAATAATGTATACTGTCTGGCATGGTAGCCATCAGCCACATGTATTATTTAAGCTTAAATTTTCCAAAATCAAGATTAAAAAAAATTCAGGTGTTTGGACACCTTGGCATGTTTCAAAACCCAACAGCCTCAGGTACTACTGAAAATTCTACTGGACAACACTGGCCTAGAACATATTAGTCATATAATGTGGATTGAAGCCCTCCAATCCCTAAAACTAGGTATCACTCAGACCCAGTCTATATTTCCCAAATTACCTGCTATTTTCCCCAAACACTGACACCTGACTTTGTTCAGTCTGGTCTCTCCCCCTCTTCCAACAAACCACACTCATCCCGATTCTGTGCCTGGGCTCATAAAATTCTCTATCATGAAGACAAATAAGTAAGTAAAACAGAAAATACGGTCAACTAAAAGATTTGGAGTTTTGTCATGACAAAAGACAATGAGACATTATAAAATTTTGTCCCAGGAAAATGCTCTGCTAACAAGCCTGGGAAAAGCCTCAGAACACTGTTGTGAGTTTGGGGCTCATCAGGATTTGCAAGCTGATTAAATAAAATACTATTTATCCTGGCACTAATACTGATTTGGTTCATTAATTTTTTTTTTCACATGGGATCACATTTTTTCCTCTCAAATAAATCCTAAGGTCATGTGAAGCAGAGACAAGTTCTAACAGGTATTTCTTTTGCATCCTTTTCTTCTCTTCCTCACTTTTTCATACCAACAGTGGGTCAGAGGTTGTAAAACACTGCAGCTTATGGGCCTGATCTGTTCCAAGGGCATGTTGTTTTGCTGAGAGTATATTTTTTAAAAAATTGGGGGAATAGTTGATGATTTAAAAAATTTCACATCAAAATGCTTATTTCTGGTTTCCTGAGAAATCAGACCACATGGCAGTCCTGGGCAAGCACTCATGCGTTGCTCTATTAGCTGGAGCAGAGTGCTACCCCTCCCCTTATAAAGGTCTATATTCTCCTGATGGTTCCCCTATTATTTCACTCCTTTATTACCTGTGTCGTGGCTCTAGGCTTTTGCATTTGCAACTCTTGCAGAAGATACTCAGTGAATTACCTGAGAATCGAAATACTAGACTCTGTAAATATAGCGAGGCAGCTCTTAA
Organism: Marmota marmota marmota; assembly: GCF_001458135.2. NCBI lineage: Eukaryota > Metazoa > Chordata > Mammalia > Rodentia > Sciuridae > Marmota > Marmota marmota. Next base: position 11,138,636 of record NW_025999998.1, on the reverse strand, counting down.
TGCCTGTCTTAATGGGCAGCTTGTTTGTTTTAGGCAGCTAAAACCAAACTTATTTTAGCCTTTAGCTGATGACATTAACCTTATGTTTAACACTTCCTCCTGGGCTTGCCAAGGACTGATAATGGATTAGGGAAATGGTCAAATGGAGTTTGGAAAAAAAGCAGGCAGCCTAAACAATCATGTGCAAATAATCAAGAGAGGGAGAGTATAGAATTGTTCCTTGAAACTGAGTGTTCCCTAAAAACATGTGGAAATCATAACACTCATGATACTGAGTGTTGCTTGTTGCTGCTCAGTAAATCTTGGGTATTATTCAGAAAGCCTAAGCCAGCTGGTTAACACAGACTCATACTGAGTTTTTCTCTTTTAGTCATCTCATTAGACACTGCTGATTACAGTTGTTTACAAGTCTTGTTTCCCTCAATCTACTGCATGTTTCTTATTGACTCCTTTCCTCTCTTTCTTGTTTGTAGCACAGTAGACGGGGGCTCCTTAACTTGGGCTACCTGAATTGGCTTAAGTCACAGCAAAGACACAATGGCTCATCAGAGCTATAGGACTAGGAAAGAAATTTTAAGTTATTTGTAAAGATCATAACTAACGAAGTTCATGGTGGCCTTGATGATACTCATCTAGTCTGTGACCTGTCATTTCCAGTTTCTTTGTCATTTTTCCCTCGTGTAAAAAAATAGGAAAGCCCAGTGTGGTGGTGCATACCTGTAATCCCAGTGGCTCAGAAGGCTGAGGCAGGAGGATTGCAAGTTCAAAGCCAGCTTCAGCAAAATTGAGATGCTAAGCAACTAAGTGAGACCCTGTCTCTAAATAAAATACAAAATAGGATTGGGGATGTGCCTCAGTGATTGAATGCCCCTGAATTCAATCCCCGGTACCCCCCAAAATTAGGGATAATATTTTCTTATCTCCTGCCTTATAACCATCCTCCTATTCTCAAATGCATTCAAAGCTCACACTCAGGCATTATTCAGGCATTTCTGTCTTCTAGCTTCAAGTTCTTTCATCTGGGAAATGGTTTATGGGGTCCAGAGAGAGACATGTTTGCAATAGTGAATGTGCCTCATATTATCACCTCTCCTAACTCTTTCATTAACACCTTCTCCAGTTTGAAGATATACTGCTTAATGGAGAAGAATTAAATTGAATAATTCAGCTAAGCTGTTATCTGTCAGCAAAGCAACACTCTTTGTAAGTGATCCTTTCTTCCTGCTGTGCATATCAATACCATTTAACTGAGGGTTAAGGTTCTAGGGGATGCACTGGTTTTTGTTTTCCAGTGTTTTCCTTAGAGGAGCTGCATACCTTACCATCCATTGCTTACATGCCTTTTAAAATCAGAGCTCATCAAAAAGATCTCTGTTGTTGTTGGTATTTTGTTTTGTGTGTGGAGTTAGGTTTTTTTCATTGTTGTTCCCCTTTTAACTTTCCTTTTCTTCTTTTATCTACTGAAATTACTTGTTATCACAGAATCTGATTTTTAGTTTTTATAACTTTCCCAACACTTCTGAGCTAAATATTCCATTAGAGACATTAAAGGTAGAATCCCACCTAGAATATTACTTACAACCTGCTTTACTAAATTCTTGGGCCAGACACACTTAACTAACTTCAGGTTGTCATGATCATATTCTTTGCATTATGTTTGCATCAGGAAGGAGCTCCTGTGGGTCAGGATTCAGTCAACAGTCTGCACTGTGCAATGCTGATCAAGAATGCTGCCTGACACTGACCTGAAGTAATGTCAGGCTTAGAGACCATCTCTATGTTGGTCTCATGACTGACTGAGTTTACGTGGAGTCTTAGACAAATAAGGGCATTTGTTTTTATTACCAGTATCTAAAAATAAACAATAGTGTATTGTAACCTTTGGCCAGATGCACAAATTTTATAAGATAATACAGAGTGACATTTCTGAGCTCTTGAGTCCCCACCCTGCTTTTCCCTAATTGCATCATCATTCTGGATGATAACCTTATAGGTTTAAACTTATAGGTTTGGATGAATAGAAAACTCAGATAAGAAAGATATATCAGGAAAAAATGACATATTATTCCCCATAAAAACTGAACAGGAAATGTATCATGTTAGTTTGATCATCTGAATATGTGGTCAGATCAAATGATTCAAGCACTTACTGACAAAATGTCTCATCACTGATCCATCAAAGAGTAACAGGTAAAAGGGAAAATTAAAATATAATAAAACCTCAATACACAAACCTCCTATTCCCAAGAGGGCAGGAGGGAAAGAACTTTTAAAAGCTGTATAGTCTATTTATAATCAGGAATAGCAGTGCCTGTGGACACATTTTACCCAGAAATGTCTCTGAACATTAATTGCTTGCTAGGAACCAAGGATTTATCAAATTCAAAGAGTAGTAAGATAAGATATATTGGGAAGTCTGAAAAATTAAGATTTTTGTGAAATGAGCTAAAGACATGAAATCTGAGAGGCTCAGAAAAAGTGCAAGCGCGCGCACACGCGCGCGCGTGCATGTGTGTAGAATTTCACACTTCAGCTTTGTTTAAACTCCAAAGGTAGAAAATGTTTAAAATTCTGGTGGAAAGCAACAAGTCCATTAAAGAAATCATATACTAGATGCTGAACACTGTGTGCCCTTAACAGCCACCTTAGGAATAATAACTACCTTCCCTTATAGTCTATCACGGTAAGTGTGGTGGGCAGAAAATGGCTCCCAAAGATTTCCTCGCCCTAATCCTTGGGGACTGTATGTCACATTCTATGGCAAAGAGGAGTTGAAGCTACAGAGAAAATTAAGGTTGCTGTTTAGCTGACTTTCTAATAAAGAAATCATCCTGGACTTGAAAGCAGGAGGGCTTCATGTAATCACACAGGTTCTTTAAAGTGGCGAGTGACATAGCAGGAAAAAATGCCCAGCAGCCACTACTGGATTGGAGATGGACAGGAGACATGGTATGGGGAATGCAGACAGCCTCTAGAAGCTGGAAAGAACAAGGAAATGGTGCTCCCCTAGATCTCCCAGGAAGGATGCAGCTCTGCAGACATCAAGGAGACCCAGGGCAGATTTCTGACCTTCATAACTATAATGATTTGTGTTATTCAAACGCCAAGTTTGTGGTAGAGCAGCAACAGGAAGCTAAAACAGTAACTTAAAACTGCTTTAAAGGAAGAAAAGTCCTCTGACAATATTAACATGCAAAACAGTAGACCAGGGCTCCACTTCAGGAGTTGAAGAAAGAACAAAAGACGCTTACCTTCTTATAGGTTTTTTCTTCATTTTGTTTTCCAGGAGCTGCATCTCCATTTTCAGCAGCTGACGACATCTACAAGGGAAAAATATTCTCATTTGAATTTAAACTCTACTCTGACATACAACATATTAATAACATTGCTAACTAAGGGAGGCATTTTTAACTTTGCTTTTGTTATCATTATTGTTGTTGTTTCTAAGAAAAGAAGAAATTCTCAGAATGCTAAAAAAAAAAACCACAAATCTTTGTTTTCTAATTTTTTGTGAAATCAACCTTTACTTTTCAATCATTTTGGTAGTATACTTAACTCTGTAAGCTCTGAAAAAGAGACGATGGAAGGCCAAGTATACATGATGAGCATAAGTTTCTTCCTATGAAGCCATAAAATTTTTTTCTTCTTCTGGTTATAAATGCTCACTATAAAAATATCTGGAAAGTACCAAAAACTATGAATCAGAGAAAAAAATCATTTTTAATTCTAGTTCCCATAAGCGACTCCATTATTCACAATTTAGCATATTTGTTTCCACTTTTTGCTCTAGGCATTTTTATATGAAAAATATTACAATACTGCCTTACTCAGTATTGTCACTGAATATTAATGTACCCTAAAAAGTATTTTCCCATCTGATGATAAAAGTTTCATTGTAAGGACAATAATGTTTTCTACTCTCGAGGTATACCACTGTCTGAAAACTGTTGTGTATCAATACTTAGGTTAATAATGCTAATATTGGAGGACAGTTGAGGTGGTTCAAGGATTTTGCTTCTAAAAATAACACATAATTATTTTGTACTTACACCTTCAATGTGTTCTTGGACAAGAGTCCTGGAATTATTAAATCATACCAAGGTATTAAAAAGTTCAAGCTCTTAAAATATAGTGCTAAATTTCTTTCCAAGAAGACTGCATCCATTTATACCATAACAGCAGTGAGTGGGAGCTTGCTTCATGACACACTTAGCAACGATTACTATTGTTTTCGATATCTTTGTTAATTTGACAGTAAAACAAGGCCTCTCCTGAATCAATTGAACAATTACTTAATCTATCAGTACTGGGGATTGAACCCAGGAATGCTCTACCACTGACCTATATCCCCAGCTCTTTTTATTTTTTTATTTTAAGACTGAGTCTCACAAGTTGCCCAGACTGGCCTCAAATTTGCAATTCTCCTGCCTCAGTCTCATAGCTGGGATTACAGGTGTGCACCTCAGCACCAGGTCATCTCTCCTGATTTTGATTTGCATCTTTGAAAATTACTAGTGAAGGTTAACATTGCTTTTCACAACATTTCAGCTCTTCATGTTTCTTTTGAATTTTCCATTGTTTTGCTCATCTATTAGAGTCTTAGTATTTCAGATATTGATATTTACCTGTAATGGTTATTAATATTAATGATTTCCTTATTTATTTCTATGTTTTGAGGCTACTAATCTATTATCAAATGTATTATTAATATTTTTCTGTGTTGCTGCATATTTTTTAATTTGTTTTATAATTAGGATATAGAGAAACTTTATAGTTTTATGCACTTAGCTATTGGTTATCTGATTTTTTCCCCCAATGCTTTTAGATAGAACACTTTTTCTCACAGAGAAATATAGATGCTCAAATGCATTTCTCTTATTTCTTATTAAAACTTTCACTTCAAATTAATCTGAATTTTTAAATTCAGTTACTTCTGTGATAAATAAGGTAACTGCACAGAGTCACGATATTTGAGGGTCTTAAGTTGCATGAAGAGCATTTCATACAGTAAGGAGGGATAGATAAAACTTCTGACTTTCTTAGAAATCTCTAAAGCATTCTTCAAATCTGAGGCTTTTAATAAATGCCATATTTGCTATACAGAATAATTCACCAGTCAATTTTCTGCACTAAACAATTGAGTTTGCCTGGGCCGCCAATAACTTGTATGGCCAAAGCCATGTAGGAATGTGAAAGCATGGGCCACAGCAAGCACACCTTACCAAATTTATTACTACCCAGCAATCAAACCACCCTGCTATCCTTTTAATTTTTCTGATCTATTTATTCAATCTGTCCATATTAAAATAGGGAGTTTCAAGGACAGGTGTTTCACAAATGACTGCTTTCCACTGTATCTGTTTAATTTGCTTAAAGAACAATTGAGTTTTCTAGTCTCCGTGGGATAATATTTTAGTGAGTTCTGAATGAAATACTAGGAAAATTAAAGTGCCTGAAAGGCTTTAAAATATCAGGCTCAGTATAAAAAACAAACCTTCAGCTGCTCAATAGAGCCAGGAGAATAAAGACCTCCCTGAAGAATGCCACTCCAGTAATTGCACATCTAAGACTTTGCAGCTTTTAAAATGCAAGCACTTCAAGAGTGACTCTGAAGGGTGCTTGAAAAAGCCACCTCAATGAGAAATTGACCAACTGGCATGAATGAAGGATGGATGATGAGATGGTCTTAAAGTATTTTTTTATTATTTTGTAAATCACCCCTGACTTGACAATAGGGTAGAGGAGGAGAGAAATGGGTAAACTTCAGTCTTAAAAAATCAATTCCTTTTAAGGTGCACAAAACAGATAATAATGATAATGGAGGGCCCTGAACTACCACCTGAATTCAAAGGGTTTTTGTTTTGTTTTATTTTATCCTTCTATAGAGTGATGTTTATCAAAGCTCACACAGACCTATTAACCAGAGACACCTGGGTTGGAGAGGCAAATGGGATGCTTGGGAATGAGCTGATAAAGTGCAAAGAACTGTTGAAATGGTGAGAGCGGTGATTACTATTTGTTCCTAATCTTGTTATATTTCCACACCACTTAGAATACTTCATTTGCAATTATGGAAGTCAAGGAAAGTATAGATAAAAGACATTGTTTTAAAAAACATTATAATCATATATATTTTTCATATACACATAAGAGGAAGGAGGAAAGACATTCTCCGAAGTACTGATTATCTACAGATGGTAGAATTATAAATGCTTTAGGTTTTTGTTTTTATATTTTTCTATGTTTTCCAAGTACTCTGCAGTAAGTGCTACTACATTTAAAAATAAGAAAAATGCTAATGTTATTAAAAATTTAATCACACTCAATAATTAATGGCAGAGACCACATCTGGGTTTTGTCCCTTCAGGTAGACCAACACCCACAAATTTTCTGGCTTCTGTTTGCTTAATGTTTGTTTTAAATTTGATAATGTCAAAATTAAAGGTCATGAATGAGATTCATGCATTAGAATATTTATTTATAAGTAAGTATACACTAAAAAGATATGCAAATATACTGCATAGTCAGAATTCATTAAAAATATAGACTATAGTTTCTTACCTTTATAAATGAAATGGCAAGTCATCTGTAGTTGGTAGTTATGGGTGGCCTATTCATGTTGCAACTTTTTTCTTTCCCAGGTTCCTGTTAAAATAAAAATCACTGGTCAATATTTATTCACACCCCTATTTTTCTCCCAGGGATACATACACACAAAATTTAAAAGAAGGAAGGAAGGAATATGAAGGAAAAATAAAGAGGCAACAAGATGATGCCATCAATAGGGGTTATGCATAGGACATAAGCCATGTAATCCAATATGGCATTGAAGAAATGGAAGTCTTCAATTTGTCTCAGATCCCTAATTGCCACAGCAAAGGAAGACATGATCAGTTCCCAGATGCCCATTGTCCAAGAGATAAAAGCAAGCCAGTGCCTAAAACAAACCACAGGTGTTGGAGGATTGAGGCTGGAGTGAAAATTTCTATTGTGGGTTTTCATAGAGGGGACTTCATTTGACATGTGGACAATTTTTCATTTCCCTCTGATATATCAACTGTGATTTTTGTTAGAGTTGCTCAGATGACACAACTTTAAACCACAATTCAACAAACCTCTTTGGCTATAATTATGTTTTACACAGAAGAGATACTTGCTCATTGTAATCAAATTTTAAAATGCACAGAAATATAAAGTAAAAATAAACCAGGTCCCATATTTTCTCCCTCTAGAAAATAACCAATGTTAGCTTTTTGCTGTACAGACTTTCAAAATGTCCCCTATGTTTGTTTATACACACACACACACACACATATGGACACACAATTTCTTCAACTTGCTCCTACCAATCTATTTTAGATATATTTTTCCAAATCTACAATCTACTCATTTAAAAGTAACTGCAAAATATTTCACAAGATACACATATCATCATTTAACCATTCTCTTTTGGCTGAACATTCAGACTGTTTCCAGGGTTGGCTACTATAACAACAGCAGGAATAAACAGCCTTACTCAAACATCTTAAATGTTTGAGTACTTTTATTTCTGTGGGAAAGAATATTAGGAGTGCAATTATGATAAGCACATTAACTATTTGCATGACTATTGCTACATTTCTTTCTCTTAAAACATCCAAGCAATCAATCCAACAGTGCATAACAAGTGCCTGCATATTGACATACTTAACAGTGCTGGATGTTCACCATTTTTAAGTGTTTGCCAACCTTATGGATAGATCATGGCATTTCAGTTGTTATAATGCAAGTTTTCTCACTACTAACAAGGGTTGATTTTTCGGTGATTTAAAATTTTTAGTTCACGTTCTTTGCCTATTGTTATACTGAGCTGTTTATCTTTTTTTCTGAACAATTTATAGAATTCCTTAGTACATTAATCATTAATTTTTCGTTATTTTTTTTGGTGATGCTGGGGATTTAACTCAGGACCTCATGCATGCTAGGCAAGCACTCTAACACTGAGCTACATCCCCAGACCCTAACCATTAACTTTTCTCACATGGGTTGCAAGCTATTGTTCTTCATTTGGCTTTGTTTATAGTACCTTTTCATGCAGACATTTTAAAACTTTACAAAACCAAATCTGCCAATCTTCCATTGTAGGATACAGCAGAGAGTTCCCCCTAACTGATGTAATACATCCATTCTCCCATATTTTCTTCTAACATCTTTATAGTTTCATTTTTAATATTAGATCTTCACTCTAAATGAAATTTAATCCACATGCAATCATTCCCTGATAGAAAGTTAATTGCCCCAACATCATTTATTTTATAATATACCTTTTCCTTATTGGAAAGACATGAACTTTAAGCATACATTCAGTTTTCCTCTGTATCTCTATTTATGGACTCTACTCTGTTCCAAAGACTTACTTGTGGATTACTGAGCTAATACACGCTTTTAAAAGCAGGAACATGACAGTATGTTTTGATATCTGCTGGTGCAAGTTTCCCATACTATTGTTCTTTCATGTTTGGCAATTTCCTTGTAGTTATGTATTTATTCAGACTTTAAAATCATAATTCATTATCTGGGTATGGTGGTGTATGCTTATGCTTATGCAGCTTGGGAGCAGAGGCAGGAGGATCACAAGTTCAAAGCCAGCCTCCGCAATTTAGTAAGGCCCTATGAAACTTAGCAAGACCCTGTCTGAAAACATAAAAAAGCACTGGGCATGTAGCTTGGTGGTTAAGTGCCCCTGGGTCAATCTGTGGTATCTCCCACCCCGGAATTTATATATTCATTGATCTGACAACACCTTCACTCTCCAAGACTGGATTCTGACTATAATTTTATAAAAATTTATATGTTAACTTGGAAAGGATTGTTCTTTTTAGAATTTTAAGTTTTCTCATTCAAAAAGATGGTGTAGCTCACTACTTCTTTAAAGTCTTTTGCGACTATCTTAGATTTTTAAAAATTTGTCCTATGTCTTACTAAATTAATTTTTAGATGTTTTCATTTTTCACTCTTTTAAATGGGGATTTTTTCTATTTGCATTTCTTTTTTATAATGTTATTGTATTTTTTTATACCTTTGCTTTATTTATTTTTAATGTGATGCTGAGGATGGAACTCAGGGGCTCACACATGCTAGGCAAGTGCTCTACCACTGAGCTACAACTGCAGCCCCTCTATTTGCATTTCTAATCAGTTATCAATTCATATAAAGAAAAATGGGTTTTATCCAGTATCTTCTGCTCAGTTATTTTTCCAAAATCTTTTGTAGAATTCTAAAAGATTTTAGGTAGATTCTCAGTCACATTACCTGCAATATTTATGTGGTTTATTTCAATTTCTTTTCTTCTTGCATTCACTGAACTTCTAAAACAATGCTGAGTCACAGCGGTTGAGTAATGGCAGCGCCAGGCTTTTATAACATTCTTCGGTAGTCACCATCTACCATGGTGCTATTATTGGGTTTATAAATGTGGCAGTTTCTTTCTGCTATTCCTAGTTCACTTTTAGTTTCTATTAGGAATGTCTCCTGAACTACATAAAATGTATTTTCAGCATCAGTTGATATAATTATAATTGTTCTGCTTTAGTCTGTTGTACCTATGTATATATTTGACAGATTTCATAATGCAAAAATCCACCCTTGTATTTATAGAATAAACTTTGTATTTATAGAATAAAAGTTTGATTTGATTTGCTCATTTTTTTTAAAAAAAGGATATATTCATGAGTGATAGTGTTGTGCCTCTATCATTATTTGTATCAAAGAATTGATATTTTTCATAAAACTGGAAGCTTTTTCTCTTTAGATGTACTCAGCTTTTGTTCTATAATTATATTCATTTCCTGGGATTTGTTCTATAATTGTTCATCTCCTGGGATTTATAACAACTTTCGGTCAAATTTTGATAACTTGTAATTTGTTCAAAACCATCAATTTCCTTTAGATGTTAAAATTTATCACCATTTATGTATTTAATATTGTATATATCTTTTTATTAGTCAGATTTTCCCTTTTTATTTGTCTTGTGGCCATTTCCATTGTTTTGGCTTTTACTGTTAGTAATTCCTTCTGGGGGGTGGTCGTGGTTGGTTTAAAAAATTTAGATGCAATCCAAAAGCATTTAGGCTATAAATTATTCCTGATAAATTATTTCCCTGTAAGTTTTAATGTAGACTACTCTAATTTCCAGATAACATGTCATTTTTGTTTTCATTTCAATTTAATCTAAGAATCATCCATAAGGTCTTTTTAATTTCAAGCATTTACACATGGTTATTCTTTCAGTGCCAATTTCTTGATTTATAGGACTGGGATTAAGGAATGAGTAATATAGCCCCTATCTCCCCCCAAACTTATTTTCTTCTAATGCCATGGACATAGATTTTTGTTTTTGGTGAATGTTCCATAGACATAAGGGAAAGTACACGTTCTCTGTTTATAGAGAAGAAATGCCCTATACCATCACTAACCTATCTCATTATTTGTCTACTGTGTCATGTTATTAACAAATTATACCTAAACTCTCTCATATGGCTATTTATAGTTTTATCATGTTCTTCTGTTTCTCTCCTTTTTTATATCATATATTCTAACTACATTGGTTGGTAAATGAAGGAGATGTCTATGATTGTGTCCTTGTGAATTATATTTTCTGTTCTCAAAAAATCTTTTTTTTCACATTTAATAATTTCCATTCTGCATTTCATTGTAGTTGATATGAATATGCTCATTCCCAATTTCCTTTTGTTTGCATTTGCCTGGCATATCCTTGGTCATTATCTTCAACTTCTTTAAGGTTATTATTTTGTTTTACCTGTGTTTCTTATGAACAGCTTAAAAATTGATTTTTAGTTTTCAGTTTTTGCTTATCTAAGACTCTGTTGTTGTTTGATAGGGGACCAGAAAACTTGACATGAGTTGTAGTAAGTTTGTGTCTGATTTGCTTCCATTGCATTTATTAGTTACATGAGTTGTTACTGCATTTAATTTTACACATTCCTTATTTGCTGGATTAATTATGTTTATTATTCCATTTTTTTCTCTTACTAACTTATTATTCCATATATATTTTGCTCATAGTTATCTTCGTAATTTAAAATCATTTAAAAATCTATATATTTAAAAAAGTCAAAATGGCTATATGCCATCTATATTCCCCAGACATTTTTTTTCTTGGCTACCATAGTACAGACAGAGGTATGGCATTTTGATCTTCCTATGAGAAAGGAAGATGGCCCGTCACTGGAATTGTGGTCAGCAGATATCTCCAGCTGACAGTGCCGCCAGGTCTGCTTCTGCAGGATGTGACTTCACACTAGGCCATGACCTCCCTGAGGCAGCTAACTCCTGTGACCAAATGACAAGGCAGCACTCTTCCTGGAGCTTGCTGACGAGATGGCACAGGCTATGTGGCCTCTGTGTTTCTTCCCTTCTTTCACAGTCTGTATTAGTCTCTTAGTGCTGCTTTAACAAAACACCACAGACTAGGTGGCTTAACGTGACAGGAACTTATTTTCTCACAGTTCTGAAGGGTGCTGGAAATCCAAAATCAAGGTACCAGTGGAGCCCTGCTCCCTCTGGGCCTCCGGATAGACTACTTGCTTGTCTCCCCCTTACTTCTGTTGGCCATCCATCCTTGGCCTTCCTTGGCTTGCAGGTACATCACTCCAGTCTTGGCCTCTCTCAACACATAGCTTTCTTCTTGTGATGTGTGTCTCTTGTAAGGACACTTTCCTCTTATAAGGACACTAGTCTTACTAGGTCAGGGCACACCACTCTCATGACCTGATCTTAACCTCATTACATCTACAAAGATTCCATTCCCAAATTAGAGTACACGCACGATCTCTGGAAGTTAGGACTTCAACATATCTTTTTGGTGAACACAATTCAACTGATAGGACAGGTATTAATTCATAATAACTATCCTGTACCCCAAACTCTGTCCCAGAACCTGTTTCCAGAGAACCCAACCTTTTCTCTCTTCCTTATCCCCAGGTGGAGATATTTGTAAAATATTTTTACACTTGAATTGCTTGCTCTACTCCAAACTACTAAATGTCTCTTCATAGACAGTATGTCTCTTCTGTTTCAAGAAATATTAATTAACAACTGATAGCTAACAGTCACATTATCATCATTCATTTAGACTTCACCTTAAGCTGTAGGATGTTCACACAACTGATTGAACGTTCAGGCAGTTCCCTTAGAAATAGCATGTGGATGGTAGGCTTGGAGCCACTCTGTGTCCACAAATGTCTTTCATTTTTTCTCATATCTGAGCAGATCCCTTGGCTGGTCCAAGGTCTTGCTCCACAGTCCTTTTCTCTTGTCTCTTTGTAAGTATTGTATTGCTTTCTCTCTTTTCCTGGTTTAAGATGAATATTTTGATGCTCCTCTCATGCTCCTGTCTTGGTAACATTAATTTTCTTCATTAGCAAACCTTTTTTAGCACAGAGTTCGAAATTCCACAATAATAGATATATTTCATCATTTTCCCCAGTGAAATGAAAAGACAAGAAGCTAATACATGCAGATCTCAGTTGGCAGCTATCTGATGACCTGCTATGAGCCATGAATAAAACTTACACTATCTCAGTGAGGAACAAACAGAGTGCATATCCTTCAGGCAGTCCTCTGTGAATATTATTTCTCATAACCAACCTTTTGATAAGAACGAGACAGTGGAGCCCTCACAGTTATAACTGTGACTGTAGTCTCTGGCAAGAGGTTGGAATGCAAAAATTCTGGTGGCCAAGTAAGGGATAATCATAAGGCTCAGGCCCTTATTAGAGAATGTGTTGCTATATAATCTGACACAAGATTCCCAGTTCGAAATTTATTTTTAAAATGACTTCTGACATTGAACAGAACCAACATACGGTGTCATGTGGGCAGAGTGGAGAGATACCAGCTTAGCTAACAATAATCCATGGCAGGCAATGAACATTTTTTGACTCTTTGATTGTCTATCCTTCTGGTATTTAATATCTGGATTCTATTACCTTAAGGAATAAATAATTTATATTATTTCATAGCTTTCTACATTTCTATGCTTTTACTGTATTTAAGGGAAGGACAGACACTATCTTTATTTGTTTAAAGAGACAGGGTCTCACTATATTGCCTAGACTGGCCCCAAACTCCTAGGCTCAAGTGATCCTTCTACTTCAGCCTCCCTATCGCTGAGACTATAGGTGCATACCACCATGCCTGGCTTTGACCATCATTTCTTGAGCAACTATGATGTGTGAAATGCTGTCAATACATTATCTCACTTAATCTTGCAAATAATCCCTGGCACCTCCCAATTTAGCATGTAGTATGTTGACTTTTATAATGAACTATCCTATAAAATACATGGGAAGTAGTAATTTAAAACTTTTTTTGAGGTAGGATCTCTTGCTGGGAGAATGATCTGTAGAAATGAAGTCCTTACTTGGTAAATGAACTTAGTGATACCACCATTCTAAGCACCTCCACCTCAGCCTGTTTTTTCTGTTCTCTCTATCAGTGCTGGGCATCAGAACCATCTGGTGAGTTTTATGAAAATTCAGATTCTTAGGCCACTCATCAAAACAAGTAAATTACTACTCCTCTGTGGTAGGTCTAGGGAATTGGTATTTTCAGCATGCTTTGGAGGCTTGGGGTCATATAACTAACTAACAAAGGCAATACAGATAGTTTATCACTTCAAGAGAATTGCTGGGGCCCAATAGGGAAAACAGAAACTACTGTAGGTCTGCTAAAGATAAGGACTTTAATACATGGAATTTGTTATGTATGTGATAGGTGAGCTGAGAAGCTAAATTAGTGGTAGTGGAGAAAGGCAGATAAGCATTAGCAGGAAGTCACTATTGTTTTTAGGTTAGAGGTATAAGCAGAGGTGGTGTTAATAGACCTAAGAAGCCAGAGGTGTCTGTCCAGGCCAGAACAACATGGTGAATTTTGATTAACAAAGCCACAGAAATAGGGGTATATTTGGAGGCATGAGGAAAACACAGATGTCACCCAAGGCAGAGAGAGAAGAGGGAGAACACCTTGGCCTCTCCCTTCACCTTCTACCTGCTAATCTCAGTGTTCCTAGGAGTCAATTTGCTGGAAACCATCTGATCTCCTGGGATGTCTAAAAAAGGCAGCCTCTATGGAATGAATGCCTTCTGCCACAGAACACAGGAAGAGTAGAGAATGACTCCAAGGACAAACAGGTCAGTGATTTGGCCATAGAACAAAACTGAAATTGTAATAAAGGCAGAAAAATAGATGTGGGGTGATGATATGTACAAGTCCCATGATTCTCAATAGAAATGTGGATTGGTAGGTAGGCTAGGAGCTAATTCAAACATTTCAAATTTAAGACTCTGGGAATTTTCTAAGAGCTTAAATAGATGACCAGTAGGATCATCTTCACCAATTAGGTGTGTGCATGACTTGGGACAGTTTGACTGGGGCCTAGTTAAGAGGTCAAAGGGCTGAGATTTGACCCAAAGTTGTCTGACTTCAAATCTAAGTTCTACCATATCACACTCCCTCTGCTACTAATTCAACAAAACAATTAGAAGAATGTCTAATCAATGTTACATTGCATTTTTCAATTTGTAAATACAATCAAAAAGTTAGCCAACAATATTAATTTACATAATTACTTCCTATAAAACTTGTTCTATGTGAATGAGTCTCAACCTAGAGGGTACTTCTTTTTTTTTTTTTAATTTACTTTAATTAGGCATATATGACAGCAGAATGCATTTTGATTTAGAGGGTACTTCTTAATTTACAAGGTGGTAGCGGAGCTGTTTAACACTCCATAGTTCCTAAAAGTTTTAGATGCTATGGCATCTAAAAGTAATATGGCCCCAAGGTAACCTGGAGGCCATATTTGAGTAACTCAGCAGCAACCCTTTCAGCCATGAATTCCCTACCTGGGACCATGTAACTCAGTATTTCTAATTTGCCACAGATGGGTTTGATTCTCATACAAGGCCAAATGAGGGAGGTAAATGGCTAATTACCTAAGTAGCCAACTAGGCAGGCCAACTAGTAGATAACAAAAGAGACACCCACAAGTCCTAACTGGTCTTCCCAGAAAAATAGTTCATTGAACACTGATGAAGTGAGGTAACCAGGACTAATGGAAAGAATACTAAAACAAGCTCTGAAGGTCTGAGTTTTATGTTCGTCTCTGCTATTGACTCTCTGTGACCTTGGGCCTTGATCCATTTCTCTTCTACCATGAACTGTGCTGGTCTCATCATGTAGTTCTTCTGGTTTGGTGCCCTTGCCAAGTTTCTTAGGTGGAGCCTCATCTTGAAGCCTCTTTGGAATGATGAGGGGGTTCATTGGTTATTTAATCATTCGGAGTGCTACCTGCATTACAGGAATTTAACTTCCACAGGCTAGCCATATTCAAATGTTTTTGTGCCATATAGGTTGGGTATATATTTACATCTAATATATTTCCCAAAAGAGAAAGAAAGTTGGGTGAGCCTCATCATACCTGCAGTCATTTTTATTTTAATTGTGCTCTTCTGTTTTTATTTGTTCTTTTTTAGTTATACATGACAGTATATTTTGACACATTTTTACAAACATGGGGTACATCTTTTATTGGCAATATTCTGAATTAAGGTTCATTATTTGACAGCAAATAAATTCATTCTTCCACTCATTCAATAAACATTTATTGAACATTACATGTCAGGCAGTGAGCTTGACTGTGGGGCCATAATGACAAAGACAGGTCCTAGTCTTCAAAGATGTGATGTCAACAGGAGAGACACACACATGAACAACTATGACATAACATGACATGTACTCTAGGTTTTTAGAGAAGGAACTGTGTGAGCTATCTTTGAGGACTTTAGAAGCATATTGAAATTTTCATGGGTATATTTTGCATTTTAAGAATTGAAATGATAAATGTCTGATGTGACAGATATGCTAATTATCCTGATTTGAACATTATTCCATGTATACATGTACTGAAATATCTCATTGTATCCCCAAAATATGTGCGACTATTAAATGTCAATTCAAAATAAAATAATTCAAAAAATTAATTCCAAAGCAGCCAAGGTAAGTTTAAGCTGTTACTTAAAGTGCCACAAGCAGACTTCCTGATTGCTCCTTCTACCCATGATCATAAATGCCTGTTTAATCTTTTGCCTGAGTAAAAACAAATGCGTGAAAATGTAAATGAATTCATGAAAATCTGGAGAGTCATTCTTAGGTATAAGCCATCTTGCTGGAAAGGTAGGAATTATTTCCATCTTCTTCCCCTACATTTAAGAAGTGGTATGGTGTTCTTCAATGGAATTTTGACAACCAACAACAATAATCACAAATGAAGCATGAAAAAATGAAATTAAAAATGTGATGGGTTATTTTTCAAGGCTGAAATAAAAGCAAAAAAAAAAATTCACCAAACTGAAAACAATACTTGACATAGTTTCCAAAGTTAGAAATGCCTATATTTTTCAGGCTAGAAGAAAAAAATTCCATTAAGAAATCAGTCTTAGAATTTTAAAAAATATTTGCATAAACTGTCAAAGAAATACAGACAATTTTCACATTATGTATATGCACAATGGAGGCCACTTATACATACATATGTTGAGACATATGGTATGTTACACATTTGTATGCCCAGAAACTTTAAAAATAGAACCATGGCATCTTATATGCAATGTAAAGCTCTCCTATTCTTACTGATGGAAATAATTTAAATGAGGTTCCATTCCATGTATCTAATATTTATATAACCAAGCCACTGCCAAAACCAATTCCAAATGATGGCACCTGCTCGCTATAAATCCAAATGGAGACCAATCAAATCAAATTGCAGGGTTCTTATATTCTCTCATAAAACACATTCATCAACTCTCAGAATGGCTCTCACAAAGTGAATAAACAGAATAGCTATAAATGGTGATGACAAAAGGCTCTGAATAAAATGAACCACTTGTAATTCATTTTGCCAACAAAGGTTATGCTAGAAGAATTCATAAGCCTTTTCACACCAAGTCTGCACTGCAAACACTGGACAGAAGAAAGTTGCTAGTGAAAACAAGCATGAGAATGTGTTGCTTTCTGGTCAGTGCAACTCAGTGCCTTCCATGAAAACACCATTACTGCCTGGCCTTCTCCAGCCTTGATGAAAATCAATCCAAAAGACCTAGTATGTGTCTGTGTATGTTTGGTAGTAGTGCTGGCAGGTAGAGAAAAAGAGTGAGACATACAGAGTCATGATATTTGGCATATGGGGAAGGAATCCATGTAGATTTTCTTTTCTTTTTTTCTTTTTTGGTAGTAGAGCATTTGCCTAGCATGCATGAGGTTTGTTTGATCACCACCATCACACACACACACACACACACACACACACAGACACACACACAGTGTAAAGACAGACCTACCTAACTTGTTTTCTGATAATTATGTAGTGAAATTTCTGATATGCACCATTGGAGAATAGAGTCAGAAAAACTCTAAAATAAGAAAAAAAATGTTTAAAAGACAAGATTCTAGCCCTGTGCAGATGAGTAGGAACTATCCTGATCTGATGCCAATATTAATGTTTGCATATGCCTATTGCCATCACATTAGCAGTGTAGGATATGCTTGGTTCCAGGGATTGCAACATGCTATGTGACATTTTCTTGTAGGCATAAAGAGACTTTGATCCACAGAGAAAGGAGGGAAATCTACATCTACCGAACCCATCTGTGGTCTTGTTGTTGTAAAAAAACTCTAAAGAACCACAAATTCTTCAAAGTCATATGCATTTATATGTTAGGACTTAAGGCATCTAAAAATAACCCAGGAACCTTCATCTCCAAGGGCTAGAGAGTCCATTTATAACTTAAAATTCATTTGTACATGTTCACTAATAATACTGTATATGGCTCACCTATGGATAACTTCAAAATCCTCCATGTCACTCTCATGTCAGATGAGAATGAATCTTATTATGAAAAAGATGTCCAGAGAAAAAAAATTCCACCACTTTCCTCAGTTATCCACCTCTTTATATCTTTATTGCATGGTATAATTTCTCATTTTTAAAATCCCATTATTATGGTCTTCAGCTACAATTTAATTTAAAGCTATTTTCTTTTTTCTAAGAGTGCATGTCTTAGGAATTATTCAATTATTATAATAATTTTTTATAAGCCATATGCAAACCAAAGCCAGTGTGACTGGCAAAAAACTGTTTAGTCTTACAAATAAATAACCAAGGCCAAGTGTGGTGGTGCACACCTGTAATCTCAGTGACTTGGGAAGCTGAGGTAAGAGAATCACAACTTCAAAGCCAGCCTCAGCAACTTAGGCCCTAAGCAATGCAGTGAAACCCTGTCTTAAAATAAAAAAGAGTGGGATGTTGCTCAGTGGTTAAACAACCCTGGGTTTGATCCCTGGCACCTAAAAAAGAAAAAGAAATAAAGCTATTTGCCTTTGCTACTGCCAGTCTGCAAAATATTTATGGGTTTGTTACATCTTCTATTTTAGAAAGCCAAACCACACTTATCTCTGGTAGGTCCAAAACACAAAGGACACCTGGTAGATTACCCCCTCAAAACCTTCTCTGAATAAGCTTTCAGAGCATTCTGTGTTGCCTGGGAAGTCTGAAGGAACATAGTAGGGGTTTAGGAAGGACCACAAAGACTTGCACTTGTTAGAAGATGCTGCTAATGACAGGAAATGATTAAGCAGGAGAAAAATGTTGTTCAACCAATTTTTTAAAAAATGCCTTCCTACAGTTCTGGGCTGATCTTAAGTTTAATTGGAAACAAGCAATAAAAGTGATTTTAAACTAAGCACAAATGCAAATATCTAGTTAGAGGGACAACAGTATTAAAATGACCACTTTTGACGTATTCCTCAACCAGAAGGGTATTCGTTTCCTCATTTATTCCAGGACTCCTTTGTATGCAGCGCTTTGGGGGACTACAACAATGAATAACACAGCCCCTGTTGTCAAGGCACATAAAAGCAAAGTCGAAACACAAACACATGTAATAATGGGTGAGTCTTTAACAGGATTAGGAGTTAATACTCTTACTTGGCTTTGCCTCTAACAAGTATTCATTCATCACAGTCAGAGGGCTCATATGGAATGTTCTAAAAAATGCAATAAAAAATTTAAAAGCCAAAAAAACATACCAAGGACAAGGGATCATAAATCAGCTATTAATCACTGAATATTAAATTTCTCAAGCGTTTGACATGTGCTTGGCTGTGCTCAGCTAGGACACGCTGGGCACGGAGTTGCTTCCAATGAACCAACAGTCGAACAGAAGAATCAAAATGAAAAGGATGAGTTTGGAAGTGAGGAGGTGACAGAGGTCTAGGATGAGGTGGGTAGGTGTCAGAGCAGGCAGGAAGGGCTGTAATAGAGAGGGAAAGGGCAGGAGTGGAGAAGGGAGTGACCCTCTGTGTCTGTGAAGAGAGGAAGATTATCCTGACCTAGTAGGGATATGATCAGTGGCAGGATAGATGGCCTTGGGATTCAGCCGTGGATACCAGTTAAGGAACACCTGCCAAAAGCTTTGGAGTAGAAGGCCAAGATGATTAAAACATAATAATATTGCTTAAGAGTCGGCAAGATGAAATGGGAAGGGAAGATCAGATTTAGAGAGGGAATCTAGAAACTGCTGCAGGAGTGGTGGGGATGAGACCTACTTGATCAGGATGGAGCTGGTGATTGAAAGGGAGGAACCTCACCTGGTGTTTACAAAGGAAACATGGCAGAACCTGGGCTCTGGCTGGGTCTGGACAGTACAAGGTTAAGTCAAAGGTCGACTATGCTCTCAAGCTTCAGTAAGGATTGAAGATCACGGAGTTTTAGAGAGAAGCATTCTCTCTGCCTGGTTGGATACCCTTGCCACCTCCACCTCAACTGAGAATGGATGGAGGAGGGACACTCAACTCAGGCTAAACATCAGCAGGTTATCTGGATTTATGTAAAACTTTGCTATAACACATGGACTAAGGGGACAAAGGATTTGACTGGTCAGGTAGAAGCAGTGCCAGCCAATGTCATAGGGGAGTGAAGATAGGAACTTTGCATTTAATCAGATTACAGAAAGAGACACAGAGAAGGCCCCATGTTTTTTAGAGAGACAGACAGACAGAGGAGATACTATTGCCTGACAACTTTTCAGCCATGTGATCCTCCCCAGCTAGCAACTGGGTCCTGGGAGGGCCCTGTATCTTCATAACACCTCCTTCTTACACTTGAATTCTTTGCAGGTGTTTCTAATCCTTACAGCCCAACTCTTCTTGACCTAGACATAAAACAAGCTTTCCAAGAGTTGCCATAGCCCTTCTGAGGTCACAACCCTGTCCACTGAGCCATGACCCAATGGGACAGGTGATAGCTTGGCATTCACAAGAACAGGTTCTGGAGTTACACTGCCAGCTTCCACAATGACATGCCACCCGCCAGCTGGATGGCCTCTTCAAGTAGCATCATCTCTGTGCACTTTGGCTGGGTCATGTGAGAGAGCAGAACAGAACAGCGCCTCTTTCAAAGGGCAGCTGTGATGAGTGCCCAATATGTGCAGAACTACAATGTCCCTGGCATGAACTATGCACTCCATACATTATTTTTATCACTCTGCCAGAAGGAACACAGGAGGAGACAGTGCAGATCCTGGCTATAGAAGAGACTTGGGGTGCTCAAGGCCCTGCAAAATATGGTGTCCATGCTCTGCTCCAGCCACTCCCTCTGCCATTGTCTGCCATAGGAGGTAAAGGAGGCCTTGATACATGCTCCCCAGCTTCACCATGCCTCCTCTTAAGTCTCAAGAGGGCTCATTTCTCCACAAAGATGGCTGGTTCTTGATGGCCTCTTGCTGTGACCCCACTGTTTGCTCTCCTTGAGAGCAGGGAGAGGGTCTTCTCCTCCAGGAGTAGTTCTACCTCTTCCAGGAGTAGTTCCTGGAAGAACACACTTCCTTTGTTCCCACAGCCCTGGATCAACACACTTACACTCACGTAGGCAGGTGTCCAGGTGGCCCCAGCCTGCGGTTGCTTTTAGTCCCATTAGTAACAATGATTACAGCATGAAACCCTCCTTTGTGCCAGATGCCCTTATGAGGATGACATGAATGAACTCAGTGAGTTCTCTCAACAACAAGTAACAGCCTTCTGTTATTAACCTCATTTCTGGGTTGCAGAGAACACAGTGACAACCTAGAGGTTAAATAATTTGCCTAAGGTCTTACGGCAAGAACCAGGATGGGAATACAGTATCCACTTTCAAAGGGTGCTCCGACCACACTGCTAGCCCTGCCTATTTTATGACTTCACTTATTTTCTTAAGTCTCCATATGACAATCTCTGCATCCTGCCCCTGCTTCCCAGAGCAATAATGGTCTCTTCAGTTCCTGCCCGTCCCACTTGTGAACCCATGCCCACCATACCTTGTTCTCTCCTGTTTGGACCCTCTCCTCTCTCAAGAATAGCTATGATATATTCTAGGCCCCTCACCCCACCTATCTGGAGCCTTCTCCCCATCAGTGAAGATTCTTCTTCCATGGTGATCAAACTCTTTCTCTCATCTGGATCTTCACCCCGAGGACCTGAGCATGTTGACTCTTCCCAGGGCCTCTTACTCCTGGTTCCTGAAACCTTCTTTGCCCTCATCTTCCCCTCTGACCCATTACATTCAAGGTCAACCTCTTCAAAGGACTAGTGTCCTCACTTCCTCTTCCTCACAATTTGCCTTTTCAAGGCCACCCCAAGTGTACAAGTGGACCATTTGTATCTTTTCATTCATTGTCTGAAATTTTGACACTGGGAGCATCTACACACAGCAGACTTTCAAATCTCTGTTGTGACCAGTCTGTCTCCACTGAGGTGCCTCTTTCCTAGCTACCTGGCAAGGTCATCTGTCCACCCCAAATTCCCTTTCCTCCCGGCCTTTATTAATAGAACATTGGCTTTTGTGGGGGAGGCAATGCGTTACCCACTTAAACTGTCTGGTATTCTCAGACAGTCTGGCAATGAGGTGTCAACTGATGTTTATGTCCAGGGAGACTTGTTAAGAGGCAAGCTCAGTTGGCACAGGCATTTCTGCCACTTATGTGTTCTCTGCCCTTTCTTTCACGGAAGGCAGATTTGAGAGAGGGCATGAGCAAAGACTCCATTTGTGCCTGGATTTCCCTCTACCTCCCTGAACACTTTTTTTTCTTTGTTCTTTTGGCAGGCACCCTGTTAGGCTGCCTCTTAAATATACATGTTCCCCAGGGTCTCCTGTATCTTCTTATTCTCACTTTCACTGAGCAGTTTCCTTCATTACCAAAGGGCTCAACTGTAATCTACTTGGGATGACTCACAAATAATTCTTGAGCCCAGATATTTCTCCTGAGATTAAGATTTATATTTCCAGTTGCTTGCAGGCTCTTATAATATCTTATAGGCACAATAAGTTAATGTGCTCCACTGTTAGCTTGTCATATTCTACCCCATAGAATGCTACCATTCCCACCCAGTTGCCCAAGCCAGCGGCCATCCCAACTCCTCAATATCCCCCATCTCTGTTATAGCACATCAATCAAATCCTTTCCAATCAATCTTTTTAATGTTCTCTGACTCTGATTCTTTCTCTGCATTTTTCCTGCTATTATCTTAATTGAGACCTCATCATTTCTTGCATAGATTATTGCCTCAGCCTCCTAATTAGTCTGCCTCACTGGGACATGATATTGCTAAAGGGATTTGTCTGGAATGCAAATCTGTCTATGCCTTTTTCCTTCTTTAATATACTGAAATGGCTTCCCACAGCATCAGGGCAGATATCAAAACCTTTAGCACATCCAATGACTTCTCATGACCCACCTTTGTGAACTCATCTCTCCTTGCCACCCAGCCCAGCCCAGTTGCAGCCACAAGGCAGGACCTGCAATTCCCTAATGCATTGTGCTCTCTGCCTTTTGCCTCTGTGCAGACTCCCATGCCTGACATTACCCCCACCCCACCCACTGTCCTGGCTAACTGCTCTTTATCCATCAAGATGTGGCTTAGGCATTACTTCTTTTAAAGAATACACTCCTACCCATCCCAAACTAAGTTCTCTTCTATGTGTTCCTGAGGTATTGTCAGCCTACCTCGATTGTGATAGTGTCTGACTATATTGTTATCATTAAATTTTTTCCCCTTTTACTATGCTGTCGGTCCCTTGAAGGCAATAAACTCTATTTTTATTTATTTGTTTATTTATCACAGTGCCTGGCACATGAACAGCTACAAAAGTTGAAATTTTAATGAATGCATATATGAGCACATTTGTTGTTCTTAGATAATGCTATTTCTTTTTTTTTTTTTTAATATTATTCATTTATTTATTTATTTTTTAGTTCTCGGCGGACACAACATCTTTGTTTGTATATGGTGCTGAGGTTCGAACCCGGGCCGCACGCATGCCAGGCGAAGCGCGCTACCGCTTGAGCCACATCCCCAGCCCTAGATAATGCTATTTCAAGTACAGAAAGGATGTTTAATTTTCAATTATAAATTAAATGCATGCTTAGTAAATGTTTCCTTTCTTTAGCATGTTTAACATGTTTGGTTTGAAGAGTGATATAAAGAGATAAGTGAGATGAAGAAATAAAATAGTAATCAATGTAATATTCCAAATATTTCTGTAAGAAACTCTCTTTCTTCCTTCCTCCCTCCTTTCCTTCCTTCCATTTTTTTCTTTTCCCCGCTTTAGGTTTATTTCACACAAGTTTCAATTTCTTCACATGGATTCTTTTGGAATAATAATAAAAATACAATTATAAATGCAATTCATATCTATTATAAAATGCTGGATAAATACAGGAAATCACCAAGGAGATCAGAGCAGCCAGCAACCTCCTCATTTAGAGATGCACGTCATTTATCTTCTGCTCATGCTTCCTGTGTGATGCTCATGCCCTGACTTCACTCTCCACCTCCTGTTTTCTGACTGGCACAAGAGGCTGAAATGAGCTGTTAACACCCTGGGGCAAACCTACGTCATCCATTCCATCAGAATTCAGCACAGCATTAGTCACAAAACAAAATAAGAAGACCCTGTGTAGCAGCCGCTCTAAACATGAAGACTTTTGACCCTGGGCCTGGGCTTGTTTTGGAGCATGCTGCTCTCTGTCTTCCATCCCTGCAGGGCTGTATCTGCTGCTGCGTAGTTTCATGGCAACACTAACCCTCATTGAAAAACTAATTCTGGATTTTTTACTTATCTCTTGGATGAGACTCAGTTCATCCTGGCCAAATATAATTGCATACTCAATTCACAGTAGTAACTTTGTAATCTTATTAAACTATGTCAATTCCTTTGGTCTGAAAGTAGGAAAAAATTTCCTGAATTTTCATTTTTTGGAATATATGTCAAATCTCCTTCATCTGGCTGGCTGCCCCAATGTTCACCAGTATGCTTAAGCCCCAGTACAACACATACCCTCTTTTCTTAGATTCAAGGAATGGGATAAACTCATAATTCTTAAATTCAGTCCAACCAAAAGAAATCCAGGAAGGATCTAGCATTGTTGTGCTGATTAGCAATGGTAATCACAACAGGGAAAAAATATGTGCCCTCTCCCTAGTGTTAATACAGCTAAGTCCTCCTGGAATTCTAAGTTCTTTCATGCCCAGACCTGTTCCTCTGTAGAGAGCTCTACTCTTGGATTTTTGCATCACAGTGGCCAGGGTTACCTTTGGGACCAAGCAAAGCACCTTACCACCCCATACAGTGTCATTTTGTCAGCGGGCAGGCAGAGGGGTCTAGACACAGAGTAATGGCTTGAAAAACCTCTGGGCCAATCTACTGAGTGGCAGAAGCAGGTGCTGACTCAAGAGAGGCCCAGGTGCATGGGGACAGGGAACGCAGACCTGGGACTTGATCAAGACTTTCCGATCTGGGATTTTTGTACAAGTTGGAAGAAGTTGCAAAGGATGGGGAGATAAATGCTCAAAATATTCTGACACCAGGAATGCTTACAGCTTAAGCTCCTCAAGAACTTAAGCATCATGGAGAATTTGGAACAGTGATGGGGAGAGTACCCAAATATCCCATTCACACATGACCTAGGATATCTTTGGATGACAAAAAGCACCCCCTCTGATTTATCAAAAACACATTCCCCTGTAGAAAAATGAGGAGGAAAAATCTCCAGTAAAGATTTAATCCTGAAACAAAAGCCTTGTTTTTACCAGTAGCTGTAGAGTTTAGTAGCTGAGTATAGGCTGGAAATCAGGCTCCATGTGACCCTCAGTGGGGCAACTTTATGCACTGTACAAGTGAGGAACCAAACATGGCAGCCCTGCATCATCTTGACACAAACCCCATCCACATATTGAGCAAGGGCATTGGTCTTTAAGCCTGCATGATGTCAGTAAGTAAGAGGGAGTGATGGGGTCCATAGAAACCAAGGAAGTTCTAGCTACTCCTCATTCATTCCTACATTATAAAAACCATGGAATACCAGAATAGTGTGTGTGTGTGTGTGTGTGTGTGTGTGTGTGTGTGTTGTGATGCTGGGGACTGAACTCAGGGACCTGCCCATGCAAAGTGCATACTCTACCACTGAGCTACATCCCTACCTGTATTATTCTTTCACTTAACAAACATCCGTGCTTGTGTTAGATGCTGGGGGAAAGGCAAGGTACAAACCTCAAGAACTAGCAGTCTAAGGCAAGGCTCTGCCCTAACATTTGCCCAGGCAAGAGAACAGATGAAGGCTCCTCCTTACTCATTAGCCTAAACTGGGCACTTGCTGCTCATAAGTATCTCTGTCCCCATTAGTATCATTATTTTCAGTTCCTCAAGTGAAATAACTTGAAAAAGGCAGGCTTTTGTAAGTCTTCTTTGGAGAAATATCTATTTTAGTCTTTTGCCTATTGTAAAAATCATGTTATATACTTTGGATATTAATCCATTACTAGATACATGGTTGGCAAATATTTTCTCCCATTCCCTTCTCCTATTCATTCTGCTGAGCATTTCCTCTGCCATGCAGAAGCTCTTTATTTATTTTTGTTTTGTTTTCTGCAGTACCAGGGTAACTCAGAACCTCAGGCATGACAGGCAAGTGCTCTACCATTGAGCTACACTCCTAGCCCTTTTTATTTTACTTTTAGACAGAGCCTTGCTAAGTTGCCCAGACTGGCCTGGAACTTACAAGCCTCCTGTCTCAGCCTCCTGAGTAGTTGGAATTACAGTCATGCTTCACCATGCCTGGCTTGTGCAAAAAGCTTTTTAGTTTGATGTTGTTCTATTTATTTCTTTGTTTGTTTTGCTTTCATTACCTGTGTTTTTGGCGTCATATCCAAGAAATCATTGCCAAGACCTACATCATGAAGCTTTTTGTCTGTTTTCTTCTTGGAGTTTTACAGTGTTAAGTATGTTCAGTGTTTAATCCACTTTGAGGTTTTTTTTTTTTTTTTTTTTTTTTTCTGTGTGTGTATGTGTGTGTAGTGTAAGACGAGAAGCCAGTCTCATTCTTTTGCATGCAGATATCCATTTTTTTCTGATGTTATTTGGCATTCTTTTTAAAGATCAGTTGACCACATATGCATGTGTTCATTTATTCTATTTCATTGGTCTGCATGTCTATTTTTAGGCCAGTGCAATACTGTTTTGATTATTGTAGCTTTGTAATATATTTTGAAATCAGGAAGCGTGATGCCTCCAAGGGTTGTTCTTCTTTATCAAGATTGCTTTAGCTATATGAGGTCCTTTATAGTTATATATAGATTTTATTATTTCTATAAAAATGGCATTGAAATTGTGATAGGGATTATATTGCATTTGTAGACCACTTTAGGTAATATGGACATTTGAATAATATTGTATTTTAATCTATGAACATGGGATGCCTTTCCATTTATTTGTCCTCTTTAATCTTTCCCAGCAGTGTTTTGTACTTTTTAGTACAAAAATTAAGGGTTGTACCTGGCTCAGTTTATTCCTAAGCATTTTATTCTTTTTGACATTATTATAAATGAGATTTTCTTCTTAATTTCCTTTTGATAGTTAATGGCTAGTATTTAGACATGCAAAGGCCATTCTTTGTGAACTCCTCAGTGTTCCAGGCCAAAATAGACTAGTCCCTTATTTCTTACATTCCACCTTCTCTTCCTACCTGCAGTCATGTTCCTTGTTTCAAAGGACCTTCTGTGCATAGGTTGAGCTCTGACTGCACCCCTACAGACATCACTCACCACTCTTCATGCTTCAGGTTGCATACACTGGGCATCATTGACCCTCAGGAGGAATGACTTGGGCAAGAAATTCTAGCCCCTTGAAGCAAGCTCAGCATTGTTTGAGGAGGAAATTCTGAAATTTGGGCAGCTTGGTTACATAGAGTATCCTAGAAGGGAGTGCAAGGGGCTACAGTGGAATTCTTTACATACAAGGCCTAAGGCCCAGATTAGATCATATAGGGCACAGACCCCTTTTGCCTGGTATTAAGGATAGTACTGCCAAAGGGCAAAGTAGTGTAATTAGTACTCAAATATGGTGGATGTGGGTTACTTAAGGAAGCACAGAGAACAAAGACTGGACTCTGGAAAGCTTCCTTGGAGGAGGTGATATATAGCAGAGTTGTATGTTAAAGGATGACTTGCAGAAAGCAAGGTAGAAACAGCTGCAAAAAATGTTTCCAGAGCACAGGAGCATCAAAAAACATGGTGCTTTATGGAAATTTCCATTTGTCATGGTAGAAATAAAGAGGTACATTTTGGGGAGGGACTTGGCGTAAATCTGAAAGGTTCTGCAGGGAAGGCCTTGGGTGCTGTGCTAAGGCATTTGAAATAATAAAAAAGTCATCAAGGAGGACTTCATTTGCACAATTGGTGTGTGTTCCAAATTAAGTCACTGATGAACAGAGACATGCACTACTGTAGAGTGGCAAAATTATCACTTATACTTCAAATGCTTTTGCAATCAAAGTCAGCATAATGATGGGAGGTATGGCTATCTCACATGTAATTTTAGCTAGATCCTAGATGTTTCCTTAGCTTTGGATATATATGTCCAGCTGGCTCTTACCTTTGGAATCCACACAGGCACATTAGCCATAATAGGTCTTTAAAAAAAAAAAAATCAAACATCTTTATATTCCTGCCCCTCTGACTTTCCCGTCTCATTAAATATCACTTCATTCCCACTTTCATTCAAGTCAGGAAACACTCTAGACTTACTTACTTTCTCTCTCTCTCTCTCTCTCTCTCCCCCCCCCTCCTTTTTAGCATATCTTCCCCCAACCCCTGCTGACTTCTCAAAACTATCTTTTCTCCATCTTTATTGCTACCCTTAGCCCAGGTAATACTGTGTACTGCTAGACTAATACACAGCCTCTGGTTCATCTCCCTGCTTCCATTCTCCACATGGCCAGAATGATCTTAAAAAGTGAATTGGTTCAGGTTAGTTGCTTGTGTGACACACACTGCATTCATAGCAAAATGCAAATTTCTTACCTGGGCCTGCAGGACCTTGTACGGTCTGCAGCTTACCTTGCTCTACAACCTCATCTGATGCTCTTTTACTGTACTTCTGCCCCACTCATCTGATTTCGATTGTTCAAACACAATCGAGCTCTTTCTTGGTCAACTTCTTTGTACATACTACTTGCTGCATCTTGCCTGTAATGCACTCTACCCAAAGCAGGCTTCTTGATGGCTTGAGTTCTTAGCCCCTTGTTTATTTCCTTCCTAACATTCATTGTAATTGGCAGCAATTGCATTACATTCCTTTGTTGCTATTTCTTCTTGTTGTGACATAAACTCCATAAAGTCAGGAGTTTAATATATCTATTAGGAACTAGAGATAAAGTTGTCAATTAAGCTCAATGTCTGGCTTGTATAGTAAATGCTAAGGAAATATTTACCAAGTGGACAATTTTATAACCACATTAGAAATTCACAACAACTAACACTCTTAAGAAGTTTGTTAAGTAGGCTTCCTAGACTGAAAGAGAACAACACAAAACCAAACCAAAAAAACTCTTTCCTCATAAAACAAGCTCAAATTTGATAAATGAACATTATGCTTTAAGGAAGTTTCATTCAATCTGGGCCTTTTAAGAGTTCATATTGGCTATTATGTGAAACTCAACAGGGAATTAAAAATAAAATTATCATTGGTGCTGATACATTTATTTTAGAAATCATGGCAATAATAAAACAGTGTGACATGCCTTATTTAATGTGGAAAATATTTAAATACAATCATTATGGCTCTCTTCCAACATATCTATTTAGTCTAACACTCTGTTTCCTTTCCACTATAAATCTTCTTTGTTTGAAATCTCAGAATATATAGCCCCAGGCTTTCCCAATGCAAAGACCAACAGATGTGCACAGTGATCTTTATCATATTTTGGACTATTACTAAGAGCACAAAAATTTAGCAGATAATTTGAACTACATATCCATTGTCTATTCTATCTTTCAATCTCTTTGTGAAATCTGCAGTCACAATTCCTAAGCAATTAAATCCAAGAAAGAAAAAAAGGTATGTAATAGAGATAGGAAGTAGTTACAAGAACATTTTATTAAGCCAAATCCATTTCATCTAATTGTTCAGGATCAAATGGTTTAATAATTTCCTAACGAAGAATAAACAATCAAACTTTCTTTTAAAAACCAGAAATATAGAAAGAATAAAAAAACCACTAAATTAGGGGGGGGAACCCCACAAAAATTGACCTAAGAAATCATTACTGTTTTAAATGAATGTTGCAGTTCTAGTTTGCTGGAAATTCCTAGAATATTCTCTGTTTTTTGCCCATGTTACATGAAATCCTTATCCTATTTGTATTTTTTTTAATTTGCCTGAAAAATATCCATTTACTTAAAAACTTCCTCTGTAAACACCTTTCAGTTCCTATGGCATACCGGAAATATATCTAGTCAATCATACATTGCAATAAAGTACTAAAAAGCATTGCAGAGTATTTTTTTAAAATAAAATATGCACGAGCCTCACACAGAAAGAGTAAATGAAAGACTTGCTCACTCCTCATGATAACTCCAGCCCCCAGCACAGCACCAGATACACCATGCAAATTCACTAAACATTTACTATAAAAGTGAATAACGAAGTCACCCTGATTATTCCTTCTCCTAAGGCCTTTAAATATGGAGAGTGTATTTTATAACTCCAAAACACACGATGTCATACAGGATTTTTGTGTCATTTTTCAATTTTCAGAGACAGAAATTGCTAGTTTTAGTGTCTACTAATTTTTGTGAGATGTCTCAATGGGCAGCTAGAGGTAATATTTGATAAGTAATCTAGAAAAACATAGGATTTCAAATTGTTATATATATGAAAGATGTAAACAGTGGTGACCTTAAGTCTGTGGGACAGATTTCTAACCCTGGTTTCTTCCTTCTCATCCCTCACCACCATGTTTCAGCCATTCTCCATTGCATGGCACAAGAGTTAGGATAACCTATTCCCTGATAATGTCACTGAATTGCAGGTACAAGAGATAAAGACCTCAGAGAAACATTTTCCTAATGACATTATCAAAACTCCAGTTTGAATTGACTGAGAAAAAGGTTCTCTGAGATTCACAAAAAAAAAATAAATAAATAAATCTGAAATACAGATTATTTTTAAAGGATAACACTTTTGTTTTCAGTCACACAAGAACTCTAAACATGACTGTCAAATAAATCATTAAAAACTGACTTGAAAAGGGATATTTTAAGAAGGAACAGAATTGAATTCTAAGCCAAATATTTTATATTGCCAAGTACAAGTAATATTTATAGTCTCCAAATTTTACAAGTTTGTTCAGATCTACATCAGAGCATTATTTCTGAGAAAAATAATGGAAAACTTCCTAAAGAGTAAAAGCTGATGAAGCATACCATGGTCCATTCATAGAACAAAATTTCATGCAACTATTAAATTAATGCAGAAGAAAGCATTCACTGTGTATTACTTGGGGGAAAAAATCAGCTTATGGAGCCAATATACAGTAGGATGCTATTTTTGTGTGAAAATCATATGCATATTTAATCACAAAAACCCTGAAACAATATACAAGAGAACATAGGCAGTGTTGTCTCAGTGAAGTATAATCATTTGCTCATAAGAATTTTCTAAAATGAACCTTTATTATTAAGAAGTATTATTTGGGGGCTGGGATTGTGGCTCAGGATGGAGCACTCACCTAGATGTGCGAGGCACTGGGTTTGATCCTCAGCACCACATAAAAATAAATAAATAAAATAAAGGTATTATGTCCAACTACAACTAAAAAATATTCAGAAAAAAGAAGTAATTTCATTTAGACTATTTGGTTTTCTCCCCTCTAATTCTTTTTTACACACTATTAAAATACAAGGCTTTTTGAAAGCTTGCTTAAAATTAAATGTCATTTAAGTTCCTCTCCTAATTACACAAAATTTGGTAAACTGGGTTAAAATTAAAGCATATTTCTGAACTCTGGGCTATGAAAGCATGAATGAGATGAAGAAAACCTGGAAATTTTCATGAGTGTTAGGAAAATTAAAAAGAATCATGTGCCATCAAAGTTGTGATATCACTTCCCTGGACAATGCACTACAGGAGTTTAGCCTGAAAGATATAGCATGTTAATTAAGATGTACATATTGCAGTCCTGAATGCAGTCAGTGAACTTTTGCAAACATTCCATACATACCCCAAGCACTATCTATCATCATTAATTAATAAATATGCACTCAGGTCTTTCTATACGTTAAGAATTGGTATTAGGAAAGGTAGAATAAACCATGGTCCTTTTCCTTCAGAAAAAAGCTAAATATAGGGAATTATTTCACATATTATATATATTTTCCAGGTTCATATTTAGCCAAGTTGTTGGTTTTTTGAGTAAATAATTTTATATGCATCCTTTCTTCAAATCCTCACTACTTTTTGAGCTAGAAATTATTCCCATTTAAGAAGTTAGAATACAGAGGCACACACATCAATGTTTATACCAGATCAATTCACAATAGCTAAGCTATGGAACCAACCTGGGTGCCCTTCAACAGATGAATGAATACATAAAGTGTGGAATATATATCCAGTGAAATATTACTTAGCCATAGGAAGAACTCATGTCATTTGCCCATAAATGGACGAACTGGAGAATCTAAATGAAATAAGCTAATCCCCCAAAAGCAAAGGCTGAATGTTCTTTATGACATATGGATGTTAACACACAAAAAGGCAGGTAAGAATAGAAGTTCAATGTATTAGATGAAGGAGAATGAAGGGAACGGAGAGGGATGAGAATAAGAAAGATGGTAGAATGAATCAGACATCACTTTCCTATGTTCATATATGAATACATGACCAGTGTAGCTCCACATCATGTACAACCAAAAGAATGGGAAGTTGTAGTACAATATGTCAAAATACACTCTACTGTCATGTATAACTAAAGAGCAAATAAAAATTTTTAAAAATACAGAGGCAAAAAAGATTGGTTAATTTGCATCAAATCACAAAGTTGGGAAGTGGGAAAGGGCCAGATCTGGAATGCAGTTCTACTAGTCTGCAGATGTCAAGCTCTTTTAACCATTGCACAGATAGACATACTAGTAGCAGCAGCAGCAGCAACAACAACAAAAACAGTTAGGCAATAGGTAGTACAGTGATCAGAGGAAAACCAATACTACCTAGAGCCAGAAGAATCAGAGGATGCTTCATGGAGGGGGCAGGACTTGATTGGAGTCTTGAAATACAGAAATACAACATCAGGAGAAACACGTAATCCAGGGAGAAGGTCTTCTTTCCTCCTGGGTACAAATATGGCTTGGATGTCTCCTGAGTCCTTTCTATAAAGATCAGACTGCTCAACCCTCAATAATGAACCCGACAATATTTTATGATCAAAATCAAATCTTAGCAATTCAAAGTGAGGAAAACATGCTTTCTTTCCTATCATTACTGGTCCTCTCTTCTCCTGCTGTTCAATAATAATTTGGAAAAGGGGAAAATCTGCCCTTAAATAAAACCTAAGAGGATGATGAACTACTTAAAAAAAAATCATGGCATTCACTGTAGAAGAAAATGTCTCTGGGTTAAGAAACTGGGGCAAACTTACAGAAATAATTGTGTCACAGTATGGAACTGAGTTTCAATTTATAAGTGGAAAAAAGTCATCAAGAAAAATGGGTGACAAGGGAATAAAATGAACCAGACAAATCCATGAAGGAAGGGAATCAGCAGGTTTTTAGCTTGAAGAGTTTTACTCATGTTTAGAGTAACAACACAGATTTTTTTTCCCCCTCACAAAATGCCAATGGGGTGGGGGAAGAAAGAAGATTGTTATTCGTCTTTGCTTTCCCCCCCAAATATAATCACATATGTGCAAAGGAATATTTATTGTGAAACACTAAGTAACAATTTATCAATAAAAGAAGGAGAGAGATGACCTTTGGCTTTAATTGCTTATTATCCTCAAGGATTTAGGAGGTCCCCATGTCTTTCTTCAGCCATCTGGCTGTCTCTGATTCTGTCCATTCTATCCTCCCTGAACCCCACTCATCCAGCCGCCGCTCCCAGCACTCCACTGACTTGACTCTCGTGAAGGTGACCTGTAACTTCCATGTACTAAGTCTCATGCTCTATGATCAGTCCTCACTTGTCAGAACAGGTACAACTGATTCACTTGGCCACCTTACATTCTCTTGTGTTTTCCTCCCATGGCTCCCAGGGCCATACTTTCTTGGTTTTCTACTTCCCTGGTTACTCCTTCTCAGTCTCTTTTTCCTGACCTTTTAATGTCACAGTGTGTCCCAAAGTACAGATTTTATTATTTTCTCCACCGACACTAACCTTTTAGTGATCTCAACTACTCTCTTGACTCTAAGTGCATCTACAGCAGATGACTCCCAATTGTGTATTTCCAGTGCAATCTTCTTTCCGTAACTTCAGGTTCAGGTCTCGAACTCCCTACCTGAAATCTCCTCTTAAATGCCTAATAAATATTTCTTAATAAACAGATCCAAAATTTGGCTTTTAATGCCCCTTTTCCCAAACCCCAGCCTGTCTGCTCCCAAATCCTATTCCACCCACAGATTTCCATATTTCAGTGGATATTCCATATTATAGATTTTCCAGTGCTCATGTGTAAAACCTTGGAATTATCCTTTACTTCTCTCTTGTAATTGTCCACTTCAACTCTGCCCACAAAATCAGCTGGTTCTACTTTCAAAATATACCTAGAATTTAACCACTTCTCCCTCCTAGGTGGTTAT
Organism: Marmota marmota marmota; assembly: GCF_001458135.2. Lineage (NCBI taxonomy): Eukaryota > Metazoa > Chordata > Mammalia > Rodentia > Sciuridae > Marmota > Marmota marmota. The sequence continues at coordinate 11,104,418 of NW_025999998.1, read as the reverse complement.
ACCCTTATCCAAACCTGGGTTTCTAGAGAGCCTTCTAATTGGTCCCCTTGTACCTGAACCTCAGAGTATATTCTCAGCTCAATAAGTGCTCCTTTTAAAACCTATAGATCATTTTACTCCTATGCTTAATCCCTGCATTGGCTCTCTGTCTCACAGATAATCAAAGGCAATGCCTGTCAGTGACTCACAAGATCCTATGCCATCCCTGCTGCCACAATCCCTACCTGGATCACCTTGTTAATCCCCTCTCAACTATTTTTTTCCCTGAATAACTGCTTTATCACGCTGACCTTCTTGCTGTTCCAATCACTCTCACACACACATACACATACACACACACACACACACACACAAAAAAAAAAAAAAAAAACCCACAGAAAACACAAACACCCAAAACTGCCCCTTCCTTTACCCTGTCTGAATATAAGCAAAACGTGTGCTACAGGGAAAGAATCTTTCTTTGTTCTATAGGGAAAGAGTCTTTGTTTTATACACTAACATATCATACAAGACTAGCCAGTGGGAGGAACATGATAGGTGCCCAAATAGAAATTGCCTAATGAATGAATTTCTAGCCTCAGAAAACTCTAAAGAGATCAGCCATGTGACTGGCCTTGTTTCACTAAGACTCTTACTACATTCCTTTCCTTTGTTTCACTAAGAATCTTACTACATTCCTTTCTCTTAAAAACACTAAAAAAAAAACCCCATTATGTACCACAGTAAATGCTTAATAAACATTTGTTGAATCAATTTCTAAATGGCACTGTCACTGTCAGTAGAAGAAATAAAATACCACCACAAATATTGAAAAATATTGAAAAAAAAAATCACTGTGCATCATTCATCCATTTATCCATCCTAATGGATGGATTAATACTCATCTACTCAATACAAATCTGGGTAACTCTAATGTGCTATGACAAGTATTAGGGCAGAAATAAAAGACTTAGTCCTTATTATGCATGGGGAAAAGAGCCAAGAAACATAAAATTCAGTCTGTTAACGGTTTTTACAGAATGAAGCCCTAGTTACTACAGGATCATAAAAGAAAGCATCCAGAGAGGCAGGGGCCATCAGGACAGTTGTGTGCCTTGAGCTAGTTAAGAAAAGGGGTTGGTGGGGGGTATGGTGGAAGGAGGGAGGAAGAGCAGAGGATGCAGCTTGTTTGGAAGCACAGACAGTATATAGGGATATGAACCACAGGCAGCTCGATGTGGCTAGAGTCCTGGAATTTATGGGATATGTGGAGGTAGAGGATGGTCTTTCACTCATACTGCATAAAATTTGATTTAATTTTGAAGTTCAGAGATATTAATTAAAATTGCATACTCAAGTTTGTATTTTAGAAGTATCTGGTAGCAAGGCCTTGAGAAAAACTATATAAATTTAAAAAAAAATTTTTTTAGACATCAATGGACCTTTATTTTATTCATTTATTTATATGTGGTACTGAGAATCGAACCCAATGCCTCACACATGCTAGGCAAATGCTCTACCACTGAGCCACCACCCCAGCCCATAAACTATATAAACTTTAATTCAGAGTTAGGAACATGGTAAAATTGATAAGATGAAGATCTCTGAGAACTGCAATTCCCTATCGAAGTAATCTGACCATTATTATTATCATTATTATTTACCTCCCCCACAGAGGACTCAAAGAAGAGAACATTAAAGGCAAGAGGTATGAAAAAAATTATTAATTATCATGATTCAACTCTAAATCCTAAATAAAATGGAACAAAGAATAAACATTCAGGAAAACCATCCTCAGTGTCACTCTCCTAAAGAAGGAGTGCTCAGTGAATCCAAGAGAATATTTACCACGCCAAAGGAAACACCCAGGCCATTCATCATCCCCTTACTCTTTCACATTTTTCTTTTCAGAAGATACCAACACTGAATAGCTACTTGTCCTTAGACTTCCAGAAATCCTCCTGGCATCTCAACAGTAGAATCTTTCTTTGTCCTTAAAGCAAGGGGGAAGCATTGCCTCAATCACAGGAATGGTGACCGCAACCAACCATTTAGTTTTGCTAAGGCACAAAAGGTCTTTCTCAATTGTCTTATTTCACAACTACCTTGCAAGCCAAGCCTTAGAGGTTAGTTTGGTTTGGGGGACCACTGTAGGCAGCTGGAAAAGAACCATAATGTTCCCTAGCATTGCTTCAGCACTGAACTTTCACAGGTAAGAAAAAGCAATAGGTTCTCTGTTCTCTAGTTTCAATAATGCTGCCTTAGAATTTGTTGAGTTATTTTTTTTTCATCTCCAAAAGTATGTTCTCCAGAAGTTCAAAAAGGAGAAAAAAAATTCATGCACAAAGAGATCCTGGTACAGGTACCATATACCTTTTATCTCTTTTAGGATAGGGCTTGAAATTTGGAAAGTTGATGAAAATAAAAACAAACAAACAAAAAAATACTTCATATAAAGTGTCTGTGTGTGTGTGTGTGTGTGTGTGTGTGTGTGTGTGTGAGAGAGAGAGAGAGAGAGAGAGAGAGAGAGAGAGAGAGAGAGAGACCTGGATATGTGTGTGACCTGTATATGTTGTATTTCAGTATAAAATCCAACCAATCCATGTAAGGAAACTGAGGAGGGGAAAATGGAAGAAAATCTAAAATGGACAGAAAATTAAATATAATCCTAAGTACACAAAAAAAGGTTCATAAGGCAGGTCAGTGTGTGTGTGTGCGCGTATGTTGATATGCATAAGACACAGATACTTGGTGTTATTTGTCTAACAGGCTATACATAAATCTAAGAGTCACTTTTGAAATGTTTTGCAAATATTTATTCAACTTCTAAAAATGATACTAACCTTTTGGAACACATTGTGGCTTTCAATAGTTAGTTTCAAAAACTTAAATACAGGGGCAAGACAGTGTGAAACTTTAAGTCTAGTATCAATTCCAGAATGTATTACAAAGGAAGTTTTCTTTTTTGAGTCCTTTTACTGATTTTCTATGAAGCACAGTTAAAAAGAGAGGAGGAAGGGGAAAGTTTAAGGATTGCTTGGTTTCCCTGACTTTAAATCTCTATCTCTGGGGAGAACTTCCTGTAGAAAAAAGAAGTCAAGCTTGTTAGTATTTAGGTAATAAGAAGTTTTGGATCATTCTTTGAATCTTGTTACTTTTTCCTTTAAAAAAATGACATACTTTTAACTTATAGTTTTGTGGGCAGGAGGAATGAGGAAAGGATCAAACTGGTTCTTGTCTTTGTTTCCCTAGGAATGATACATTTAAGAAAACCTAAATCAATTTGATAGTGTATAAACCAAACATAACAAACAGATGTGTGTGGGGGTGTATGCACACTCATATTGTAACGAAGTTTATATATATATATATATATATATATTTAAAGAAAACAAAAAAAAATTCCCAAGATTTGTAGTTTGAGTATTCCTTATCATAACAAGTAACAAATCAGTTTAAAATATGTAAAGCTGTGAAGTATGATTTCCTTTTATATATTTTAATTTTTTTACCTATTAAAAATTAATAGGTAAAAAAATTTACCTAGAATTTTGCCTCCTTTCCAAGGCATTCCTCTAATATGATATCTAAAGGCATCATTTTAAAGAAACATATCATTTGATTCAAAATAGAAGCAACAATGCTAACAAAATTAACAAGCAGCTAGTTAGCTGGAAATCCGGATTTATTTCAAATAAGAAAAAAAATTCTGATCATCAGGAGAAAACAAAGAGCAACTAAATTCCAAAAGGGAAAATTAAGGAAGTAATAGGGACTTATGAGTAAGTCACTGAAAAGAACGTCTTGGCCCATATTAGTATTAATTTTTATTACTGGCAAACCTCATGATATTAGACCATCTCTCATATTTGACCCAGGAAGGCAAATACAGTCTTGAAGGGATTACAATCTTCTGAAAATCATGGTTGCCAAAATAATGACTGACTTATTTCACAGAGGGAGTAAACTGAAGGAACTGCTCAAGATTTCTGAAATCTAGAAGCAAGAAGCAGACACCAGAGAAAAATCAGAATTTCTGATTTTTTAAGGAGGACACCTTAAAAATGAGGAATAAGACTTCATTTTTCAATGAACTGGACATGAATGAAGGAGTGGAAGTTAAAGATGGAATCTACTCAGTGTAAGTGAGACTTTCTAATATCAAAAATATATTAGAAAAGGATAGTCTACCCTGAAGGGCAGAGAGCATACTACTCAGTATGAAAATAAGTGTTTCATCAAATGATAAAGATTTCTTAGCAAGTACAATCTTAATAACAATGCCAGTCATTACCACCACCACAATGATAGTTGATCATCTGACAGAAATCACTGAGCACTGTTCTAAGGGCATTACATATACTGATCCATTTAATCCTCACTATGGCCATCTGGTTCCACAGTCTGTCCTTAACCACCACAATACACTGCTTACCTCCCAGTTCTAGAATCCTGGACAAGCTACTTAACTGCTCTGCATCTCCATTTTCTCCTTAAATAAAAAGAGGACAACAGTACTTACCTCAGATGACAATGATAAAAATTAAATGCATTAATATATTTGTTTAGCACCCAGAATAGTGCCTGTCACAAAGCATCTACTTTATTAATTTTTATATAATATTTTTTGTGGTACTAGAGATTGAACCCAGTGATGCTCTATCACTGAGCTACTTCCCAGCTATTCTTATTTTGTGACAGGGTTTCTCTAAGTTGCCCTTACTGGTCTTGAATTGTGATCCTCCTGCCTCAGCCCCCTGAATCACTGGGATTATAGATGTGTGCCACCATGTCTGGCAGATTATTTCAATTTTTAAGAAACATTTTTACTTGGATGTCAAAGAACTCTGTCTAGGTCACTGTGAACAACGTGACACAGATGAGGGGAATTCAAGGATTGCTTTCAAAGATGCTTCTCTAGCTAAACAAAATCAGCCATGAAAAATTATAGGAAAAACTGCTACATAAGACCAGAGTCTCTGCATATTTGGCACGGCTAATTAAAATAAGGTAAGACCTTGGGAAAAAAAAAAAAAAAAAGGCCCAGGCCATCAGCCTTTGCTGACTTCTCTGACCACCTTCAACACCTTTGCCAATCATTCAAACTATACTTTCAGCAGAACTGGACTTTACCTAGTACCCACTTAACAAATTCCCAAACCTAGTCAACTCAACACACTTCCTTTGTGCCTATTATCCAACTGCAACATGGCATCCAAAATGGCTGAATAAATCTTTTACTCATCCTTAAGTCATTTACAAATTCTCAGAGCAACATTAAACCTTTATTTCACCTAAGCTTCTAAATTCACTGTCTCCACCCTCAAATATCTTAGATTCCTCAAAAATTGGAAAATAAAACAAATCAGACATAAATTCTTTCTACTTTCCACAAATCTTCTCTGTACTCCTGAACTCCTGAAATAGCAAATCAATCCAATATTTACTGATGTTTCCTCCCGATTTTTAAGAAAGTATCAGAAGATAAAAAAGTCTTCTGTCCTCCTTTCCAAGGCCAACTATTTCTTCTTTTCTCTGATGTTATCCAAGAATCGTAGGTTACATCATCTTCCTCTGCTGGTTGTCTGGCAACCATTTCCCTATCTCCAACCACTCTTGAACCTTCACACTTTTTCTACTGATTCAAAATATACCCAGAGCTAAAAAAAGTTCTCAGTCTTATTGCCCTCCTAAGTCTTGACCTTTGCACCCAGTGTACTGCCAAATATATCAAGAATGGTCTCTTGCTGTAAGTGTGTAGTGGGCTGAATTAATAAATGTGAATCGCTGGAAAGCAGGTTTTTCTTGATTACAATCAATCTTTCAAATATGTTTGAAGGTTCTGGCACCCAGTAGGCTTGGATTTGGCAACCATTAATTATTTTATACATATTTTTTTACACTATGTTTTACACTTTAGACTATGTTTTTAACAAACATAATAAAGGAAAGTATTGCATAGAATTTTATTATATATGACAAACTATACTATAACTGAAGGTTGTTAATTGCTTTAGGACTTCTTGTACAAGGTTTATTGTAGATTAGCAATACTAATACCTTAAAATATTTTTGAAGGATAATTTTTACATAAACTACATAAGGAGTAATGATTGAAGTTATGAAGAATACTATGGTAATGTAAATGACCACATAAACTCTTAGAGCCTTAGCTAATTTAAAACTTATCTATAAAAAATGATAAATTTATAGAAATAAAACTTTTCCATACCTTCAGGGAAAAGTATCTGGTAAACAAAGACCTAAAATTGGGGAGAACATAATGTATTTAAGTAGAAGAAAGCTAGTCATTGAAGGTGGAGCACAGTAAACAAGGGAAGAGGCAAATGTCAGATCCTTCCTGGCCTCCTAGGTCATAATTAATACCTTTTGGCAAACTCATAAGAACAACAGAAACCGATAAAAAGCTTTAAGAAGGAAAAGTTGGGAGATGGAAGGATCACATCTGCAATTTTAAAAGCTCCAGTTGCGTTCGAAAGAATGAATAGGTAGTCAACCAGAGTTGGAGTCATATATTTAAGAAGGAAATGATGATAGCCTGGATCAGGGTGGCAGCAGAGATGAAAATGAGGAATAGATTCTAGAGGATAAAATCAGTAAGACTTGGCAAGTGATTAGATATGGGGAGAAAGAAAGAGAGCTGTCAATGAAATGTTGGTTTCCTGCATGTATATACATATGTACATGGAAATGCAGAGTAACCATCTTGTATAATATATACCAACTTGTTAACAAAAATTACCTGTGGAACGAGATGATGAATTTTACAGTAACAGGGAGGCTTTTTTTTTTTTTTTACTGTGTAAATATCTACATTGTTTAAATATTTTATAATCAGTAAGTTTACACTGCTTTCTTAAATTTACATGCAATAAAAAGAAAAAAATCCTGACTAAAAAGGATATGCCCTTTTATGGAGAAGGAACAACCTAACAAAAAGCACAAAACACAAGAAAATACACAAAATATTTAAGGAATATCAAGTAGTCTAGTGTTCGCAGAATAGGAAGGAAGAATGTGTACTGGGAAGGGGGTTAGGGAGGAATGAACCCATTTTAGAATATGTCCAGATCATGAAGACCTTGTAGATCAGGCTAAAAAAAAAACATTACCTAAACTGTAGGAAATGAAAAGGCATATTTTCAAACAAGAGAGTGAAAAATTCAAGTTTGTATTTTCAAAAGATTGCCCTAGAGTCAGTGTGAAGATCAAAGAGAGAAGACAGGCAGAGAGATCACTTACACAAGAACTTAAGTTAAATCAAGGAAAACATAGATAGAGAAGGGGAGAGATCTGAGGTTCATTTAAAAAGCAGTTGACAATACTTGGTGATTAAGAAAGAGAAAGTCAAAGATGGTTCCAGTGATGACATCAATTTAGGCACTATACAAGAACAGATTAAGAACAGAGATAAACAACAACAACAACAACAACTTTGTTTTAAAGATGTTGAGGGTTTTAAAGTACCTCTGGAAGCAGATCAGGTATCAACAGGAAACTGAATATATAGGTTTGAATTGTGGAACACTGTCAGGACTGGAGCACAGGAAGATTATTATCCAGAACAGAAAATTTTAAACATGGTCACAACCTTACCCTTGATAGGATTTCACTGAGGCAACTGTCAAGAGTTGCCTAGTAACATTTATTCTCATAGCAATAAAAATTCTATGTAACTGTTAGTCTTTATAGGTAATAACCTTAACAAGTAAGATAGGGTTTTTGTCTTGGTATCTTGGAGTCTTTTAATTTTTTTAACCCTTTCCATTCGTTTTATCTGCCTGTCTTTCTTTCTTCCACCCACCCATCTATCTAGTTAAGGAAAATAGATGAGGTATCATAAGGAAGTATAATATGAAAGTGATTTGCTACTCTTATTGTCTTAGTTGTCAAAGACAAAGAACATTCTACAATTCTACCCTTAACAAAATCTAAGTTAAACAATGATTTACCTATGTGATTCTACTGATTTTCTCTTGCAAATGACCAGCCTTATTTAACCAACCTCCCCAAGGTAACCAAATCCAGCTAAAGCTTTACCACAAAGGTTAAACAAGTCCTATTGTTGCTCACTGTTAGAAACTGAGTCACACTGTACCTATGTCTAAATGACAGTGCCCTGTTACATGGGAAGTGGAAAGAAAGAACCTGTTGGCAAAGGAATAGCTGCTTCCTTCCTGAACAAGGGAGAGGCAGGAAGGTGACAGATGGGCAGAGCAGAAAAGCAGCCTAAAATTGCTCTGGCTCCTCATTGGCAAGAATGTCCAGAACTGAGGCAAGATTGGATATTTTAAAGTACATAAATCATTGAGAAGCATTATCTGCTTGGGGGGGGGGCGCTCTGCTGAAGTTCAACAGGGCTTCCCACATATCTATATTTGAAAAACTTTTAAGTTTGAAGTGGCACAAAGAATCTTACCTCAGCCTATACATAGTGAGCTAGGACTGCAAGGCACTGCCCCATTGCACTTTAGGATTATACCCAAAAGAAAGCACTTTCTGGTTAAAAATATTTTTTTAAAAGTTCACTTTCTATATCATAGTTATATTTGTATGATTAACTAGAATTACTAATAAAATTTCACTAGAAAACATTTTTCTTAAATATGGTTATTTTTACATATTTAATTTAAAAAGGTTTGTTGCAAACTTTTATAATTTGTTCCTTTATCATCTCCCCCTCCCATCCACTTCTGCACCCAGAAAATTAATACCCAAGGATTCCTGGGTAAAACAGACAACCACTGGATTGATATGTTATAACTAACATTTTTAAAAAGCTGTAAATAGTTATTGTTCATCAAAAGAAAATTAGCAATCATTAAAAATGACATTAAAAATTAGTGTGGCCATAAAGTATGGAATTTTAAAACATCAGTTTACTATACTGATTAATTCAACATTTATATTTTCATCAGAACTTAATATTCCCATAAATAAATAGAGCTCTCAATTATTTAAAAAAATCAAGGGATAACATATGTATTTAGACATATTAGCAGCGTAAAATGTATGCTTCAACACACTTATTGGGAAAAAGTCTAAAAATATTACTACACTGAATTCAAGGGCATCCGCAGGAACCTGACATAGAAGTTCTCTAGAATAACATTTCAGGAAATTTCAAAAAAAGGGAAAAGGGTCAAATAGGAAATAGACTCAGATTAATCAACAAAGTTCAGTGCTTGCTCCAACTTGATTTTTCTGTCTCTCCATTGAAAAGAAAAAAGAAAGAAAGTTTCAGAATGGGAGAATCACTTAGATGAAAGTTCATCTACTGGAATAAAGGGAGAGGCCGCTTGGGCAGGTGACACAGGAGAGTCGGTGGTAGTGCTGACTTTCGCTGGTGAGTTACAAGAAGACCCGGCACTGCTGCTGTTTCCATCCAGGGTATCTGAAGATACACACACACCAGGATCTGACAGCTGTGCAACGTCAGAAGAAAGCATGTTGGTGATGCCCTGGAAAAATCTCTTTGGCTGATACTCAGTTTCCATTTCACATTTTCTTTTCAGTGGTCCAAGAACACTTGGTCTAATGCAGTTGATGGGACTCTGGCTTCTCCGGGTAGTAAATCGAGTAGTTGGGCTGGGAATAGGGCTTGGAGGCAATCCATTGCTACTCACAAAACTTTGCAAGGATGGCGAAAAACACTGCTTTCCAATTCCCCGGGTAGGTGAAGGTGCTGGTGACACCGGAATGAAATCGATGCGCTTTGGGGAGGCGGATTTCTCCACATCGTTGTCACTCAGGCTGAAACTTTCCTCCCAGGAGTGGCTTATCTGCATTGCGGTCTGCACCTCTCGCTCGTGGACCGTCTCTCGGTTGATCAAGTCCATGCCTTCCTCCTGTTTGATCTGGTGCAAGCGGCTGCTGTGCATGCGGACGGGGGAAGCCGGCAGCAGCAGGCCGTGGCGGCTCGGGAACGTTGTGCTGTTCCGCCTGGCGCTAGGCGCCTCGGCCTGGAACACCGGAGAAGTGTCACTGAGGCCGTGGATCAGGGGGGCGCTGTTAGACCTCCTAAGGCCCCCGCCGCCGCCCTCCGCCGAGCTCCCGCCCGTACCCGGAGGCAGTTCCAGGTCCAGTTCCATCTTCTCCTGAGCCATGTCGGGGGCAGGGAGGCGGGGGCGGTGCTCACTCAGGGCCCTAGGATTCCCATTCCCCGCAGTCCAGGGCCGCCACCACCACCGATGCCTCCGAGAATCTGTCAGCAGGCTCCCCCCTCCACGCATGCGCGCCCCTTCGCGCAGGCGCCCAAGACGCCTGTCCGGGGCGCCTGCTTAATGCGTAACAGGGGCGCCGCAACCGTAGGGGTGGGGCGAGTAGTGGTTGGGCCGTTAGTTTTGGTGTTTCTTCCGCAAATAGCTTTTGAGCTCTGGCTGTTGCCAACGCACCGTGCTGAGGTTATCATATTTGGGAGAATATACTTATAAAACAAATATGAACTCTGAAAGGGACGCCCTTGGTAATGTGGGGCTGTAGGATAGGGAACTGGGCTTGGCCTAATCAGGGAGGGCTTCCCCGAGGAAAGCACAATCTAAAATCCGAAAAAGTAGGCAACATGGGTGCTCTGTAGAATGTTACTGGAAGCGCGAAGCTAGGGCCACCCAGCTGGGTGGCAGGCGGGAACCCGAGAGGGAGGAGGAGTGCGGCCTGGTTGAGAGTGAGGGCTGGCGAGAAGGAGGTGGAGACAAGCGCAGATTCTGGTCTTTCTTGAGGAAACAATGAAAGCCTCGATAGAGTAGCAACTGAAAAGTTCACTGACTGCATTCAGGAGGATAGATACATTGGAAGATTAGGACCTACAAGGAAAAGACCGAAGAGCATGGTAATATACACTAAGGTGGTCTATTGGAGAGGAGATGGAGAAAATAATAAATGTGAGAACTATTTAGGAGATTGGGGCGGGGAAGGACTTGGGATTGTATTGTTTTATTTACAGTCATTTCTGGCACAGACGTACTTAATGTTCATTAAGGATAAGGTATTAAACGAAAGGAAAAACCAGTAGTCCTCACATTTTACAAGTAACTGTACTTGCTCATGTAATTAAAGCCTTGATACCTCATTAAAAGTGGATTTATAATTCTTCAGTGATTTAGTCAAGGTTTTCCCCTGCATACCTAATATATTCCAGGCACTGTGCTAAGAAATAGGCCCTATTATTATGGATAAGAAAGTATATAGACTATTTTTTTGGTAAGCCTTAGGAAAAAATAAAACCAGATGGTGTGATAGAGCACTGCTGATAGAAGGCAGAGAGCAACTAGAGTTGAGATCTAAATGACAAGAAGCAAGTGACAAGGACAGCTAAGTACTGGGGATGACAATCAGAATTGATTGTGCTAAGGCTCAAGGCACCATGAGTACGGTGAGGAAGCAGGAAGAGAAAAAAGGACATAATGGGAGAGTGATATGAGCGGATAAAGTGGTGTGATATCATTCTATGATGAAAAGCCACTGAGGAGTTTTAAGCAGGGGAATGATACCATCTGATTTATGTTTAATATTTATTTTTTTGAGATAGTATCTTGCCCTATGTTGCCCAGGCTGGTCTCAAAACTCCTGAGCTCAAGTGATTCTCTTGCTTCAACCTCTCTAGTGGCCAGTAGCTGGGATTAAAGGCATAGGACACTGTGCTTGCTTGGTGAGTGTTTTAAATAGCACTTTGGCTCTATGGAAAATAGGCAAGAATGGAAGCCAAAAGATGGATTAGGAGCCTAATTGCAACAGTACAGGAGAGAATAGTGGATTAGGGTTGTAGCAGAGGAGATCAAGGTGAAGTAATTGGAAATAAGAATATATTTTGGGAGCAGTATTGATAAGATTTGTAGATGTATTAAATTTAGATAGCAAAATAAATAGGATTTAAAGATGGGTCAGATTTTTGACAAATTGGGTAGATGGTAGTATCATTTACTGAGGAAATGAGCACATTTAGAGGTTGGAAATTAAGAGTTGTTTTGGTAGGGTTGAGTTGGTAGTGGCTATTAGATATTTTTGTGGCTACTGGAACTGAAAGAGCTAGTGATTTTTTTCTTTTCTTTTCTTTCTTTCTTTCTTTTTTTTTTTTTTTGTAGCCAAAAGAAGATATCTAGAGAAGATAAATGTTCATATTCAACATCACACAGCTTGGTTAGTAGTGGGAGCCAATACTGCAAGGCTCTTGTTTTCTAGTTCATGTCACTTTCTAGTGTATCTCAAACAGCTTTTATTTGAAATCCTAGTAAAAATATGGGTCCTGATGATAAAATAATGTTCAAATTTATGCCTACATTAATAGAAACTGATTTAACTGATTTCCAAGTCCCAGACACTATGCAGAGTGCTTTACATGCAATAACTCTTTCAGTGCTCACAACACCCTTTTGAGGTAGGTATCATTATCCTTATTTTGCAGGGGAAAACTCAAGACACAGATTAAATAACATCCACAGGATGACATTAAGTGGCAGGACCTGGGCTCTCTGGCTGCGGAGCATCAGCATGATGCTGCATCCTTCAAGTATGAGGATGTTTCAGGACTAGAAGATAACATTTTCAGATTGTCAGTGGCTTTGTTAAGGCAATGGTATTTGAGACAGGTTGAAGGATTGTCATGATTTTAAGAGATGACTTTTAAAAAATAACAGGATTATAAAATAGTGACTTTGGCTAATACATAAAATATATTGGAGAAGAATAATGGGGAAAAAAGTTGAGAGAGAGTGGATATCTGAATGGCAGGCAGAAGTGTCTGTATTTGATGTGTGAGACAATAGGGAACTATTGTAGGTTTTGAAAAGAAGAATGACACGATGGAGCTCTGCTTTAGAATTTGCCAGAAAGATCAAGGATGGAGTGATGTCAAATAATAGTGGAAAGAACCAGTTTTAAGTGCCTCTTGCTACTAGACTCTTTAAAACACTATACAACCCCATTTCTCCTTATTGCAATCTTCAATACTAATACTCTAAATTAGATGTTGGTATTATTGAGGTATAAAAACTACAAAGACCTTATTGTGCATGGAAGAACAAAGACCTGAACCAACCTAAATCAAGGTCTCACTTCAGAAACCTATATTCTCTTTGCTGAATTTCACATAGATTAAAGAAGGAAAATTGGGTCACTAACTCTGAAATGAAAGGAAGGTCAAAAACCAAAGTTAATGTCAGAAAGAAATGGATTTAGGAGACAGCAAGGCAACAATACAAATTCCCTGTATAGAGGATGAAGAAGAAGTAGTCATAAATGGCTGAAGTGCCAGTTTGGGTGGCTGAAAGAATGGTATAACATTATTAAATAAAGGACAAGAGGAGAAAGAGTGTCCAGAAAAAAGCTAGGTAAATGGAAAAGCATTAAATAAAGAACTTATTTTATAATATCCACTGCCTATAATTAATTTGCACATTACTAAGTTATTACTAATGTGGCAAAGTTATTACATTGTTCATATTTGGATGAGCACAATTTACCATTACTAATAAGGCATAGTGATGGTAGTAAGTAAAAAAGAAAGCATTTATGCCATTTAATTTTTGCCTGAACACAAAAGTTAGAGATCTTATTTGGTTTCTGTTTCTACCCTTATTCAAGATAAAACTTTTTAAAAAAATTTTGAATCATCATTTATCCAAAATCCTTCAGCAGATTCCCACTCCAAGAAAAAGCCAAGGTCATTATTATGGCCTGCAGGGTTCTGTCTAATCCAGATTTCTGCCATCCCTCTGACCTCACCTCCAGCTATCCTTACTACCTACCTCAAAGGCCTCTTTATAGCCTTCAGCCCATCAGGCATTGCCGCACTCCACATGGACAACTCAGTGGATAGCCACTCTGCTTCAATCCCTGAACAAATGTCACTGGGGCTCTCCCTGACCTTCCCTTATGAAAAGCAACCAAGCAGTGCCCAACACCAGGCCTACGTACCCAAAACCAATACCCTGTTTTTATTTTTCTCCAGAGTAATACATGATTTTACCTCTTAGCCTCCTGAGAAGATAAGCTTCATAACAAAAACTCTTGCTTTGTTCTGGACTCTATTACTAGTAGAACAAGGCCTGCCACAGAGTACAAATAAATGTTGAATCATTATGTGAATGAGTGATAAAGAATGAATGGGTAAACTAATATAGCTTTGCCCAAAAAGGAAGGGAATTTTATTATTTGAAAATCCAGCCTAATAGGCTTTTCTGACTGGTCCTAGAAGCTCCTTACTTTATCAATTCTTTTTCTTATATCAGGAATATTATTAGTTATTTGGCTCTCTAGCCCATGCAGGTAGGTTACTTGAATGAACCATTATGTTCAAAGAAACTGAAGCCTTAATTTTCCATTCTTTTTCAACCACATGCTGACACACACTTGGTAGAATTTAAATGCTCAGTGCTGAGGATTCTAAGTGGTGATTAATATATTGAGTTACTGCTTCCTCTCAAAGGAATCAAGGACAAATTAGAGAAAAATAGCAGCCATAAAACACAATTCAGCCTGTTGCAAATGAATTATGCCAGAGGCAGAATGCAAGGGACCTCTCTGCATCACTTCATCCTTCTGGTTTCATTCTATTAATTAAATACTAAGTTGAAATTCATGCTCGCTGATACACCATAAACCAGACATCTATTCAATACTTAATCTTTACTGTGATTATCTATCATCTAACTACCTACCTATCTCAAGCTGTTTCTTTTTAATTCCTAAGGGCAAACTTTCACTACTAAGCCTCCAAGCCTGTGACAAGACAGATTTCCACCTCTAAATACATACTGAATAAATGTGAACATGAATGGGTGTTTGTATATAATCTGAGATGGGTGGCAAATATCTCCCACATTAATGAGTAACAGCAACCTAGAGTGAAAACTGCAGAATAAAATCATGTTCATAAAGCATAGAAATTTAGGAGTAAATATTTTCCCACCTTGCAAAAAATATTTGGCAGTACCTACTAAAAATAACTGCATGTCCTATGACTAAAAGCAGTCCCATGTGAAGGCTATGTATGCTAGTCCCAGGCCAACATCATTCTAAATGGAGAAAAATTGAAGACATTCACTCTAAAAACTAGAACAAAACAGGGATACCCTCTTTTACTACTTCTTATTTAATTAACATAGTTCTTGAAACACTAGCCAGAGAAATTATATGGAAGAAATTACGTATAGGAAAAGAAGAACTTAAGTTAGCACTATTTGCAGGTGATATAATTCTATACCTAGAAAAACCAAAAAGCTCCACCAGAAAATTTCCAGAACTAGTAAATGAATTCAGCAAAGTAGCAGGATATAAAATCAACACCCATAAATCGAAGGCATTTCTGTATATCACTGACAAATCCTTTGAGAGGGAAATGAGGAAAACTACCCAATTTACAATAGCCTCAGGGAAAAAAAGATAAAATACTTGGGAATCAACAAAAGAGGTGAAAGATCTATACAATGAAAACTACAGAACCTTAAGAAGGAAACCAAAGAAGACCTTAGAAGATGGAAAGATCTACCTTGCTCTTGGATAGGCAGAATTATATTATCAAAATGAGCATACTACCAAAAGCCCTATACAGATTTAATGCAATGCCGATCAAAATCCCAATGGCATTCCTTATAGAAATATAAAAAGCAAGGAAATTCATTTGGAAAAATAAGAGCCAGAATAGCTAAAGCAATCCTTAGCAGGAAGAGTGAAGCAGGTGGCATTACTATACCAGACCTTAAACTATACTACAGAGCAATAGTAAAAAAAAAAAAAAGCATGATAGCCTCTTCAACAAATGGTGCTGGGAAAACTGGAAATCCACATGCAACAAAATATAATTAAACCCCTATCTCTCACCATGCACAAAACTCAAAGTGGATCAAGGACCTAGGAATTAAACCAGAGACTCTGTGTCTATTAGAAGAAAAAGTAGACCCTAATCTCCATCATGTGGGATTAGGCCCCAACTTCCTTAATAAGACTCCTATAGCACAAGAATTAAAACCAAGAATCAATAAATGGGATGGACTCAAACTAAAAAGTTTCTTCTCAGCAAAAGAATCTGTGAGGTGAATAGAGAGCCTACATTTTGGGAGCAAATTTTTACCCCTCACACATTAAATAGAGCACTAATCTCTAGGGTATATAAAGAACTCAAAAAGCTAAGCACCAAAAAAACAAATAACCCAATCAATAAATGGGCAAGGACATGAACAGACACTTCTCAGAAGAGGATCTACAATCAGTCAACAAATATATGAAAAAATGTTCATCATCTCTATAAATTAGAGAAATGCAAATCAAAACTAAGATTTCATCTCACTCCCATCAGAATGGCAGCTATTATGAAGACAACAATAAGTGTTGGCGAGGATGTGGGGAAAAAGGCATACTCATACACTGCTGGTGGGACTGCAAATTGGTGCAGCCAATATGGAAAGCAGTATGGAGATTCCTTGGAAAACTGAGAATGCAACCACCATTTGACCCAGCTATCCCACTTCTCGGTCTATACCCAAAGGACTTAAAAACAACATACTACAGGGACACAGCCACATCAATGTTTACAGCAGCACAATTCACAATAGCTAAACTGTGGAACCAGCCTAGATGCCCTTCAGTAGATGAATGGTTAAAAAAAGTGGCATATATACACAATGGAATATTACTCATCAATAAAATCATGGCATTTGAAGGTAAATGGATGAAGTTGGAGAAGATAATGCTATGTGAAGTCAGCCAATCCCCAAAAGAGAAATGCTGAATGTTTTCTCTGATACAAGGTAACTGACTCATAGTGGGGCAGGGAGGGGAAGCATGAGAGGAATAGACGAACTCTAGATAGGGGAGAGGGGTGGGAGAGGAAGAGAGCGGGCAGGGGGTTTAGCAATGATGGTGGAATGTGATGGACATCATTATCCAAAGTACATGTATGAAGACATGAACTGGTGTGAACATACTTTATATTAAAACAGAGATATGAAAAATTGTGCTGTATATGTGTAGTACGAATTGTAATGCATTCTGCTGTCATGTATTGTAAAAATAAAGTCAATTAAAAAAAAAGCAATCCCACCCTGCCTATATGTCCAAGAGAAATGAGTGCTTATATCTACTAAAATATACATACAAGAAAGAATTCCAAATGTCCATAAATAAATGGGTGAATAAATAATACAATGAAATTTTTTAGTCAACAACATGGATGAGTTATGGTATAATATTGGGTGAAAGAAATCAAACACAAGATTACACACTCTAGGACTTAGTTTTTATGATGTTCAAGAACAGCCAAATCCAGTCTATGGGGATAGAAATCAAAATAGTACTTATGCTTAGCACTAGCTGAAAAGGGAATAATAAAATGTTCCATATCCTCATTTGTGTGCTGGTTACACAGGTGCACATGTATGTAAAAATTATCAAGTACTCAAAATTTATATAATACATATAAAATTAGACCTCAAAATGTTTTCAATATGGAAAAACAGCATGGGAACTTGGAATAGAATAAGAATGTACTTAATTGGAAGAAGATATTTTGTGCAAACACTAATCATAGTCTGACTCTAAACTGGAATGTTGAGCTTCCAAATCTCTTTGACACAACATGGTATCAGTGGAAGAACAGCTTGCTGTCTTTGACAGTAGACAGAAAGGAGACAGAAAACACCCACAAGCTACATTTCCCTGTGGTTTTAAGCACTGATAGATTTTAGCAGCCTATTATAACACGGGAGACTTGCTGAGGCTGGTTAGAGATCCCCAACAGAACCTCGTTGGCCTTGGCCCTGCTCTTGCAGTGACTCAAAGCTAGCTACCTCTAAGAAGGCATGAAGGAAATGAAGGCCACTTTACTGCCTTTTATTTTCTTGAATGCAATTTCTGTGTATCCTGTTCAACCAAAGTTGGCTCTGTTGCCTTCTCAGTGGTACGCTTGTAGCATAATTCACAAAATGGAACAGAATTAGACTAGCACCAAAAGAACTCAGTGGGGGCTGTTAGAATGCACATGAAAAAATGAGAATTGTGTCAGTCATGAGTTATTTTGTTATCATTATGAAAGAAAATTAGTAGATGATCTTAGAAACTGATCATTCACTCTACATTACTGAAGGCCCATTAAATGCAGACTCTCATGGTGTCTACATTCAAGTTACTTAATCTAATCCTTCAAATATTAAAGCAAGAATTAAAAAGCCAAGGTAGAAGTTCATCAAGGGGCTACTTACTCCTCTCAACTTCTATTTTTAATTACAGCTAAAAGCTATCCCATCACTGCTTGGAGCCATATCTTTCATATAAAATAAGTAAAAGGGTAGAAAGGGAAGAATCTTACAGCCTGGAGCCTTAGCAAAGTTCATGTAAACAAATAATTGTGAGTTATAGTTAATTTATTCAAGTTTTTCAGGGGGACTTTCAGGAAAAATATTAAAATACCAAAACATCCATTTAATCCCCTATCTCTATTCCCTGGTCTTTTGAACAGAATAGAAAATAGGGTCAGTATTTATCTTTGTTCCCCACTGATTACAAACATTATAAGTGGGTCCATCTTTTGGTAACTTCTCTTTGGCACTGAATTCTTCTTAAGCCATAATACAAAGGGGTGATCAGTATCACTTCCACAGATATATGCTTCCTCTAACTGACTGCTAACTTTTCCCTAGGATTAATCCATTTGTCAAGAAAAAAAAAGCCACAATTGATAACTTTCATAAACTGTATGAAGTTAATTTTAAAATATACAAAGGCTGAAAATCTATTTTATTATACACTTGGGCCTTCCAGCTGGGTGGGTGTTATAGTTTGGATCTGAAGTGTCCCCCAGAGACCCATGATATGGTCCCTAGCCTGTGATACTAAGAACCTCTGAAGGTGAGGCTTGGTGGGAAATTTTAGGTCTTATGTGGTATACCCTTGGAAGGGACTGTAGACAAACTGACCTTCTCTCTTTCATTCCCACCCTGAAGGAAATGGACTAATTCACCATGAGTTCCCACCATGATATTTTGCCTTGACATAGGCTCAAAAGCAACAGGGTCAACTGACCAGAAACTAAACCTCCAAAACTATGACCCAAAATAAAACTATATTCTTCTTTTTTTAAACCTCAGATACTTTGTTATAATAATAAAAAGATAACTAACATTGTATTTGGAAAATTTCTCTAAGATCTCAACAAATTACTGCATATAGCAGGTTTATATGAAATGACACCAAATTTGATGTCATGCTTCCAGCACTGAGACCTTGGGGAAGTCTGTTAATTTCCTTAGGCTTCACTTTTCTCCTTTATGAAATAGGAAGCACAGCCTCTTTGTTATAAGGATCAAACAATAGTGTGTCCATAATAGGCCTTGCAAACTGTAAAGGCCCTATACCAACAGGTTTCCTATTAACATACTTGGCACCATAATCACAAAATGATCTGACCCTAACTTTTTTTTTAATACACAAAAGAACTTCTCTCATTTTCAGTTTGATTCTGTAGAAAGGAATTATATTTTCATCTTATTCCCCAAGACTGTAGTAATTTTAAAGCCATACATTTCCTGTGGAAGTAAGAATTAAAGATTCACGTAACAGAGTTTCTGAGAAGGAAAAATAGGGAAAACCACATTTCTAAGCTACTCTCTAAGTCCGTGCATCTGAGGAGAGACTGATGCCACCGGGTAGAGAGGCCATCAATAACTAAGAATGTGGCTTGTCCAGTGAATACTATTCCCTGCAGCCAGCCATTTGTTAATCCCCAGCAGCAGCAGCAGCTACCTTCCCTGGTGGTGCTGAACTTTTCAATTGGGACTAATCCCAGAGGCTTACTCTTACTTATTCATTTAAAACCCTTTTTGAATTACTGCTGTCATGTTACTGTCCTTCTTGGCATAAATAAACTGCACAGGAACACACATATTTGGCTGGGTCTGACAAACAAGTTGAACCCAGCCTCTCTCTTGAGAGCAAAAGGGAAGAAACTGGAAAAATGATTCCAGTCTCAGTAGTTACCATTCCTTAAGGTGTGTCTTTCCCTCCATGCAACTGACATAATTATGTTTTAAGGAGCAGGTCAAATGTTCCAAAGAAATTTGAAGCTGATATTCCAACTTAAAGACTCATTAAAAACATGCTTTAGGGAAAAAAAAATTTTTTGGCTTTAGAGGTTGACTTTATTCCACCAAGAGTTACCTAACCTCTAAGACACTTTGAAATTGTAAAGTTCACTACTGTGAAAGAGAGCAGTTCACAATTTGTTCTTCTCTTTCCACATAGCTTTACTTTGAGGTAAATTGACAAGTGAATGCAACAAAAAGTATTAGAGGCAGGTAAGAGTCAATTCTTCCTATAATTCCTCAAACTAATTTATAAACAGAATAAAACTATAATTCAGTATTTATATGACTTTTCACCTGCTGCTCAATTTGTTAGTAGGAAATGAATTTTTATCACCCATGGAGTTCAGCCATCCAAAGTTGCCACTTCTTAGCAAGTGGTATGGATTCTTTTTTTCACTGTCCTTTTGAAAACTAAAAGGCTAAGATTGATACTAAGTATAATGATATATAACAATAATAAGATATGAGAATATATACTGTACTAATAAGTAATTTGAAAATATTGCCTCATTTAATCCCTATACCATCTCTATAGGATTATCATCTTCATTTTATAGATGAGGGAAAGAAGATATGGGGGGATTGACTTAAGTTGTCTGAGGTGACACAGCAGTTAAGTGGTAGAGGAATATGAGTCTCAGGGTCTGGTCACAGAGGCTGAGCTCTTCATTACCACTCACTATTGACTCTCATGAAACACACTTGAATTCCACAAACCTTCCCTTTTGTGGCATTCTATTTTATCTTTAAAAAATATTCATGGATTTGATGCATGCAGGATAGTCTTTCTTTTCACACACACACACACACAACACACACACACACACACACACAGAGATGAGGAGTCCAGATCATTGCATGAGTTTACAGATACTTGAGAGGTTATGAAATTAAGAATGCCCTATTTGTGTTGAAGCAGATATAAGAACTAATGCAAAGGAATCAGATCACGGAATGTCAACCCAAAAGGGGCTTTATAAATCATCTACACTAACCTTTATTAGCAATGAAATGAAGATTCAGAGAGACCTAATAATTTCTTCAAGGTCTAAAGGCACCCAGCCTGAGCCAGGGTGCTTTATTAAGTCCATCAAAATTTCTTCCTAATGTTTGTTCCCTGGATTCTTCTTTCACAACAGTATTACACTCCTGTGGTATTTACTTAAATTGAATTTATAGTAATAGTTACTTGTGACAATCTAATTTATCTGTGCAGTGTGTATGTACATATACACCTGTCCATATATACCATCTGTGAAGCTTTGGTGTTAAGATCATTTTGGCAATCCAGTTTATCTCTGGATCAACCTGCTACACATTTCCATTGTATCTTCCACAGGTTCTTCAAACTCTTCTTGTCTGCAAATGAATTCACATCTCCCTACCCCAAACCTACTACTTCTTTTAAGAATGAATTGCATGAAAATCCAGACAATTAAGACATTCTAGATCCATCCTCCTCTCCTTCATTCTTATTTTGACCCTGACAGGTCAGACCTCACAAAACTGCAGGAGGACAGATAACAAAAAACAGGAAAAGCATGTTCCTCCATAAAAGCCGAGAGTTTCTACCTGTGGATGTTCTTGCTGAGAGTGAAGAGTAGCTGTTGAGAAAGTTGAAAGTTTTGCCAATGGAGATTCCCTGGATACTTGAGATACCAACTTGAAATAGTGACCTGACATGATAGTGGGGGCATTTTATTGACTACATATGAGCAGAAAGAACAGTCCCTGAGTTTTCATTCAGAAGTAGGGGAAGGCCTTTTCCCACTGAATAAATTTAGAGGGAGTGGCAAAAACTTAAAGATGATTTCATTTCCTACCATAGAGGCTGCTTTTTATACATATACAAGGACAGAGGCCACTTGTCAAATGTGGCAGAAATGCTGAGGAAATGAGAGTTGTTATTTTATTTCAGAGTAAGAACTGAAGACTAGGAGGCACCTGATGATCTTGAGAGAGGACTCCAGCAGAGGCCAGAGAGAGAAAGATGTGGAAAAAATCTGATGGTAAGTGCACCATAAGTAGAAGGTGAAGGCAGAAAAATAGGCTGTATTTTTAAAATTTTGGCTAATTCAAATTGAGAAAACATTTTTCAAGTTTTGTTTGGGTGCCAGGTACTATAGCAAGCAATACCATGTCACCCTGATGGGTCATGAAGAAGAGCTATTAAGGGCAGGATTTTCTTAAACCTTTTTTTTTTTCTTAAGAAGTGACTAGTGGCAACAAAAACACTAATGAGACACAAGACAATATCATTGAGATGTAAAGCCCTAGAGTGGATAGAGGAGATGGAATTCAGGGCACAAATAATAGGCTACAAATACTTATTTATTTAAAGTCTATAAAACAACCTTTAGCTTTAGATTAATCAAATCTGGGACAATCATTCTGCTTTTTTCATAAATCATAGCTAGTGACACTTTCAGAGTGCTGCTTATGTTTAATCTGTTCCATCACTGACAACAAAAATTTTCACCTTTCTCCAGCAAAAGTGAAGGGAAAATGCAATTAATGCCATGGATTCTAGACTACCTAGCAGATCAGGCTGTCAGGCATAGGATATAAGCTAGAAAAAGAACACAGGGCTGGGGATGTGGCTCAAGCGGTAGCGCGCTCTCCTGGCATGTGTGCTGCCCCGGGTTCGATCCTCAACAACACATACAAACAAAGATGTTGTGTCCACCGAGAACTAAAAAATAAATATAAAAAAAATTCTCTCTCTCTCTCTCTTCAAAAAAAAAAAAAGAACACAGCAAAATTGACAGTGAAAACCTATCCCATTTTCCTACTTAATTTGCTTATGGAAAACGAAATTGTAAATGCTTAATTACTCCTAATGATATGCCAAAGAACAGAAAGATTTCCCTGGGCTATAAAAGCTCCCTACACAGGCTGAAGAATTCAGAAGGCAGAATGCATTTAAGAAGATGCAGATAACAGTCAGTTTCCCACAAAGATGGCCCTCAGTCTTCTATTTTTAAAGATAATTTTTCAGTTTTAAAAAAGCATGGGAAATAGGAATGTATTGTTGGGCATGAACAAGCAGTACATTTAGTGACGCAAATACTTCCTAATTTGATCAAGTGTTTCCTAGATATTTAAACTAAAGTACCAAAGTAACAAATTCTATTTATTTTCATTTTACCAAATATATATTTTCAGGAATGCATATTGGATTTCTTTGTGTTAGCATAAAGTGATTTTATTCTTTTCAAAATTAATTTTAATTTTAATTCTTTAAAACTCACCTTTTCAAAGAATACAGTTCACTAATTTTTGACAAATGTATATAGTCCTTGTAATCACTGCCACGATCAATGTATGTTTTATGGATGCTGAAATTTAGCAAAGCATTATGGGCACCTGTGAGATGACCATATAGATTTTTCTTTTTCAATTTAATACTCAGACATGCTTCTCCAATACTGAACCAAGCTTACATCCCTGCGATGTAGCCCACTTGAGCAAGGTATTTATTTAATGCACTACTAAATTCTATTTTATGGTATTTTACTGAAAGGTTTTACATCAATATTCATAAGAAAAATTGATCTGCAGTGTGTGTGTGTGCATATACACCTATCCATATAGACCATCTTTGTGAAGATTTGGTATTAAGATCATTTTGGCAACTTAAAAAAATTTGAAAGGTACTTTTTGCACATTGCTTAGAAAAAGATGAAATAGCTGCATGACCATCAATCACGTTTATGTGGGATGGCTATAATTTATACCACTTCAATTAAAGCTACTTTTGATCAATTATTTGTTTGCTGTATTTAATGATATTAATGCCTCTGAATGTTGGGACAATGTACCCAAGCCATCTGGAGCTTACACTTCCAATTTAGAGAACAATTTTGATACCTTTTTCATTTCCTCCACAGTTACTGACTTCTCTTCTGGGGATCATTTTGATAAAGTAAATTTTCCTAGAAATAGCACCTACTCATCCATCTTCATAGTGTTTCACATGGTACTGCACAATATTTTTTGGTTACTTCTCCATTCTTTATATCCAATACTATTCCTTTCTACTTTTTTTTGGAAATAAAGGAAGTGTTTGTTAATTGTACAAAATTTAAAAAATATAGATAAGCTAAAAGTGGAAATTGAAAATTACCCATAATATCATTACCCAGAAATAATTACCTTGATCATGTCATGTAAATATTTCAGACTTTTATCTATCTATATACACACAATGTTTTTTAACTTGCCCTTTCATATCATCTATTGTGAGTACCTTTTCCATATCAATACAGATCTACATCTTGAATTTCAGTGGCTGTGAAGCATACCTATACCAGGAACATCTTACATTCGTGGCAACTGAGGCTAAGTAGGTAGGTTAATTTTTTAAAGTATTTCTAACAGTGGTGTATTGAATATTATTTAACATCTTTGCATGTTCATTCAGTTATAAGACATATTAAAGTAGAAGTGCTAAATCTAAGATAGATACATTTAAAATAATTTTGTTTTATGTGTTTATATAGATACTTTATGTCTATATTATACTAAAAAGCAACAAAACCCAAAGATTTCTTGGAATTCACTCTGTTAACATTTTGTTATTCAAGTCCTAGTGTACACCCTTTTAAAACACAAATAAGAGTATAATATGCATATTAGTCACTTATCACATTATGCTATATTTTCCTGAACAGCATTATTCTATGTAAAAAACATACTTTGTTTAGCTATTGGTAGAAATGTAAAGTATTCCAAATATTTGATATAATGAAGGTTGTTGTGTTTTGTTTTCTCCTTGTCCAATTATTTCCTTAGACTAAATTCCCAGAGGTGGAACTGCTAGATAGAGAATATGTATTTCAAGTCTTCTTATGAGCATAGCACCCTTAAGAAAGTCAGTATCAATGAACATTTCCAACAGATATGAGATTGCTTGCTATATCCACTTCAAACTTGGCATTACCATTCTTAAACTTAGACAAGAAAAAACAGAAATTTTGGTTGATTGTTGTTTAATTTGCATTTAAAAAAACAAATTAGATTTTTTTCATGTGCTTGTAGTCATTCCCAATAAATTAGCAAATAACTTTATGTTATCTGTTAGTATCTTTATACACAAAATAGCCAGAATAAATTATATTTGCTTCTTAAAATTTTAGCTTAAAATTTAGTTTAAAACTTTACTGTTCTGAATAATTGAAAAAAGAAAAACATGCCTTGTGTTTTAAAAAAAAATCACTCCTACACTCTTGCTTGGAGTTTTGCTTTAAGTTTATTCCAACTCAAACAATGGAGGACAAATATTTTCTCTATGTTGTATTAATAAAGACATGTATCAGCTATTGTTACAAAATATTTTGCTAGAGCACAGAATTCAGTACAGCATAGGTACCTTTCTCCCCCAAATTTGAGCACAGTGTAAACATTTTAATAAATATTTCATTATAACAGTCTCATCTCAAACTGCTTCATGAAATAGACCATTACAATGATACCAGAAACAAGCTGTTTCTTCACAATGCCAACATCTGTAATGCTAAAAGTATTAAAAATTAGGAGTGCAGTTTTCCTCAGAGCTTTCATTTTTAAGCAAATCCTGGTTATGAACAATTGTGACTGATTTCCTTTGGAGCAAAAACATGGTGAATGCTCATTTAAAAAAAAAATAAAACAGTAAGGAACAAATGACCTGCAAGTGAATTCAAGATAATGAGCAGTGATTGTAACATTCCATCAAAGCACTTTTGTTCAAATTCTTAAAGACCAATTCAGAATACATATTCCAAAAGGCAGTAAATTTACAGAGGCCTTCTCCACTTTTTAAACTCTAGTTTATTTTAAAATACATCAAACATTTAAAATGCTTCAGTATTTTTAATAACTATCATTAACAAAATCAAGATAATTACAATTTCAAGCTTAAAATCAATTTTCCTGGGTACATTGACATTTATGGTTCAGAGATACAACTAAGAGATCACTAGACAAAAATGAAGACAAGAAAAGTTTATCTCATCAACTATAACCAAATATATTCTTTGTCTTTGCTATAATATTACTTTTATTTTGGCCAAATATTGCTTAATTCTATCTAATTTTTCAATGCTTGGTAGAATATAGAAGGTAACATTATAGCCTTAAACAGCAGTATGAAAATCCAGTAAAATAAATATTTATATGTCTACAGCCAATAGAAAGATATCCAAATTCTAAAGGCCTAAAGTACTAATACCTTGGTAAGATGATTATTATTACACAAATACAGCAACTTCATGAGACAAATCTTAGCCTTCTAACTCATTCATTAAACTACAGATCCCTAAACATAATGGATTTCAAAATTTAGTATAAGCGAGGATTAAAACAATGAGTTAGAAAAATAAGATGACAGGCAGAAATGTAAATATCAACTATATAATTAATAGTACTGTGAATTCAACTACCATGGACCAGCTTAACTGACTAAATATTACCAGAAACAAGCCACTGATTAGCTCCTGAATGTGATAAAAAAGGAACACTATGGAGACCATTTCTTGTTGAGATTAAAGTAAACCCTAATCTATCATCAAAGGCAGTCAACCTTAAAGAGAATCAAGATAAACTGGAAAACCATGATAATCAAGAAAATCAAGATAAACAGGAAACACACAAACAAAGGTGATTATAAAAAGGTGGGGGCCAAAGGGATTGAAATAGAGAACATCTGTAAAAGTGTGTGTAGGAAAAAAAAAATCAGAGTGTCACCAGCACTTCCAGACAAAGATGGTACCCTGCAGCATGAACTGTGAGAATTCTCATCTACTGGCAGATAGGAAGTAAGCAAGCAAGGCTGATCCACTGAAATGGCAACATCTGATAAAACCAGCCCTTCAAAATATTCATCTGCATCTACTCTGACTCTCCTCACCCTCACTTAAGAAACCATTTGATGTTACGCAGGAGCTCTAGGAGGTTCATCAATGCACAGGAAGGAAATATGCCACCTCATTGCCATAATTATCCCAGCACGCTGAATGGTTTCCATTTTGAGTTGAAATTGATAAAAACAGCATTTTTCTTCATAAGTCTCTCTGATGATTTTGAGGAGTATGAATCAACTCACCAGGGTTTAATTGGCCTTGCAAAATGATGACATAAGGTTTATAAATCTACAAAGCTGCAAATCATATTTTTTAAAAAATCCAAGAAAGTAGAGGAAGGGGATCAGGAGGGAGAGAGGAGGGAATGGCATGGGAAAACATTGGAGAATGAAATCTACCATGTCCATGTATGACTATATGACAACAAATCCCATATATATGTATACGTATATATGTATGTAATTATAATACACTAATTGAAATAATTATAATAATGATAGCAAGGAGATCAGTAGAGTAGAGCAAGCAGATCAGAGGAAGGAAGAAGGGGAGGGAAAAGGAAGATACTGGGAAATGAATTTGATCAAATTATGCGCCTGTACAAATATAGCATAATGAATTCCACTATTATGTATAATTATAATGTGCCAATAAAAAAGATCATCAAAATCCTTCAATAATTTCCCTAGCCAACTGTGTTACATCAACACTCCCTAGTTTGGGAGATTTTGCCTAGTGTTTCAATAATAAGTAAAATTATGATTGTGATTGTCACAACAGCTAACATTTGTTAGGGGCTTTCATATGACAGGCCCTATCCTAAGAGTTTTACTTATGTTATCTCATTTATCCCAAAGCCCCATAAGGAAGCTAAGTGTTGTTTTCTTTGTTTTACTAAATGAAGAACCAAGGCACAAAAAGGTTAATTTTTTTGCCTCATCACATTCCCTTAATGAATCTCACACTTCAGTCAGTCTTACTAACATACAGTTAGCCTGCTGTGTCTGTGGTTCCACATCCATGCATTCCACCAACCAAGGTTCAAAAATATTGAGGAAAAAAACTGTGCCTGTACTGAATATGAACAGATTTTTCCTTTTTATTATTCCCTAAACAATAGAGTCTAACAACTATCTACACAGCATTTATATTGTATTAGGCATTCTGAGTAATCCAGAGATAATTTAAGATTTACAGGAGGAGTTGGGTATAGTGGCACATGCCTGCAATCCTAGTGACTCAGGAGGCTGGGGGAGGAGGATGGCAAGTTCAAGGCCAGCTTCAGCAGCTTAGCAAGGTCCTAAGCAATTTAGTGAAACCCTGTCTCAAAATAAAAAGTAGAAAGAGCTGGGGATATGGCTCAGTAGTCAAGCATCCCTGGTACCAGAAATCTCTCTCTGTGTATGTATACACATAGGTACATATTTGTGTACGTATGTGTGTATCTATACACAGGAGGATGTAAATAGTTGATATGCAAATATTTTGCCATTTTATATCAAGGATTTGGGCATCTATAGATTTGGGAATCCTCAGGGAATTGGGGAACCAATTCTCCGTGGATATCAAGGGGCAACTGGACTTGCAAGTCTTACACGTGGCATGCTTTTGCACACCTTTGTTCCTTTGCAGACTATTGGCTTGGCCCAGAAAACTACCCAACGTTTTCTTGTCTGACCATCTTCTATTGATCCTTCAAGACTCAGTTTAGGCAGGGAATCCTCTGAGAAACCTTTTCAGGTACTCCAGCCTATCCTAAGAAGAGTTAAATCCTCCCTATTTCATGTTCCCATTACCACATGCACCCACTCCCACACAGAATGAGAACTCTAAGTCTGTTTGTGAATCTGTTCCTTCCTTGGTTACAGGCTCCCTCCAGGGAAATGTGATCATGTAAGGCTTCATAGTCTTCATTTGCACAACTCCAGGGGCCATCATGCATACAGACTACAGAGTGATGGACATGGCAACTCCTAGAGTTGGACCTGATGGCAATTCTAAGGATAGAATCTTCATTGCCTTCCAAAGGACATGGCACCAAGTATGCACTCATACATTTTCAAGGTGACTGGTGGCTTGAGACAGGAATGATAATAAAGGTGAAA
This sequence comes from Marmota marmota marmota, assembly GCF_001458135.2. Classification (NCBI taxonomy): domain Eukaryota; kingdom Metazoa; phylum Chordata; class Mammalia; order Rodentia; family Sciuridae; genus Marmota; species Marmota marmota. The sequence goes on along the minus strand of NW_025999998.1, from coordinate 11,075,399 downwards.
TAGAGCTTAATCACTGAGTGTGCTCAGCCCATTTATTACCCTCTAAACATTTTGTAAGGGAATGTCTAAATGATCCTGTCAACCTAAAGATGGGTACTAGTTTGTTGTCTGGTATAAGTACAGACAGAAAAAAAAATCTTTGCTTTCTCTATTCTCCATCAGCTTCTTGTGAATTCTCTTTAAATGTTAGCAGTGAATTTTGAATATTTCTCTGTAAGGCTTTGATAATGGCATAATTAGTCTGCAAATGGATGTGGCATTTCTATCAGAGATGTAAATAATTAGAGTGAGAACTAGGCATAAAAATCTACCCAAAAGAGTGGACTAAAATGCCAATAAAAACAGTCCAATTTTTCTATTTTAATGAGCATGTTCACAAGGACATGATGATTCTATATTCAGCAAAACAACATTCCACAACTTTCAGCCACCTGCTCAGCAGGGAGGAAAAACTGTACACTGAGCTTTGGCAAACATTTAAGATATCTTTGATTAGAAGTAAAGAAAAAAATTAAGCTAGGCAATAAGTTCCTGTTTCCTTTTAAAAGGAGGCAGTTTCTGTCCTTCCATGGATGGAAACATATTGCTGGGTAAAGAACCATCTATATGTCACCAGATTTAAGAAACAGCAAGAGATTGAGGCATATTTCACTGAATACAAATCCTTCAATTAGTCTAGAATGCTGCTTAGTTCTAATTTCTCCCAATGACTCTTACCATCTCTATTAACTAACTCAGAGTGGGAAAAGGGAACAGAAAGACAAGAAATACCAGCTCTGAACCAATTGGCTAAACTCTGAAAACACAGAGACATGGCAAAGTGACAGTTGGAACAACAGCCCCCCAACAATGTCCACATGCTTATCCCTGGAAGCTGTGTCTATGCTCTATTACATGGCAAGGGGGAATTAAGTTTGCTAATTGACTGATTTTAAGATTATCCTGGATTATCTGGTGGACCTAATGTAATTACAAGCATCCTTACAATGGAAGAGGGAGGCAGAATAGTCCGTGTCCAAGTGATGTGGTATGAGAAAGACTCAACTAGCTCCTCTGGCTTTGAAGATGGAAGGAGGCTATAAGCCAAGGAATGAAGCTGACTTGAGAATCTGGAAAAAGCAATAAGAGAAATTGTTCCCTAGAGCCTCCAGAAGGAAGACAGCTGTGCAGACATCTTAATTTTATTCCAGGTGAGACCAATTTGGGGCTCTGACCTCCAGAACTATGTAAGACAACAAATCTGCATTGTTTTAAGTTACTGCACAGCAGCAATAAGAAATGAATACAGGCAATTTCACCTGAGAGAAGAAATAAATTATATCTATAACATCTAAAGCATGTGGATATTTATTCTCCCAAAGGAGAGTCAAGAGCTGCTGTAGACTGCCATATCTGGTATGGTCATTTCCTTCTCTACCCTAACACTTTATAGCTATCTATTCTATAGAAATGGTCCAAAATATGCTCAACTGATATAGAATTTTGAGACACTGTGCCAACAAAATTCATAACATTTTATGAGAGCCACAGAGATCACAAAGAAAATTACCTGATCCATTCTCTATAATGAATTTACAAATTCTGAAGACCACCAGGCTAGAAGGCCTCAGGTAGTACAAGACTCCAGGTCTCTCAGCCAGTTAATCACAGAATGAATATGAGAATCCCTTTCTCTGTCTCTCTCTCTAACCCCTCCAGTTCTCTTCCAATTTCTTATTCTTCTGGAAACTAGGATTAAGTCAATGCATAAAAATAAAACAGACATTTTCTGCCATATTATAACCTCAGTCAGGTAATACATACATGTTTCTAAAAGATAGAAAGTCTCAATAGGAACATCTAAGGATAAAACTGTAGAATGGTTTAGAAGCCAGCAAGACTCAGTTAAGATGAGACTTCAGTTTATCCTCATTTATTTTTAGCCGAGTTGTAAACTCCTATGTGTTGCAAAGACAGTACCAGGGCAAAGCCTTAAGCAAAATAGACCTGGACTCATGGAGCTTAAAGTCTAGAGGCAAGGACAGACAGGTAAGTGTGAGGGGTCCCTGTTAGCGAACTGTTAAGCTACAATTGAGAAGATTCCAGAAGAGTAAGCAGACTTCCATGGGGTGTCTCAGGGCTCACTCACCGACTATAATTCCTAACAACTAGCTAGGCCGTGGACTCACTCCAAGAGATGTAGGTATGAATTTTCCTTTTCAGAGAGCTCCCCTGCTCCAGCAAGCTAAGAAGAAATCCCCCTGGATGGTAAGATACTTGGATCATATTTTCACTGTGTGCCCAATTGCCTTGCAGAAGGGTGGTTTGGTTTTTTGTTTTGCTTTTGTGTGTTTCTGTTGCTGTTGTTGTTTTGCACTGAGGACTTCTCTTTATCTGTGTTTAAAATCACTTTTTTTTTTTTCAGAGAAAAGAGTAGTCTGGCAATAACATTTTTAGTCCTGATTAATCAGAATCATATTTTTACTTTGTGAGAAGCAGTAAATAAAGAAATTACCTTCCTTTCAATTGTGACTTAACATTTGATCCACCCCAAAAGAAAGCTGTGTTCATAGTTGAGTTAACATGAACTCTGACACGGAGCTGAGATTGTAGTTTGATGCAGATATTTTGCATACCAAAAATGATTCACCATATATTTCTACATTTAGTCCTGGTTCAAAGAGTCAACACATTAATAGACATCCAAATTTTCTAACGTCTTAACTAAGATAATAAAAAATTAATGTAGCTTCTGACTAACCCTGCTTGTTGCTTGAAATATTCCTTTTCATTTTTTGCAAAAGGCTTACCTTAGAATAATGCTTTTCAATAGAAATTTCAATGCAAACTACACAAGAAATTTTAAATTTTCTGGTAGTTGTATTTTTTAAAAATATAAGAAATGGTAAAATTTTAATAGTATATTTTATTTAATTCAGCATGTAAAAATATTTCAGCATGTAGTCAATGTAAAAACTAATGAGAAATTATAAAATTTTTTCTATTAAATCTTTCAGCATTTGCTGTGCAATTTATACTTACTGCTTCTCTCACTTCAGATGCTAAATTTTCACTGGATACTTGATTATATTTATCCATCCTTTTTTTTATTTGTTCTTTTTAGATATACATTACAGTAGAGTGTATTTTGACATATTAAACATACAAGGAGTATAACTTCCCATTCTTGTGGTTGTACATGATATGGAGTTATACTGGTCTGTATTCATATATGAACATAGGAAAGTCATGTCGGATTCATTCAGCTTTCTTTCCTATTACCATCCCTTCTCCCTTCCCTTCATTCCCCCTTGTCTATCCAATCCCCTCCCTATCCTCCCTTGTTGTGGGTTAGCATAAACATATCACAGAGAACATTTATACTTTGTTTTTTTGGGGGGGACTGGCTTATTTCATTTTGCATGATAGTCTCTAGTTCCATCTATTTACTAGCAATTGCCATAATTTTGTTCTTCTTTATGGCTGAGTAATATTCCATTGTGTATATATATACTACATTTTTATCTACTCATCTGTTATAGGGCACGTAGGTTGGTTCCATAGCTTGACTATTGTGAACTGAGCTGCTATAAACATTGATATGGCTTGTGTCGCTGTAATATACTGATTTTAAGTCCTTTGGGTATAAATCAGGTATGTTTAGAGCATTTGTATCTAGTGTAGTTTTTTTTGACATATATAATTTAGGGCTGTTTATTCCTTCTTCTTTTTATTCCTCTGTTTCTCTTTATTGCCCTGTTTTGGGTTATTTGTAAAATTTTTAGTATTCAATTCTATCTATTGTTTTTTCACTACACATTTCTTTTGCAATTTTTTTTCATTCCTCTAGAGATTACATACACATACTGTACTTAACTTTTTATGGTCTATCCTTAAAATTTTATCATTTCAATTGGAATGTAAAAATATTAACAACATTTAGATCCCTCCCCCTTTATGCTATAGTTGTCACCCATTACATTTACATACAATTAAAAGTCTTATCAGATAACATTTTATTATTTTCTTTCAACCATATTTGAAAGAAATGAAAAGGAGATTAGTCTATTGTGTGTACTAGATATTTGTCATTTCTATTTCTCTGTCTTCACTTCAGATGTTCCAAGTTCCCTTCTGGGATTATTTTCCTTTTTTCCTGAAGAATGTACTTCAGCAATTTTCTTAGGCCAGGCCTACCAGCAATGAATTATCTTAGTTTTCCTTCATCTGAAAATATTTGAAAATTCCTGAAGAACATTTGTAGGAAATATAGAATGCTATGATAATCAATGTTTCCTTAAAAATGTTGTATCACTTGCTCTGGCTTCATGATGAGAAATTCTGAGACATTCAAATCATGGTTCCTTTATTGGTGATGCATTATTTTCCTTTATTTTCAAGATTTTTTTTCTGTCCTTGGTTTTTAGCAGTTTGTTGAGGATGTGTTTAGGTAGAGACTTTGCGGGTTTATTCTAGTTGAGGCTTTCTGAGTCTCTTGAACCTATAGGTATATGCCACTTTGGGATTTTATATTACTATTTATTCAAATACTGTCCCAGTTCAATGCTCTTCCCTCTTCTTCTGGATGCCATGAACATTTGGCCTTTTGTTATTATTCTGCAGGTTCCTGGGCTCAGTCATTTGCCTTTTTATTGTTCAGATCACACAATTTCTGTTGATCTTATCTTCAGGTTCACTGACTTCTTCTGTCATCTCCCTTCTGGCATTCACTCTATTTGGTGAGTTTTAAATTTTTGGTTATTGCAGTTTTGAGCTCAAAAATTTGAATTTAGTTCTTCTATATATCCTATATTCATTCATATGCTGAGAATTTCTATCTTCCATCTGTTTCAAAAGTGTTTGCCTTTACTTGTTAAGCATTTTTATAATAGCAGCTGTAAAGTCTGACAGTTCTAACATCTGTGCCATCTTAGTATTGGCTTCTGTTGATTACTTTTCCCCAACACAAACTGTCTTCCTGTTTCTTCATATGCCAAGTAATTTTGGATTGTATACTAGAGATTTGCATTTATGTTATGACACTCTGTGTCTTATTTAAATCTTGCTAAGAATTTTGCTATTTTTGTTTTAGCAAGCAATTGTCCTGGTTAGATTCAAGCCCCCCCTTTTTTTTCTGGGCTGTAGTTCCAATGTTCCAAGTTCAGTGTTCAAAGCCTTGGTAGAGATTTCCATTCCTAGGCATGATGAAGTAACAGGGACCAGATTCATCCTTCCTTTTTCAATTTGGTGGAACTTCTAATTCCACTGTTTACTTTCACAGTCCTCAAAGAGCTGCTCTATGCATTCTGGCCAGGTTTTCTAGCTTAATTCAGTGGAAGGGTAAGGATGAAGTCTGTTATTTCATCTTATCTGGAAATGGAATCTCTTGCCTATATTTGGGTTCAATTAAATTTGCAGTTGAAAAAGTAGACTCATTTATACTTAGTTGCTACAAACATGCTTAAATGTTTTCCAATAACTAAACTGAGTATCCATTTTTAAATTCAAATGAAAGAAAAGTAAAAAGTTAATTATATTAGCCAGCCTTTAAGGGTTTGTTATTTACTTGCTGCCATAGGTTACTCAATTAGGTAGAGAAGCATTAGAAAGTCCTGTTGAAGAATTTATAAGAGAGGTCAGAAATATAACTATAGATCTAAAATGACCGTCCTCCACTACTGATTCTCTAAGAAAGAGGGAGAAACCCACATATTCCAATGCATTTCTTACCAAATGAAGCCCCCTAGTTCTCTTTACTCAGTATAAGCCAGAGCTGAGTTTAATAAAGCTACATTTGAAGTTTTTTATCTTTGAATTTTGCTGTTTTGGTCAGTAGTGTTAATCTTTTTCTCTTAAGCCCCCTTTAAATGTCACAAATGTGATGCTTTCATTAAAATAATAGATAGAAAGACAAAATTCTAGAGATATGCTACCAAAGAGTTCAGTTACCAGCTTCATGTGGCTATTTAGCAAATGATGTGTGTGCAACTAGTGAATTTTACATTTTAATTAAAAAAAATAAAAGATGCTTATTTCTGTTCTTAGAAAAGTTTTTTAAGTATGTTGAAACAATTTGGGAATGAATGTGAGGCTATATTTCTCCTCTTTTTTTTTTTTTTTTTTTTTTTTTTTTGCAGTGCTGGGGATCAAACTCAGGGCTATACAGATGCTAGGCAAGAGCTGTACCACTGAACTATACCCTGTGTGTATTTTTCTCAACTGTAGTTTATGAGAAGCCTAAGTACAGATCAAACATTTCTGATGAAAATGTAGTATCTAAATTGATATTTCCTAGAAGTATGAAAATATACTAGATTTGGAAGATTGAGTTTGAATATAAAAATATCATTAACAATTTTTATACTGATTGTTAAATTAATTTTTTGACATGTTAAAACATAACCATTACTATTAGGTTTACCTTCTTATTTTTAAAATGTGGATACTATAAAATTTCAAATTATATATGTGGCTGTCATTATATTTTTATTGTATACTGCTGTTCTAAAGCAAAAAAACTGAAAAACACATGTATTTTAACTGAAATTCTAGAAAATGGAAATATAGCCAAAAAATATAGTATATTTGGTACAAAGAAGAAATCATAGGCAGAACATGTCCACAGAAGGAGGATATATGTACACATTATCAGACTCCTTAAACTGTAGCAAGGTCAAAGATAAAAGAAAATTCTTTTCCTGATTTTGTTTTTAATTACTTCAATTCAAGAATGATTATGACAATAAGAGGCTAAATTTACTCTTTTTGGTATTTCCTTTGCTTGTTGGTTGGCTTTTAATTTACAGATGACCTTGTAAAACCAAAACTGTAAACTGAGAATGAATACACAGACGGCATAGCTGCTACTATACATTTTTAGATGTCTATTTTTTCCACAAATGTGTCAAGCTGACAAAATGAGAATACACGGAATTCATAAACTCTTCACATTAAATTTCTAATTTAAGTTCTCCCTTTTTTTTTTGGCTTTGGTATCTGGAAATGGATCATTTATGAGCTTCTGAAATTAATATTACACAATGGAGGGAAACATGCTGATCTGTCAAATGAGGGTCTTCAAAAGTTTTTATGTAGAATATCACATGTCCAAAGGCCCTAAAAAAATAATCCCTAGAATTTAGTGTTAGGAGTAGGACAGTTTTTATCCAACCTCTCTTCATGCTATTCTATGTGCATGACAGGAGTGAGTCCGCACTGTCTACATTCTGTAATTAGTGTCACATGACTGATCAAAGATGTCAAGGCAAAGTCTACACTGCAGTTCAGAGAGTGAGGCCAGCTTTCAGAGGTCACCCAGTTGCTCAGAGAAAAGGATTATTTTGTTCAGGTGACCTTAAGCCTTCAAGGGGTCAGGCAGAATGATCTCAGCTCTGCTGTTTAGGCTCTCTGAGGACACATGGGTCAGTGATTGAGGACTGTGGGGGGATTGTGCTGGGGTCATGCTGGGATCCATCCTCAGGACTCTGGCCTGCAGAGATTACAATCTCTTACTTCACATTCCCAAAGCCCAACAGTCCAGTTTTATCATTTAAATGTTCCATAACTAGAGAAATATGTGATTATGTTTGGATGATAGCATACACACCTGTATAGGTAGTGTGATCGCAATTACCCAGACATGGGAAAAACAATCATAAATGTCAGTAGAGGTTGTCTCTAGTGGTAGGGTTACATTCCTTATATTTTTCAATATTTTCCACCTTTTAAGGGGGAGATCTTATATTACATAAAATACAGGGCAACTTCATCATTTTTTTGTATGAGGAAGCATAAAAATCAAGAAGCATCCATATCTAACAAAGTACCTGAATATACTTTTGAATTCTCATTTGACATTAGCGCCAAATACACTTTCTAAACTTCTTGTGATATCATTATACAGCAGTATACTCATAACTGTGCTTTCAAAGTGCCCACACAGCTAACCCAAAAAATAGGATAAATACTAAAAACAAAACTGAAATTTTTTGGAAAGTAGTCACCAAAGTAGGACAATGAAACAAAATAGGACATACTCTTTTAGAGTATAAGTACAAACTTCAACCATTCAATTATGTCAGACATCTAAAGTCTTGGTAAATCTGTGAGACATTAAGGTTTCACACATTACATGAAGTTTCTATCCACTTTTCTAACTTCTCAAATTCCTTCTTATAGATCTTTCAAAGTTCAGCAAGACAGACAGGCACAAATTGCCTACAGTCTGCAATAAAACGCATTTATTTTAATTTTTTTAAATTTTTTAAAACACAATATCTTTATTTATTTTTATGTGGTGCTGAGCATCGAACCCAGTGCCTCACACGTGCAAGGCAGGCGCTCTACCACTGAGCTACAGCCCCAGCCCAAAAACGTATTTATTTATTAGGTTGGTGTATTAGGTTTTAGCCAAAGAGCTCCAGGCAAATTGAGTTGGGTTTTCACAGGGCTGAAATATTGAACTAAAAGATCACATGTAAATAATATGTTATTAAAAGTACTTAATTTGAGAAGAAAGAGACCAACATTGATAAAGTACTATATAGAAAGAGAATCTCAGCTCATATATTACCTCAAATTATAAATAATGAAATTGATAGATAGAATTATTTGGAAATAATATGACATTTCACTGGGAAAAAAAAATGAACCACCATACAAAAATTAAGTTTCCCTTAATTCTAGAAATAATTGGCTGGAAAATATAATGGGATAAAATTCATATTCCTAAAGGAAAGAAAAGATGCCAAACACTTGAGTACATTTAAAGAGAAGTATACAGAGGCAACATAAAGAAAGTCATAACTTCTCAATGGGACCATCTTTACATTTAAACTTCAACTTGTCATTTAATTCAAGTTTAAGTTTAAATGTAAAGATGGTAATTTTACCCTCAATAAATTATGGATTTATAATTAACACATAAGCAATTTGCAAGAGAAATCATACAAATGGCCAAAATATTAAAATGTACCTAAAATCAAATGTGCAAATTAAAACATGTTAATGATGTTTTCAACATCTATGTGTTGAACATTTTCAAAAAGTGATCACATGTAATATGTTTAAGCAAGCAAGGTACTGGACATTCCCACTCCTGGTCTAAATCTACATAAATATCATTTTAAGAGAAGAAATTTTGCAATGCATATCAAGTACCCTAACATTTTACAACCCTGCTGTTCTAATAATTGTATTTCAAATAATCTGTCCAAAGGAAATGTCCATGCATATTTAAGTGTATTTATAATATTTAATGATTAAAATAACAGGTTTCTAACAGTTGTAATTTACTTACATTATGCTAATTACTTAAAATACAACCATTAAAATGTTATAGAAGACTAGAGACAAAAAATATTCATACTATCTTGTGTTTAGAAGTCAGATTCTAAAACAGTATGTCCTCTAGATCCCATTTTTAAGAAAATCTGCAAGTAAATGCAAACAGAAAAGATTGAAGGATACATACCAAAATGTTGAAACTGGTTATTGTGAGTAGTTGTGTTACCAGAGATTTGTGTCTTCTTTTATCACTTATATTTTCTAAACTTTCTACAATAAGAAATGTATTTTTTTCATGCTAACAAATATATAATTTTTAGGCAAAGTATTTACAGCCGATCCTCATGGGGAAAGATTTATGAGAAGATAAAATGAAATTACAGATTCTAGGATTCCAGGGTTCCCTGGCATTAACCAGTAAGCTCAGTTATCTAACTTTATTTTTGCTAAATCTTTAATACCCCTTTCTTTCCTCATCTCCTCTCTTTCTGCTCTCCCTAGGTGATTCCTCCTTTTTAAAATGTTTTGTTTTCTCCTTTATTTTCACAAAAACAAAAACCTACATTGGTTGTTTTGGACACAGTTGCTGCCCTCATTTCTATGTTCCACTGCTAATGATCCTGTTTTTCAAACTTTGCTTTGAAGTTTCTAGTCTCAACCAACCACACTCTATTATATTGAACTGAAAATACAACAGAACCCTTGTCTGAATTCCAGATATGACCCTTTTTATCTGATGATAGCAATCTGTTCCTCCTGGGTCCTTTCTTAGTCACCATCATGAAAACAACATGAAGCAGAACCTGCAATAGCCCCTCACCTTTAAGTCAGTTCCAAACAAAACCACCAGCTAATCAGAAAGTGGATTCCAAAGGAGCCTCAAAAGCACATTTACTCTGGGCCCTGGTCCTTATAGAATGACAAAGTACCATTTTTCCCATTTGGTAGAGAAACCCAGAGAACTGGCTAAAACAAATTGGTAACTAGTGGTAAAAGAAAGGCTGAAACCTGGGTCTTATGGTTCATAGAAACAAGACTTTTTTATGGGTCATGTGGATTTAAAAAAGAAGAAAGTAAAAAACAGGAACAAAAAAGGAAACCAAATGATATTCCAATGACTATGGCTGAATGCACATTTTCAGAAATGTTAAGTTAAAAAGCAACATCCTGGTCTTGTACTAACTATATGAATAACCAAACCTCTCTGGGACTTGGTTGCTCATCTGAGAGAAAGTTGAACTTGAAGAGCTCTAACACTGTACAGTTTCTGCTCCACTTCCATTAACATGTACCATTTTAAAACTACAGGCAACTCAGCAAACAATATATATTTGATTCAGCAAACATTCACTGGGTACCTACTGAGGGGACATAGCTTGGATCTCTACTTATATAATCAATATAGCACCATAAAATTTTAGATCAGGAAGAACTAAATTTTATAAGTGCACAGGTATAGAGGTTCTAGACATACTGTAATTATTAAACTTTTAGCATATCTATAAAGTTAAAGAAAAGTTATTCTCTCTGGTACAAACTACAAAGGACCATCCCATTCTCCAATAACTCTTTGGAAGATTAGATAGGAAAACAAGGAATCTGGACGTGAGTCCTGGCACTGTCAGAAATTCATTTTCTTAAAAAAAAATCAAAGTGTAATTTACATAGAATAAAACCAAATGTTTCCAAGGGTACATTTAGTATGTTCACAATATTGTACAACCCACACTTCTAGTTCTCACACTTTTCCTGCAGTACAGGAATGCATTCCAGGTCAAGGCCTTGACCTTGACCATTTCCCAAAGAATCCTGTGACTTGTTGAGGAATGTCCCAGTTCATTCTCCACAGTCGGGCAACCTATTCTATTCCAGCACCATTTAACAAGTATCCATAGAAGTCTTTACCCACAAAGTGAAGAGCCATGTCATTACCTGGCAAAGTCAATCTATAGAATCATCCACAAGAACTAATTAATCGCACTTAAAAAATAGCTGGACTTCTATTACCTGAATCACTCATTGGCTCTATTTCAGTCCCCCTTTGTGTAAGTTCACAGGGAATACTCAAAATGTTGATGCCTAAGCTCATAAGAAGTCAATTCATAGGTTCTCTTTGTAGACACTCCCTTGGCAGGATTTATTAGAGAAATGTTTGCATATTTGAAACTGATAATTACAGGTATGCTTTACAAAGAGATCATAATTGCTATGAATATTTACATAATACCTCAGAAATATTCTTTTATGCAATCAAAAATTACAACTACCAACAATTTCTGAGGGTTTATGATGCCGTTAACACAAGTCTACTTGCTTTCACTATTTAATTTTATGTAATCCTTTATAATGGTTATAAGAATACTTGCAGCTTAGGTTAAATGACTTCCCCTAAATCATTCACTTTACAAGTTGGAAGCCAGAATTAAAAAGGAGTTCAGTTTGACGCAAAAATCTGTTCTCTTACCTACCGGGCACACGTCTTCCCTGAAACTGCGTTGCTAATAATGATCCCTGAACCACTTCCATGAAGAATTCCCACAGCAGCTAGGATAAACCAAAGCCACACAGCTTAGATTTGAAAGGCATTTCCAGGCAGTTCTGAGGAGAAGGAACAGAACATTTTTCATATTTGAAAGGGTCAGGTATTCCAGCTGCTAGTCATAAGCAGAGATGCTTTAGCTAACACCAGTTTCAACCCACATCAAAGATATTTCTATTAATTTAAACAAGAACATTTAAAAGTTTTCCCATCCTACTTAATACCACAACCTACATCTACTGTCACCTTTAGCATCTCAGTCTCCTCGCTCTAGATTATTGTTTTGCTATAGTCGATCACCAGCTAACATACCATGCCATTGACAAATATATTGTGCATATTACTATAATTGTGTCCTGGAATGCAAACTTATTGAGACTAGGGATCTTTTGTTTTATTCATGGCTCTGTCCGCAGTGTTTAGAGATACAGTGGCCAATGCCGCAGTCTGGCTGGGCACAAAATAACCCAGCCGCCACAATGCCTTGTAGGTTCAATAGCAACCTTTATTCCCAAACTCTCACTGGCACTCTACACACACTTCCCGGGAACACACTGCCTCCACGGGGCTCCGCGCGCCAATTCTCTCAGAACCGCAGGAGAACTCAATGAAAACTCCAAAGTAGCAGGTGCCCTAGGCAGCAGGATCCACCCTAATCCCAGCAGGATCTGCCCTAATCCTGGAGCCGCCCTAATCCCGGAGCAGGGTCACTTTTCAACCATTCCCTCTGGCAAAAATGCCAGGCATCATTCTGACTAAACTGTGGCTCTCAACATCTCCCTGCTTCTGTTTAATTAAACAACAAGCATGTGGCTTAGGGACCGTGCCTGTCTTAGGTTGTCCAATACTACATATGGTCCTTACCCGTCATCGGATGAGCTGACCTCAAGGCGTCAGCCTCCTGTCTTAGGTTGGTACTATTGTAATTGGATCTTACCTGTCACTGACTACCGGTCCAGCATACAGCCATACTTGTGGATAGGCCTTTGCACCAGTGGGGGGGTGAGGTTCTTTGCCTCACCTCTGTTGGCCCCCAAATTTGGCCTTGGTACATGCAATGCAGACACTCTACCAAGTGAGCCATATCTCCAGCCCCTTTTCCTTTAAATTTTCTTCTTCTGTCTGATTAACTCAAGAGACCTTCTCTTTTACTTGATCTACCATAATCTGAACCTCTAACAATTTACTTAACATTCTTTTGGTTTGTTTTTTTACTAATTTCTGATCTAATATAAAGATACCGCAACCCAACAAAATAACACAAAACAAAACCAAAACAGAATGAAACAAAAATGGAACAAAAATCGTTGTATCAGTTTTTCTATTTTCTTGACACGTGCATTTGTGGTCTATCTCTATCTGTTCCTCAGGGGCGAACAACTTCAAACTTTGAGCCAACCATTTTCCCCAGTTTGCCTGAGAAAGTTCTAGGGACAGGCAGCTTGAAATAAAAACAAAATAAATCAAAACAAGGACACATTGTTTTTTGAAATGGTCACCCATTCTCTCGCTCTTCCTCAGGGGTGAGCAATTTCACTTACCTCCAAGCTTCAGGCGTTCCCCGCACGGGCCACCAAATGCTGCAGTCTGGCTGGGCACAAAATAACCGAGCCGCCACACAGCCTTGTAGGTTCAAACAGCAACCTTTATTCCCGAACTCTCACCGGCACTCTACACACACTTCCCGGGAACACACTGCCTCCACCGGGCTCTTTCAGAACCCTTTCAGGTTCTTTCAGAACCCTGCCGAGAACTCAAAATAGCGGCGCCTGAGGCAGCAGGATCCGCCCTAATCCCAGCAGGATCTGTCCTAATCCTGGAGCCGCCATATTCCCAGCAGGATCCGCCCTAATCCCGGAGCAGGGTCACCTTTCAAAACCATTCCCTCTGGCAAAAATGCCAGGCGTCATTCTGACTAAACTGTGGCTCTCAACAGGCCTTGACCATGGTTGGAGCACATTCCCCTTCCTTACAAAAGTAGATGATGGTATCTATTCAAAACACTTTCTAACATTTCACTGAAAACTGCTAAAAGCTGCTAAATATTTCACACATTTGAATGGAGACAGTGACACATCCCTATTCGAATTCAAGAGCTCCATCACTGAGGAAAAAGCTGTAATTATGGAATAATAGAAATATCACTGACAGATGGAAGGGGGTTTTCTTGTTACAGTTTATCCAGGGTATCATATAAAGAGTTCAGTGAGTTAGTATGACTGACAGGTGCTCGGGGCACGTAACTTGAGCCATGATTCCTCAACATGTAGGCATAACGTTGGGGAGCTATGGGATAGGAGGGAGGATGGTGAAGGAAGGACATGTAACTTCAAAACATATGCTGATAGAAATTGCTATTTGGAATACATTTTAAGTGTCTGTTAATTCTATAATGGAAACTGCAGAAAATAGTGTGACAAACTAGTGACAGAGCCATGGATCAATAATTGTCACTTATTAAACACTTTACTAGGTGTCAGTCACTGTTCTGAGGCCTTTACATAGATTACATCATTTGCATATCCTTATCACACCCTGTGATATAGGTACTATTACCATTTTATAGATAACGAAACTGAGGTTCAGAGAGGTTGTCTCACCTGCCCAATTAAAGATGGAATTAGGATAAACCCAGGAACTATACTCTAGGCTAGTGATTCTCAACAGGGAGTGAGTGATCTTTGTCCCACAGTTGATATTTAGCAATGTCTGGAGACATTTTGGGTTGTTACAACTGAGGGGAAGGCACTACTGCATCTAGTGGAATGCCCGTCACCATGCAGAGGACAGCTTCACAATAAAGAATCATCTGGCTCAAAATGTCCCTAGCACCAAGGCTGAGAAACCTGCCTCTAGAGGTAAAAAACACTATTCTTAATTTGAGAAATGCCATCTTTGATACAGGATAGAAGAGAGAAAAATAAAATATAATGTGCTAGTTGTAGGGTAGTCTGAAGTTATCTTGCAAAAGAAGAGTATTAGTTCCTGTGGCTGATGTAACAAACAATACATCTGATGGCTCAAAACTACAGTAATGTATTCGTTTACAGTTCTGAAGGCCAGAAGTCCAAAACTAGCATAGGCTGACATTGAGGTACTAGAAGGCTATGCTCCCTCTGGAAACTTGCCAGCCTGTTTTCCGTCAGCTTTGGCACTTGTTTGGCTTAAGACTACAGTGCTGCAATCTCTCCATCTTCATATCACCTTCTCCTCTCTGTGTGTCAATGTGGACAGTCCCTCTGCCTCTCTCTCACTAGGACAGTGGCAATGATATCAAGGGCCCAATTGAATAATCCAGGACAATCTCTTCATCTTGGAGTCCTTAATTTAAGACTATAGAGATCCTTTTTCCAAATAAGATAACATTTGCTGGTTCCAGCAATTAGGTTGTGGTATCTTTGGAGAATAAGTAGGTATCATAATTCCCATTTTACCCACGAGGGAACTTAAGGTTATGTGCCCAAGGAAAAGTGGCTAACAAGTGGCGGAGGTGGGATTTGAACTCAGCTCTGTGCACCTTTGAAACTCACTGTCTTTTCCTTAGTCCATGACATTCACAAGGCTGGAGAAAAGATCTTACACTAGCAGGTCCCAACCTGAGTGGGGACTAGTGAAAGGAAAACAACGTGTTCCAAACACTACTTGGAAAATTCATGCCAGAACAAACTTCTATGATGCAAGGGTCTTGAGAGTATTTCTGGTAATCCACTGTTTTCTTTACGTCATTTAGTGAACATTTGTTTTTCCCCTAGGAGGTGCCTAGCAGACAAAGAATTACCTGTAATCCTTGCCTACCACTGCCTACAGCCCTTTTCCTGAGTTTTAAGTAACATGCAACAAATTACAGCTCTAATGCACCTGTTCCTTCAGCATTTATTCTTTTTTATGAACTACAATCTCACGCTTGCTGTGAGAGGAGGTTATCACCGGAGGGATAGAACCACTGGGCCTGTGTGTGGGTGGGTGCTAGAGTGTTCTCAGCACCAGCCCCTCAAATTTTTTGATGCTAAAAATACTGGGTATTAAGCGATAAAAAGAAATCAAGAACTGACACATGCTGTAATGTAGATGAACCTTGAAAATGCTCTGCTAAGTGAAAAATGCCAGACACAAGAGGACTCACGTTATATGGTTCCATGTATATGCAATCTCTGGAAGAACAAAGTACACCGAAACAAGAAGCAGATTAATGGTTGACGAGGGCTACAGGGAGTAGGGAATGAAGAGTGACTATTGAGGGAGGATGGGGCTTTATTTTAGAGCAGTAAAAATGTCTTGGATCTAGATAAAGGTAATGACTTCCTCTATTTCTGTCCCTGTAATTCCAGTGACTCAAGAGGCTGAGGCAGGAGGATTGAAAATTTGAGGCTAGCCTCAGGAACTTAGGGAGGCTCCAGCAACTCAGTGAGATCCTGTCTCAAAATGAAAAACAGAAAGGGCTGGGGATGTAACTAAGTGGCAAAGTGACCCTGGGTTCAATCCCCAGTATGAAAAACAAAAACAAAACAAAATAACAACAAAAATAAATTTATGTTCTGTGAATTTCACCTGAGTAAAAATAAATAATAGGGACCTCTATGTTAACCAAACTCTGGGCTAGAAACCCCATATCTTTCCAATGAAGTGTTAAACCACATTCTGGTTAATTCTAGAGTACTGATTCCTACTCAAGATAATATGATTTTTTTTTTTGTATGACCTGAGACAGAATCTGTCTTCTAGTATTTTACTTTTTTGGATTTTGACAAGAAGGCTCAAAGAAGACCAAATCAGACCCACTTAAAAATTCTCTTTTAATTTTTGTAACTAAAGTAATAAATACTTGCTGTAAAAATAGTTATATTGTGCCACAATTTATAGTAAAGTAATATCAAGGATACAAATTTTACGTGGCACTCTTCTAAAATTAGGTGCATACTTGCATTTTCTTACAACAGACACAGATAATAACATGAAAGTGCATATTAACTCTGAAGCACATTTCAAATGCAAGATTGTTATTTGGGTAAATAATGATACTCATCAGAAGGACAGCATAAAGTAAAACATTGCTGCATTACAGTGTGCACTTTAAAACAACAAGGCAGTAATAACTAACTCACAAGATTGGTGGTCTATTATTTTACAATCAATAGGCAGTAATTAAGCAGCCAACAATGACAGCTGCAGTTTCGATGTGATAATAACCAGATAGGACACACCAGAAGAATGTGTGCATGTGAGATAAGCCTCTTCCTCCTGAACCAAGTCCACCCAGGCTGTCACCTTTGGGAGTCCCAAGGACCTTAATGTAGAGTTAAACTTGTCAAGGGAAGAATGTGAAGTTTTTTGATTCTTGGCTGGGGCGAGGGCAGCCTGTGAAGTAGGCCCCAGAAAATGCCTTCCTTCAGAATCCAGCCTCTACTTCTTCCTGGGAGAAAGACTGCCCATGGCTCATGAACCCCCAACTCTGTGGGCCTAGGGCAGGCAGTAGGCAGGGAAGGGGAGATCCCACAACTGTGGGGATTTGCTACCTGTAAATGCACTGCTTCCACAGGGCTGAGTCTCAAGGAGAAATTCTTACCCTACAGCACACATGGTAGGTACGGCCTGGGAACTTGTCTTTCCATTCAGAACCAAGGCTGGGCTGCAGTCACCTTAGAGCAGTGTGAAGCAGGAAGCCAGGCCAAAGCCTTGTTGCAAGGCCAGAGGCCAGGGGGAAAAGAGGGATGGGAGGAGAGGCTGAGTCTTGACAAGACCAAGGGAGAGATGCTGAGATCTGTCATGCTTGCCATTAACACCCTGTGATCTCTCACCTACCATCTCCTCGAGTAGTCATCTGTAGCACAGTGACAGTGAGTGAGAAAGACAGGGCCAGAGAGGAGGGGAGAAAAGGAGAGCAGGACAGGAGGAGAGAATAAAGAACAGAAAAAATACAGCAAAAGTTAAGCCTTGTATCATATCAGCACTTCCTAACCTGTATCCCAGGTAATCAAGACTCCAGATGTTAAGGGCTAACACAAAAGTGGAGATGCATTTGGGGAAGGATGGTTTATACAAAGGTAACTTTTATTTTTATTATTTTTTTTTTAGTTGTAGATGGACACAACACCTTTATTTTGTTTACTTATTTTTATGTGGTGCTGAGGATCTAACCCAGTGCCTCACATGTGCAAGGCAAGTGCTCTACTGCTGAGCCACAACCCCAGCCCCCAAAGGTAACTTTTAAATTCACCCTTCTATTCATTTATTCAACCAATATTTAGGGAGCACTGATGGAGTGTATATTATGCAGCAAAACAGACACATACCTTTCCTTTGTGGGACTTCCCATTTGATGAAAGAGATAGCAAAAGTTTATATATTTGGAAACTTTATCATCTATGATACATTCTGGGTAGGAAATAAGGAGAATACAAATGATGGAAAATGAAAGGGACATCTACTTAGCCGAGGAGCAAAGAAGTATCTTAGGATGAGGTGACTTTGAGAATCCTGAAGTGATGCGAAGACAGGAAGAGGGCAGGTTGAGCGTCCCAGGTGGAAGATGTAGGCAGAGCCAGAGCCTGGAGTAGAAAGGAGGCCAGAGGAAGAGGCTGGAGCAAATGCTGTGCATTTTGTGAATCCCCAAGAGCAGAGGATATGATAAGCACTGTTGCTTCCCAAAAAAAGTATTACAGAAAATTTTTTTAAAATGGTATGTCAAATAAGCCACTAAGATGTACTAGGAACCAGATTCCAAAGGGAGGCACCAGGTCTAGAGGCAATGCTTAAAAGATTGTGGTCCCAAACTTTTTTCACTAGATTCACTGATAGTTGAGCACAACTGGGTCAGGATGTTGGTGACTAGAAGGAGAGAATGTTCCAACTAAGTGGGCTGCAGACTAGTCCTAGAGTAAAGGACTAAGGGACGAGGAGAAGAACCTGTACCTCCCCCTTCTGGCCTAGGGAGTGGCCTCCACAGGACCACCTGGAAAGTAAGAGACTTATAATATGAAAAGCACTGTGACCTTGTCTGTGACTTCTTCCAGAGAAATCCAAAGACCTGGAGGTGGGCTAGTGGATGAGTCAAGGGAGACCAACCGTACTGGGCTCAGCCTTCATTCCTCCAGTGTATCACCCACAGACCACATGATGAATCACATGTCTGGGGCTGTATTACGCTCTGCCTAACAAGGGCCACCTGGACAGCAACGTGAACCCAGGACAGAGGAGTACAAATGGGCCAGAGGGCTTCCCAGAGACTGAGAAAGGAGTTTGCAATGAGACTGATGATAGTTGAGCAGCCACACCAGGGAAACGGGGATAAGAGGTCCCCAGAGACAGGGTAAGGGGATATCACTGAAGAACCCACAAAAGTTTCCATGGGAGAAAGAATCAGCTCTCACACCCACAACTCTCCTGTGATACCACCTGCCAGGTAAAAATTTTGCTATGCTCCTTCCTCTTTCTGTCCCATAACCCAAGCCTAACCCAGAAGTAAAAAGATGGGGTTAGCAGCAAAGTATCCAACCACAGCCCCTTCTTGCAACAGGCCAGAGCAGGAGGAAAGAAGCTGCTGTAAACATGAATGAAATTGACTATTACATGATACAGATTCTAGCAAACTAAAGTGGAGCTTTTTATTATGAGAGGAATGAGAACACGCATGTGATATGTTTTTATCCAGAGGCAAGATGCACTTTCCATTGAGTACATTTTAACGGGAGTGTGGGAGACTATATAAAGTTGGTTTTTCTGGACCCCCTGAAATCTATTTGTTGGAAGCAGGAGGCAGATTATCCTCTAGACCTCCATATGGGAGCATATCTTATGGAAAAGATATGCTCCAAAACTGAGGTCCATTGTGCCCTCTCTGAACACTAAGATCACTGCAGCTTCTGGGTTCACCTTGCGACACTGCCCAATCTTTGCTGCCCCAGGCAGAGCCTTCAGCAGCTGAGGCAACTGACTTCCTGTCTACATCAGCAGGTCTCATTCCTGCACCTTCCCCCTCTTCCAGGTAGACAAATGTGATTCCAGAAAGGATCCTGACCACCAGGAGCTACCACCAAGCTCATCTCTGAAACAGGCTCTCCTGAAACAGGCTCTGGCCAAGTTACCAACTTGAAGCCTATGAGTCTTCCCCTTAGATGTTGCTATAAGAGGAAGGCTTACTGGCACTGCCATCTGCGCCCCATTGGAGATACCCATAGTGTCAATCCAAATGAAACCCGAGAAATTAGGTGCATACTTGCATTTTCTTACAATAGATACAGATAATAACATGAAAGTGCACATTAACTCTGAAGCACATTTCAAATGCTTCAAGAAGTAGCCATCACAGGTTGGCAGCCTCTTTACCTCCATCCATTCATTCTCCCTTTGTCTTATTAAGCAAATCTTTCCCCCAACCTTAGGGGTAGTGTGTGTGTGTGTGTGTGTGTGTGTGTGTGTGTGTCAGGGATTGACCCAGGGGCACTTAACCACTGAGCCACTTCCCCAGCCATTTTATATTTTATTTTGAGACAGTTCCTTGGGGCCTCTCTAAATTGTTTTATATTTTATTTTTCTAATTCTTTAGGGCCTCTCTAAATTGCTGAGGCTGGCTCTGAACTTGTGATTCTCCTGCCTCAGCCTCCCAAGTTACTGAGTTTACAAGTTTATGAAGCAAATCTTAAAGTGCAGGGCTATGAAATATGAAATGGAATTCACCTTCAATGAACTGGCATTTTGGTCAAGCAAATGCACAGAGGTCAACAGTTCCCATGTCGTAGGCCAGTTAGTTTTAGCAAATCAACACACACTAGATGGGTCTTTATGCTATTGGAAATATCACCTATCAAATCTATACTATTTGAAAGGGATTTTTCTTTACATGTTGATATGGCTTCTGTCTGCAATCACTTCAAATCAAGATAATTTTAAAAGAGTCTTGGTATTTGAGTTATTTTAAACCAGTGTTTATGAAGTTCCTAGGCCTGCACTCACTAGGTTCCCAGCTCCGTTGTCTCATCTACTCTGGTATCCCTGGACCTACAGAAACTGGTGCAGGAGAGGAGCCATTAAAAGTCTCATCAATGATGAGTGAATGAGCAAGTGAACATTCCTGGCCTACACTTGAAGTCAGATTTCTGTGAATACTGCAAGTAATTATGTTAAAAGAGAGAGAAATCTGTTACCCATCTCTGTTGACTACTGCATCTTATCCTTTACAAAACAATTTTTGGTATGTTCATTTGAATCTTGTAGTTGAATACTGTAGTGTTATTTTGTATAAAACATTTTCCTGAAGCCAATCTTTCTACAAGCTCTTGAGACCATGCCCACTCTCAGTCACCACCACCAAAAAGCAACAGAGAATCATCATGGTATTTGACATGATCAAAGGGAATTGATGTTTTGGATCTCTTGGTGGGCATAGGAGCTTTTAAAAGAATCAACTTCCACCTCTCTTGAGAAAGGACCATTGGGGATGAAGCAAAAAGAGGAAACACTCACTAGCATGTGGTTGGGAAGTGTCAGGCACCAAAGAAAGGTTGCAAGAATGTGATCAGACGGGTCTGTGGTCACCTCTTGTTTCTGCTAGCCTCAGCTTCCTCACCTGTAGAATGAAGACAATAATGCCTATTTCAAAGAATCACTGTGAGCAGGAGAATAATCAAATATATGAAGGCTCTGATGATAGTATCTGACACATTGAAATCACTCACACAATAGTTACTTTTGTTACCGTTATTTACAAATAAAGCCAATGACATTCACCTACCTGCATATTTAAAGACAGTAAAGATGATATGGGTGGTCCCAAGTCTCAAAGGAGTTAGAGTCCAAAACTCAGCTGTTTGGAACTTGGAATGTATTTTTCCATAGAAACAATGCTATAAATCATGGAATTTTAGAACTAGAAGTGACCTTACTATGCATATAGTGATGTAGTAAAACTTCAGACTAAACACAATATTTCCTATTATAGGTTCTCTGGTCTTCAAGTTCCAAGAATGCCTACCCAAACCAACGTAACCCTTCAAGTCACTGGAACCACACGTAAGCAAACAAAACAGAAGGCAAAAACTTTTTAAACATTCAGTAGTATTTTAACTTTCCTTATTCTTCAAATCCTAGCTAAGATTATCTTCTAACTCTGAAGCTCACTGACCTGAACAGTGGGGGAACATAAATGTCTCATGAGCAGGGCCACGATAAGCAGCCCTGCCCCCCGCACCTCAGCACCCACCACTAAAACCTGCTCAGTTAATGATTTTTGATGAGAACAGAAGGGAAACAGAAAATCAGGGGGAGAAAGAGAAAAAGAGTGTCAGGAGAGGGGCAAGAGTTGGGGCAGAAAAGGGACAGGGAACAGAAAGAAAAGCACAGGTTCCCAAATTTCCCTGATGCATCCCTGGGTCCAGAGTCAGCTCCATTTCCCCTGGTAGTGCACAAACAAAACTATATATGGAGGGCATCTGAGACAGTGTCAGGTCATGTGCCGATACCATTACTTAAGGGTCGCCCATTATCCTCCACCGTGTCCCCTGGGAGTGGCAGTCTGTGCCTAGGCAGTAGACAGCAAGAAGGCACAGAGTTCTCTGGGAGTCACCCCGATGCTTACTTTTTGGAACAGCAGGGGCTGGCTATTTGCACCCATGAGATGTTCATGAGCCACAGGTGTTTACTTTGGAGGGTGCTTGTAATGTTGTCCCCAGAATGTGAAACTCAGAAGACACTACAGAAAAGACCAAGGGAATCTGGGTTTGGATAAGAACTCCAAGCACTACTCAGATGACAGACAATATACAATGTTAAGGGAAACAAATCATTTTATAAAAATGTATATGTGGTTCAAATTTTGAGATTTATGTACATACTCTGTTTTACTAATTCTTACACATGTTTGTTTAGAAAAAAAAGACTACCAGTCTAAAAACATGAACTATTATCTGTGTTATGGAAATACCTAGAATATATTTGTTCCTTTATAAATCAGTATTTCCAAACTGTGGTTAAATGGGCGAGTAAAATGGCATGTAGAAATACTAATTAGAGGGGCTGGGGCTCAGCAGTAGAGCACTTACCTAGCATGTGCAAGGCCCTGGGTTCCATCCTTAGCACCACATAAAAATAAATAAATAAAAATTCAATGCTTTCTTAAAAAAAGAAAGGAAATACTAATAAGAGATTTTAAAGCTAAAAGGGTCTTTAGAAAGAACTGATCTATTTGGCCAACTCTTTTCAATTTCAGGAGTGAAACACCTCTGACCCATCGAGAGAATTCTGAGCCTAAAATCTTACAAACATGGACAACTAGCCACACTGTGGCCTGAGCTCAGATCTTGTGACATTTATGGTCTGTGCCACTCCCGTGCTATCACATTGTCCCAGAGTCAGGGACTAACGAATTTCATAAGGAAACAGTCCATAAGGAAGGAGAAGACCTTGCTGTGCACACCCACACTTCCCACTGAATAAATATTTACCTAAGGTCACATCACAGTTTTATGACATGCAAACAACTCTGTAGCTCAAGAGCTACAGCGACTTCATCAGAACCATGACATCAGAGTCCCAGTTACAAAGTTTTCACTTCTGTATTGCACAGAAGCCCACTTTTGGAGACCTTCATGAAACTTGTATATCAAAAGGCATCTGTGTCTTTATGTTACGCATCTCTATGGCTACAGAGCAGTACTGGTTATTTCTGTCTTCTACTGTCGTTAACTACACCCAAAAAAACCACTTACCTTCCACTCCATTTTGCCACATTAGAACCACTTAACATTAGTCAGTCCCAAAACATGTCTAGAGATCAGTCAGACTAAAAACTCTCTCCAAAAGCAATCACATCCTGAAGGCTTTAAAGACTCCCTATTTATAAACGTGAAGCCTTGTTAGGAACCACACACCATCCGAATCTGCAGAAAGATCAGTTCTGAGAGCTTTCATTTCTTCAGGATGAAAATTCAGACATTTGTGCAAGTACACATACAGAGGAAACTTGCTACACAGACGTGGCTTCCTGGTTCATGCCACCTGTCTTACTGGTTGAGGCTGGGAAAGCTTTCTAGGCAAAACCTTTAAGGACACAGGAGCAGAAAAGGATTGGCCACAGGTGGTGAAATAAAATGTCTGTTTTTCAGATAAGCAAAGAGACTCTACCCTTTGAATAATGGGTAGTTCACTTCCTGCCCAATGCACTAACCAGAAACACAACACGTGACTCCAAGATATACTTGTGGCAGGTGGACAGCATGCAGGACAATACGTCACTCTCTTGAATTAAGCAGTAATAAGCAGCAATAAACCCATGCTGAGAAGTTAGCTGCATGTAGCACACGAATTTAAGGGGAAGCCTAGAGCATGCTCAGGCACAGCAGCAGAGAGTCCAGAATAAACCTTGAAAGGGTGGAAAGATTCATGGTAGACATCAATGGAGGCCTAGAGAACAGAAGAAAATCTTTACCACCAGCACCTCAGATAGAGCATTAACCTCCAGGATATACAAAGAACTCAAAAACTTTAACACCAAAACAAACAAAAACACAGAACGGAAAGAACCCTTTCTCATAGAGGCATGAAAAGGTAAGAAATATTTACAAGGATCCAAATTAGTCTAGAAGTTTGGCCAAATTCATTGAAGAATGTGAGAATATACTTGGACTACCTGATAGAACTCGGGAGAAAGACTGGAGCAAAGCGATTAACTGCACCCCACCCTTGCTGTCCCCAACTTCCAGATAAGAAAACTCAGACCCAGAAAGGTAAAGCCAGCTGCTTTTCCAAGATGACAACTAGTTAGTGGTGGTGCTAGGATAAGCACTCTGCTCTTTCCCTCCAAATCCAGCAGTTTGTATGTTATACCCAGCTTTCACTTCAACCATATGTAAATGGACCTAGCTTTCTCCCATAAGGAAAATAACCTTAAAATAACTGTTTTCCCTGTACAAGTACTATTGCATTTATTTTTTAACTGGTGAACTTCAAAAGCAATCGCATCCTGAAAAGTAAAATGCACTTTCATTAAATACAAACTCAGTTCTTAAAAATTCTCATTATTTTTCATAAATGTATTTATTTAGTTTTCGTTTATTTTCATAGTTGGAGAATATATATTTCATATTGCAGAGAGAGATTTATTCTGCAGGTTTAGTTAATTCATTGAACCCTGTGCCATCATCCACATGATTTTTTTTTTTTTAAGTCCCGAGAATTTTTTTAAAGTTAAGGCCAAGGAAAAGCCTGATTAGCCTAAGAAGAAGTGCTGCTGGAACTTCTTCTTAGGCTAACTGGCACGCAGTTATCACCTGTGCTATGGCATAAGACTAGAATCATCTGCACTTCTCTTCCTGTGAGAGATTCTTGCCAAATGCTTCACTGTCTATGACATTCTCTTCCAATCAAGAAATCCCTATCCAAAAAGAAAATGTGATGAACCCAAAATACAGATTAGTAACTTTATGCTGGCTCCTAGGGATCAAGGCAATCGCTTCTATGGGATCACAAGTCATTTATTTGGTGGTAATTGAGAAATTATGCAAGGAAGCATTTCATACATTGCTAGTTTAAGGAATTAGACTTTTTCAGCACTATTCAGAACAACGTTTAAAAGTCTCAGATCTTCCAGAACCTCCCTTGCTTTCTAATATTTAAATCTGTGATTGCTGGGAGTTGCCCAGAGATAGTATCTGCTAATGCCTTCAGCACCCCAAGATTTCATCTAGCATGCCCCAGAAATATGAATTCATTCAATTACCTGGATGCTCTTTCACTGTATTCTGAATCCCCTGTAATATAATGTCCTTCCCATTTTGAAGATCATCTCTTGAATAGGGAAGTATGTTGAGAGCCACAGTTTAGTCAGAATGACACCTGGCATTTTTGCCAGAGGGAATGGTTGAAAGGTGACCCTGCTGGGGATTAGGGTGGATCCTGCTGGGAATAGGGCGGCTCCAGGATTAGGGTGGATCCTGCTGGGATTAGGGCAGATCCTGCTGCCTCAGGCGCCCCGCTACTTTGGAGTTCCTGTTGAGTTCCCACGGGGTTCTGAGAGAATTGGCACGCGGAGCCCGGTACAGGGAGTGTATTCCCCGGAAGTGTGTGTACAGTGCCGGTGAGAGTTCGGGAATAAAGAGTTGCTGTTTGAACCTACAAGGTTTTGTGGCGGCTCGGTTACTTTGTGCCCAGACAGACTGCGGCAGAAGTAAAAGCAATTAATTTAGTTTTATATATGTCATCTATTAATGCCACCCTTACCCCCCACTTAAGCAACAGTCCACATTCTTCCAGCTCCAAAAGCAAAACCAACAAGCAAAACAAAAATACTACTCTCAAAATACCATGCATCACACACATACATACACATCACCACCAAAAGATTTAACCTAGCCAACAAAGAAATTAAATTCACACAACAATAAAATCCTTTGTAGCATACTATGGTGTAGCATACTTTTGTGTGTGTGTGTGTGTGTGTGTGTGTGTGTGTGTACACTGGGGATTGAACCTAGGACCTTATGCATGCTAGGCAAGCAATCTACCACTGAGCCACATCCCCAGCTCTGGAAATGTACATTTTAAGGGACAAAAATCAGGGCTGGTAGGTTGTGGCAAAAAGGACATGCTCATATATTTACTGATAACATAGCCAAGTAATTGGAGAGCAAATAAATGAGATCTTCATGCCCTTTGTCCCAGGAACTCTACACCTGGGCATTTATCTTAAGAAATACATTTTGCAGATAACAAACGTCAATATACAAATACAGGAGGTATAAGAATATAATACAAGCCCAAAAGTAGATGCAGCCTAAGCACCCAATATCTGCGATGGTAAATGAGTTATAAAACACCAACTGATACACCGAATAATGCTATCACAGAGATATCCACATCCTAATTGCCAGAAAATACCTGTGGATATGAACTTATATGGTAAAAGGAACTCTGCAGATGTGATGAAGTGAAGGCTTTTGAGAGGGGGAGATTTACCTGGATTACGCAGGTGTGCTCAGTGTGATCCCAAAGGTCTGTATAAGGGGAAAACAGAGGATCAGAGTCAGAGGAGGAGAGGTCATGACAGCAGCAGAAGTGGGGAGAGGGTGGAGGGAGAGAGATTTGAAAATGCTGCTGGTTTTCAAGTGGGAGCAAGAGGCCATGAATCAAGGATTGAGGGTGGCCTCCAGAAAGAACGCAGTCCTACCAGGACCTTGAGTTTAGGACTTCTGACCTCTGGAACCATAAGATAATAAAGCTGTGTCCTTCTAAGTCACTAGATTTGTGTTAATATTTTACAGGAGGAATAGGAAACTAATAAGAAATTGTTATGAAGCCACTAAAGATTATAAACTTAATGACTATTGAAAAGAAAAATCTTAAAATATGTAGATGGAAAATGGTCTGTATACACAGTTACTACTATGTGAAAGAAACATAAAAAGACAATAAGATTAACAAATTCAGATTAAAATGTACTAATGGATAAAAGAGACCTCTTAATAGGTTTCTCCACTTCTGTCCTCTTCAGGCCATCACCCAGATGACCTGAGTGGTCCTTTTCAAATGTGAAATCAGATTATCTTATTCCTCTGCTCAAAAGCCTCTAATGCCTCCTACCTACTCAAAGTCCAGGAGCTACCTGCATTGTCCAGGTCCAAAGCAGCACTCAGCTCTGGGGACAGCCACTCATACCTGCCTCCTATGAATGGCATCCCCCTGACCAGGCATGCATGTTTGCCCTCACTCAGCGTACCTTTGTCATGCTGACCCTTTTCTGGCTTCAGGCTTTTTATATTGTGTCCCCTCTGCCTGAAATTCTTCTCCTAAGGTATGCAGATGGCTCATTCCTGGGCTATACCATCTGTTGTCTACTCAAATGCCACCTTATCAATGGATTTTTCTTGGAGCACCTTCTATAAATAGCATCCCCACCCCAGGGCTCTCTGTGTTCCTTATCCTGATTTTCTTTTCTCTATACCATGAGCTGCTCCATATTTTTAAAAATGCCTGCTTGTCATCCACCTTCTTGAATTTAGAGTGTAAACTCCCTGAGAACACAGAATCTGGCAGCTTTGTCCACTGATGCATTCCCAGAGTCTAAATGAGTTCACAAATTGTGTGTTACACAAAAATTTGCTGAGTGAATGAACTAAGATCAGAGATGAATTCAGAGAAATGAAAAGAGCGCCCTGCTAATATAACTGGTATATAGAAAAAAATATCACTTCATTTAGAAGAGTCATGAAATTGTTTTACCAAAACAGCATCTCAGTAACTTTTGATGACGTTATTTTTAGAAATTCTCAGTCTGATCCTAAGTATCTTCTGTGCATGACTTTTTAAAATCCAAATTAATCACAACACACCCTCTGAAGCCACATGAGTTCCTTTATGTTCTCTCTCCTCATCTCTCTCATGAAGTTTCATCATACTTGTGTAATCAGAATTTCCTTTTTCAGAAACTCATCTCTTCTGGGTCACATATCCCTTAAAAGCTGTGAGATCTGATTTATGTCCTTTAAATGTTTTTAAACCTGTTCTCCTAAAGCTCTGGAAGCATGTCTTATAATGAGATTTTTTTTTCTTTATAATTGAAAATTCCAATGGAATGAGACAGGAAAGACATCAAATGATTCAAGAACATTTTGCAGTGCCAAAAAATAATAAGTTGCTAAACAAACAAGTCTCCTCAATGATGAGAGTATGCCAAGGGACACAGAAGCCAACTGAAAGAGAAAGCTAAGAAAGATGTAAACCTAGAATGATTTGATCAATCAATCAAGAAATAAAGCAATATTGGATTATAACCCAAAGTATAAAATAAATGAGTCAATAGTGATATAAGAGGTTGAATAAATAAATGGGGAGGGTAGACAAATCTCCCATGCAGAAGAATTCCATATAATTTTATAGATAGTTCACCCTAAAGGCGGAGGAACAAAACTTTCCACCACTTATATGTGGGCTGTTATAATGACTTCCTTCCAAAGACTGCAGGATGAAAAGAGAAGAAAACAAAAAGTGTAACTTTATAATGGAGAAATCTGACAAACAGTACATCATCCAGGTCACCGAGATCATCATGAACAGGGAGAAGTCCTGTTAGTGGTATTATTCCTGATATAACATCATGAGGATGATATTTTACCTCCCCTAAAACACATTACTCCAGTCTAATGATGAGAATATCACCAGACAAATCCAAGTTGGGGGAACTTCTGCAAAACACCTGACATATTCTTACAGCTGTCAAGGTCCTCAAAACCCAGGAAAATCTGAGAAACTGTCACAACCAAAAGGAACCTATACAAAAACATATGGTAGGATCCTGGAACAAAAACAGGACATTTGGGGGGCTGAGGATGTGGCTCAAGTGGTAGCGCGCTCGCCTGGCATGCGTGCGGCCCGGGTTCGATCCTCAGCACCACATACAAAACAAAGATGTTGTATCCACCGATAACTAAAAAAAAAAAAATAAATATTTAAAAAAAAAAAAAAAAAAAAACCAGGACATTGGGGAAAAACAAGGAATTTAAATAAAGTATGGACTTCAGTTAATAATCAGTATTAGCTAATGAATTGAGACAAATGTACCATAGTTATGTAAGGTGAAGATAAGGGAAACTCAATGAGGTAATAAGAATTTTATGTACTAGTACTTGGAACAGACCTGTGCTATAGTTTGAATCTGCAGTACCCCCAAAGACACAGGCTCAGTCATCAGCCTGTGGCACTACTGGGGAGTGGTAGAAACTTCAGGAGGTGGGGCTTAGAGGGAGGAAGTTAGGTCATTGGGAGTGTGCACTTAAAGGGCCTCTTAGGACCCTAGCCCCTTGCTGTATCTTTCTGCCATGAAGTGAGCAGCTTCTTCCACCATTATATACAACTGACCATGGTCTGAAACCTACAAAACTACGAGCCAAAATAAATCTTTCCTCCTTTTAAGTTGATTTTCTCAAGTAGTTTGTCATAGAAATGGAAAAATAAAACATCCTTTAAATCCAGAAATTTTCTAAAGTAATAAGTTTGCTAAAAAAAATTCCAAGAAATCATGACTACTGTCTTTAAAAGCATCTCCATTTTCCACACCATGAAGCAATTCCTCCTTAATGCTCAGTGTTATAACAACTTTCTTGGTTGTATTCTAAGTGACAAAAATAGGCCAACAGATACTAGTGGGGTTTTAATTTTTGGTTTTTGTTTTTAGCCCAATCACCCAGCCAGCACAATCTGAGATGGTCACCTCCTATTGCTGTTTCCAGTTTTACAGTTTGTATCAACAAAGTATCAGCCTCCATCTGTCTGGTTGGCAGAAGGTTCCCACAACAATCAAGCAGATGGGCTGCTTTTTCCCCCCTCCTTTTAACCTCACTAAATCTGTGCAGAGTGGCCCTTCCGTCAAATTGTGGGAATTACAAGTAGCAAGTTCTTCCTTCTTTATGAATTCTGTTTCTCCTCTTCCACAGACATCTTCATTCTTGTGAGTCTTAGGACCATTTGAAGCTATGGGATCAAATATCAGCCACCACCTTAGTGAACTGTAAAAAGGCATAGAGACGAAGCAGGAGGACTTTCTGTATCCAGTCCATTGTACACATTCTAGACTCATCTGCCTGCAACCACCAGTCCTCACTTGCCAAGCCACGGAGATATGCTGAAGGTAGCACCTTTGTTCTTGTTGTCCTTCCCTCCATCCAGGACATCTGGCCCTTTCCTGTGTTTCTTTTAGCTTCATTTAGTCAGTGCACCTCCCACATAGGAGTGGGCTTTCTTTTCCTCAAACTCAAATCCCAACTGACTTCATATTATCTCCTGAGCATATCTGCTAACTACTCTGTGAGCTCCTTAATGGAATGGTCTTCATCTAGTTTTCTGTGTGCACCCTCCCTGTGCTTTGATTAATCAAGTTGTCTAATAAACATTAGCAAATATTTGAGTGCTCACCGTAGAAGATTTACCTGACAACAACTCAACAAGGTAAGAACATACTTACCCCATTTTATAGCTGAAAATGCTATCAAGGGAAGTAGTTGAGTGACTTTCCTGGGTTCACATGGAAATTGCAGAGCCAGAACTGAACTCAGATTCCAGCTCATCATCACCACAGTACACTCCACTGCTTCCTAACAAACACTCACGAGTTAAAAAGTATGCATTATGAGTCTAAGTGTCTATCCACTATAGAGTCTAGAGTGGTGATCTCAGAAGGAAAGTGAAAAACTCTTGTTGGTCTGAGGATAACTGAGAAAATGTTTATTCAATTGTTCCTCCCCAAAGCCAGAAGTCACAAAGGGCTTGTATATAGTATAGACAGTATGACTCAAGGGAGATGTCATTTTCAACAGTGCTCTAAAGCACTGTGCTTAGCTGCCACTCTTCACACAGCTTCAGAAGCCAATCATTTGGAAGGACTAGTGAGCACAAAATGAACATGGAAAACACACACACTAAACCTTAAGGGATAGAGCAAAAGCCCTACTAAGAAGGAAGTTGATAGCAATTGTGCCCACATCAAAAACTAGAAAGATTGCAAATAAACAACCTACTAGTGCATCTTAAGGAATTAGACATGAACAAACCAAACCCTAAGTTAGTAGAAGGAAAAAAATAACAAAGATCAGAGCAGAAATAATGGGACTAGAGACTAAAAACACAACACAAAAGATCAATGAAACAGAGTTGGTATTTTTTTAATATTTATTTTTTAGTTGTAGTTAGACACAATACCTTTGTTTTATTCATATATTTTTATGTGGTGCTGAGGATTGAACCCAGGGCCTCGCATGTGCTAGGCAAGCACTCTACCGCTGAATCACAACCCCAGCCCCAGAGTTGGTATTTTTAAAAGCTCAACAAAACTGACAAAACTTTTGCAAGGTTAGCCAAGAAAGAAAAAGAGAGGAGATGCTAATAGACACAAAATGTATACAGAAAAATAAAATGACACAAGGGGTCCAGTTAGGAGTGTGTGGCAGGCCATCCCACGGGCTAGAGTCACCAGCAGCCAGTGCCACACCACCTGCCACACACAACATGCAGCAAGGGTCCCTTCAACAATCTGCTTCTCATTTACCACTGACAGTTTTGTGGTTGAAATGGTCTGCTTATTAGAGGATTTATAAAAGTGAGTTACCACCAATTCAGTTACACGAGTACATGAGTATTTACAATTCTCTTGTGGCCCTTAACTAAAGTAAATAATCTTATTTATGATAGGGAAGAAGGTACTAAATTTCTTGCAGGTGCAAAGTGATAGGGAAGAAGGTACTAAATTTCTTGCAGGTGTAAAATCTGTATAAGGGAGCCTTCACCACCACCACCACCATGAAGAGCTTTTACCAAATGCCCACCCATTGTGCCAGTGAGCAGTTGTAATGTCCCCTCCATTCAACCAAGAATTACTCAACTTTGCTTAAGAGGCTGGCAGACCTTTCTACTGCACTGTGTTCTTGACAGCTGGTACTTAACTGAGTTGTCCCAGACAGCCTCCTAGGAAAAACATTGACCTTCCTACATCTGTTAGACATGTTAATTTGTTTTCTTTTGGGTCTTACTAGCTTCTGTTTGTCAGACACAAGTGCCTGGTTTAGCTACCAGATCTGAGACCGGTGCCTCCTCCTATGATCTGCTTTCCATAAACTGTAGGGGAACACAGTTTTGAGTTTCTAAAGAGATATGAAGACTCTGAACACATCCGATGGCTAATCCCTGATGCCAACAGAGCACAAATTAGAAATGGTAAGAGAATCAATTCTCTTTGAATCCCAAACATGCAGAAAACCAAATGAATACAGATGCTCCTCAACTAATAAAATCAGATTAAATCCTGACAAACCCAACATAAGTAGAAAATATTGTATGTTGAAAATGTATGTAATACACCTAACCTACCAAACATCATAGTTTAGCCTAGCCTACTATAATACGTACATTAGACTACATTTTGGAAAAATCATCTAACATAAAGCCCAGATATAAAAAAGCATCAAGTGGCTCATGTAATATATTAAACAAAAAACTGAAAGTGAAAACCAGAATGATTGAATAGATATGTTTTCTTTTCTTTTTTTTTTTTTTTTTTTTT
>NW_025999998.1:11019957-11042556 GCF_001458135.2 Marmota marmota marmota | reverse complement strand
ACCTTTTATTTTACTTATTTATTTTTATGTGGTGCTGAGGATTGAACCCAGGGGTACTTAACCACTGAACCACATTCCAAGCCCTTTTTGTGTTTTATTTTGAGACAGAGTTTTTGCCAAGTTGCTTAGGGCCTTGCTAAGTTGCTGAGGCTGGCTTTGGACTTGTGATCCTCCTCCCTCAGCCTCCCCAGTTGCTGGGATTACAGGTGTGCACCACTATGCCCTGCACAGGTATGTTTTCATGCCACTATAAGGTAGAAAATTTCTAAATTGAACCATTATAAGTTGAGGACCATCTGTGCATAGTTTCAGATAATCTTGAACATCTCTTTAAACAAGCAAACAAAGAGACCCACGTAACTCAAACAGTTGTCAAGACTTTAAAGTAAAAGAAATTCTTTTCAACAACACTTTATTTATTGAAAATCAAATGAAACCCTTATTTCCTTAAGGAATTTATAATCCAAGAGGAAAAGTGAAGATACCTACAAATTAGTGAAAAATACACATTGAAAGATGTTACTTTCCATAGAGAGGTATAAATAAAATGGTTATCTCCTCTAGCTCACTATTTATTCTGTTGTCATGGAAGGATTTCAGAAGCTGCAAGCAAGCAAAACTACTTTGGGACTGGCTCACAGGAACCCCATTGAATGGCTCTGTGGGGGAGGTGCCGGGATTCCTGGAAGACAAAGACCAGCTGGAAGGAGATGAAAGTCATTCCCAAGGCTTCCTATACCTCCTTCCACCCATATTATAAAAAGGGTTGCAGTTGGCTTATGATGACAAACTTCCTGAAACACAGTGGGAAAGAGGCAATTTTCAAAAGCTAAGGGCAAAATTCTAACATTATATCACTTTTTAAAGCAATTTCACAGCCAGGGTTTGCCCTGTGCACCAGCCTGTCTTCAAATCTATATAGAAAACCATCACACACACTTAACCTCAAAGGCTTACTTTAGAACACTAGGGTTGGCTTTTACCCTAATGCCAAACACATTCAGCATCTTCTTTTAACTGCACAGTCTTTCCCTAATTGAGCTGTGTGCTCAACTCCCTTAACCTATTATATACTTCCTTACAATAGATTTGTTTTAGCAATTGCTTTCTCACACCAGTCCCTCTATCTTAATGTTATCCCCTTCACCCTAGGTACCTTATAAAAAGCTTTGCACATAGAAAGTGAACGAAGCATCATTTACTTAGTTCTACCCACTGTATTCCTTCATTCAGTAACTGTTTTCGTCAGCTGTTTCGCTTCTGTTACCAGAAGGCCTGACAAGAATAATTTTAGGAGGTAACGTTTATTTGGGAGCTCACGGTTTCAGAGGTCTCCATTCATACATAGATGGTGACTCCAATCTTCAGGACCCAAGGCAGAACATCATGGCAGAAGGGTGTGGTAAAGGAAAGTAGCTGGGAACATAACACCCAGGAAGAAGTACTGCCACCACATTCTACATCACCTTGGGTCCTGAGGAATGGCATTGATCTTGTCAGGTCTTTTGTTCACAAAAGATTCTCATGACCCAATCATTTCACCCCTAAACCTACTTGCATTGTCTCATGCATGAGCCTTTTGGGGGACACCTTGTATCTAAACCATAACAGTAACTCTCTTAATAATCCACTGAAGTAGGTTATCACTAGCCTCATTTAAGATGATGGTTTTTTGTTAGGAAGACAAAGGGACTAAATCACCTCAGACCTGTCTAGTGCAATGACAACTTCGCTTCTTCCCACTTTTCCCAGAAAAGATACACATCTTATCTAGACATCAATAATATCAGAAATCATATGGGTGCTACAGATACTCATAAACTGATGTTAAATTGTAATATGACACCTTTTAACATCAAGAATTCTAGAATAACCTCTAAGATTCTCAAGTACCTCTGGATCATGGCATATGACCCTTGAAATCAAATTATCATATATAATGAAAGGGATCCATGGGCTTGTCTACAGAAGCCATATGTTTACTTGTTAATAATTGAAGGATCAGTAGGGTAGAACAGATATCAACTGAGACTTCAAGGAAACTAGTAGCCTATCTGGCCCCCACTCAGATTATCTTTTCTTGTGAAAAGAGGAGACATACATATGATACCACCACACAAAAAAAATTTTTAATTCAAAACAATGCTGGGATCCATTAACCCTTTTCTTGTTTTCAAACTAGTTGATTCGTATTTAAACTTAGCATATAGACTAACACCACCTGTTTTAAGGACCTAATGAATTCTCTGGAATTTATTGTTCTACTCCAATACAAGCTGGTGTGAAGAGGTCAAAGGTTTTATTTCTCAACGCAGCCCAGGTCAAACTTCATTACAATGGCTTCCACGGGCTTACTGAAATTCTCTGCTTTTCTGGAATTAGTTGTACATGACATCAAAGTATGCTAGCTGTTAAGAAATGAGAGATTGGCTTTTGTAGAGAAAATTTTTTTAAATGTTGTAATTGGATATGGGCTGTCATAATAAGTCTATACCTTTCTTTAAAGTAGGTTTTTAATCCCAAAATAAATCTCTGCTGACATGGCTCTCTCTTTGGGAATCAATGTTATTTCCAGTAAATCTCAAAGGGCATTTCTTCTGCTATGCTTACCTGTACTGGAAGCAGAGTAGACCTCATCCCAGTTCCTGTCTGTGGGCCTCAGATGCTCCAAATCATGTTGGTCTTGTGTATAATTTTCTACATCCTGTGATATCCTTTCATTAACTGAATTATATTCTTTATATCATATTCATATGTAACAAAATGCACAATAAAAAGAGAAGCACAATCAAACGTGCCTAAGTACTCTATGCTTTCTGGCCTTCCTCAATGCACTTAACTGTAAACAATTTTTCATATATTTATGTATCTCTTCACTTATTTTAAATAGATTTCTCCATAATATTGTATCTGGAAATACTATTCTATTGTTATGAGAGATCATAGTTTAATCATTTCTCCAAATGTTAGATTTTGGAGTTATTTTTAGCCTTTTGTTATTATAATTAACATTGTTCTAACAACATTTTTTTTCCTTTGACCCTCCCACCTCCCCAACCAAAAAGAGAAATTACTGGATCAAAGGGTATGTTCAGTCCAATGACTTTTGTTAAATATTGTTGGTACTCTTTAGATAGTATACACTGATTTTTTTATAATTGATTGATAGATTTAAGTGCTGGGGATGAACCCAGGGATATACTGGTGAGTGATAATAATCATGTGCTAGTATGCAATTCTATCAATATGCAGCCATATCAACCTTGTTACTTACCATTTTAATTTATTTTTTAAATCTCAGTTACCTTGGTTGTATTTCTTTAACAATTATGAATGACTACTTTCGCATTGGTTTTTCTTATGTGTAAAAATGTTAGTCCTTGGGCTGGGGTTGTGACTCATCGGTAGAGCGCTCATTTCGCAAGTGCAAGATCCTGGATTCGATCCTCAGCACCACATAAAAATAAATAAGTGAAATAAAGGTATTGTGTCCAACTACAACTAAAATATAAATATTTAAAAAAATTGATAGTCCTTAAACCTTTGTCCATTTATCCAAATAAAAACTAGTTGTTACATAATTATATATCTTCTACAATCCGAATATTAATTTTATGTGTATGTATACATATAAATATTTTCTCTATTTCATTGCTTTTTTTGAAAACTTAGCTTTTTGGTTCTAATATAATTTTTTATTATGATTGAACATGTTAAGAAATTATCTTCCATCTATATTTTGGATAAGTAAATTAAACTAGAGATTTTTAATATATACAAAATAAATTGTTTCTGTTATCTAGATAACAAATTAAGAATTTACTCTTACTCTTCAATAATCATTGATTTAAAAATATTTGTTTCAAGCATATAAACCAACAAACTTTTTATAAGAAAAATTTAAGAACATGAATATATTTAGTATTTCCAGTTATCCAAACATTTTAAATTCAAACTAATTCTTTAACTCTCTTTACACACCTCCCCATAAACCAATATCCTAACGTATCCTTGCAATTATTATTTTATAGCTAAGAAAGACCATTTTTTTTAATGGTGGTTAAATGTATTAATGCCATTAAATGTAGGAAACAATCAGTAACTGTGCCATGAATTGTTATCTCTATGTAGCTATAACTGAAATACCGTCCCAGCCAATAAACCACCTTTTAAGATGGTACATATTACTATTTAATGCCATCATTTTCACTTGCTCATAGAGGACTTCTCTAGTAGTTAATTCATTCAAACTTTTACTGGATAGTGAAGTGGTCTTCTTGAAATACTTCCTCCTCATGAGATATAGGACAAGAAGTTCTCGTTGGATAGCCTTTCCTTTCACTCAACCCTCTAAGACCCAAAGTCACCATGTGGTTTATAAGGAGCTACTTGTCTTGTCCTCAAGTAACCCGCCCTCTCCTCACCTCTCCCACCTTAGAATACACTAACTTCCTTATAGTGTTTCAAACAGGCCAAACAAGCTTTGCCTCTTAATTTCACTCTTACAATTCCTTCTTTTCTCCATATCTGCAGGGGTTTTTTTTCTACATGTCATTTAGGTCTACATTATAAACTAAATATTTGGATAGTCCTCAATTCATATGTGGGAATTCTTACCCCCGACTCAATGCTATTAGGAGGTGGGATCTTTGGGAGGTAATTAGGTCATAAAGGTGGAGCTCTCATGAATGGGATTAGTGTCCTTATACTAGAGACGAGAACTTGCTTCCTCCCTCTCTGCCATTTGAAAATACAATGAGAAAATGGCCATGTGCAAGTCAGGAAGTCACACATTGGATCTATCAGCATCATGATCTGGGACCCTCCAGCATTCATTGCTGGAAGAAACAAAGATCTAATATTTAAGCCACTCAATCAACGAAACTGTGTTATAGCAACTGAAGGGACTCAGATAATCTTCATGTGCCATGTCTCCAGAGTGGAGTTCCCCAATCTTCCTTCCTAACATCAACACATCACCACCACCAAGATCACCACTTGTCCTAACCAGCTTCATTTCCCTATAAGTCATCTTGTATTTCTTATCCAGATTTATTTTTTCTGTGGCATACTGCATCAAATTATACATTTGTGTTTCTGTTTCATTGGTCCTTCCAACTAGAAAGGAATAATCTTTGTACCCAGAACTGTGTTAATAGGTATTTGAATATCTGCTGAATTATGAATGAACTAAATTAAGTACTTCTTTAGGAAATGGGCTCAAAGAACAAATCAAATCATTCTAGGATCAAGGAGCACCCACTATACATAAAATAGGGTGTCACAGTCACTGTCCTTCCATGATACATATAAAATGACTTAGGTTAGAGAAATAGCTCTGAAGCTGAACAAAGTGGTTTTGAAATCTGACTATGTCACCTCAAATAATGCACCTAGTACTTCTGATCATTGGTTTTCTCATCTATAAAATGGTGATAACTATCCTAAGGGTTGCTGTAATTATCAAGCAAGTTATTGCACATTTACTAGTTAGGAAGCTCCTGGACTGCAGGAAGCATCCATGTCAGTGTTAGATACTCATCAGGACTGTAATTGTAGGACCAACCTTCCTTTCTTCCATCTTTCCTTTATAGAGAACTCTTTAACCATAGATTAACTTTCCATTTTTTCTTATTTCATAACATTCAGTTTCCATTCTTGTTAAGATTTTGATCTAGAATGTAACTCAGTCTCGCGTTCAAGGTTAGAACTTTGTGAAAGTGATTGGATCTTGAAGTTTTTAACCTCATCAATGGATTAATCCATTGATGGATGAATGGACTACTGGGAGGGAGGACCTAATTGGAGGAAGTAGGTTACTGGAGGTGTGCCCCAGAAGGATCTACCTTCTCTCCTTATCCCTCTCCCTCCCCCTCCTCCCTTCTCCTCTCCTCTCCTCTCCTCCCCTCCCCTCCCCTCCTCTTCTCTCTTCTCTCTTCTCTTCTCTCTCTCTCTCTCTCTCTCCCTTTTTCTCTTTTACTTTTCCTATCCTTGCCAATTCCATTTTCCCAAGACAACTATTTTTAGAATTTTCTGCTTTGGCTTCTTGTTGATTATTTTCACAATTCTTCATAACATGCTTAGATCTCTAGGTCTGAATCCTTATACGACTCTGTCCTCCACCCAAAGTTTAATATATTATTGTTTTGATTTTTCTGTGTAGTGCCTCTGCAATTTTAAGTATTCAAGTATTCATTTGTGTTTTGCCAACTTTAGTTCTGAAGTAAAACTGTCTTTACATGTAGAACAACATAATCATCGATGTAAAAATTCTATGCATACTACAAAAAACTTACTATAAATGAGCTTAACATCTAACAAAAAAACTATAAGGATAGAAAATAAACACATGAAAAAAAGTTAAACCTGATTAGCCATTTAAAAAACTCAATATAAAAACACAATGAGCCATAACAATACATTTATCAGGATGTCTAACATGAAAAAGATTGACCATGAAAAGTGTGAATGAAGATGTGGACCAATCGGAACCTTCCTGTGCCGTCAGTGTGAATGCAAGATGGCACAGCAACTCTGGAATTCCACCAACTTCAACAATTATATCTCACTCCCCGATCCCAGGAAATGAGGATATTAGCAGCTTTCCTTTATTCTTCCACATCCCACATTCTGTCAGCATACAACCTATAGTCAGAACCAAATACTCAATATTTGACTCCCAGGGCAGAAAAACCAAAAAAGTCACTGTTATGGTTATGATTATGCCATTGTACTCACTGCCAGGCCAAATAAACAGATTTTGGTCATTTCTTATAGTGACTAAAATGTCATGTCATGACCCCTATGCTGATGCCTTTAAACTCTTTGGTTTCCCTCATTTTAAATCTGGTATTATCCATTTAGTAACTCCACTTAGATACCTTTGTCAATTGACATAGGCCATCAGACTATATATGTCTATTACTAACTGAGGTTTTCATTAGGATTTAACAACTTAATTCCAACAACCTTAAAGATTCCATAGGTGTTAAAAGCGCTTTCTGGGAGATCCTTATATTCCATCTCAATACCAGCACTACTTAAAACCCAGATAATCTCTGCATGCAAGACATGGCATTAGGTGCTCTGCAAGGTATGTTAAGTTGACACCCACAGACTATACCATCTAAATGGAATGAACAATGAGCTTATTTAATAGTTCGAGTGTCAAATCCTACTTTGGATCCTATCATACAAATTAATTGCTGGCTACCAGCATTCTTTTTCTATACCAAGTAACCATGAACTTTGCATCCTTCAATAAACTTCCACATCTAAGATTGTCTTCTTTTTTAAAGATAAAAGCACATTGCTTTCCTTATCTAGGTTGAGGGTATGTTTCAGTTAAGTGTCCCACTTGAACCCTTGTCCTCTGTGGAAAGAAGAGGAACATTCTTCTTTCTGGGGAACCCCTCAGCTTAGATCTGCTCACATCTGGCTATGAAGGTGATTGCCCTGAGCATGACCTGTTTTTGTAGTTCCTATAAAATAAATTCTCTAATGTGTGTGATACTTTTGTTCTAAGGACCTCAAAGGCCATCTTCCATCTGACCTCACAATGTGCCTTTGATGGAGGTCAGGAGCCTGTGTATAGACGTTCATTCCACAGATGAGGAAAAGAAAAAGACACAAAAGAGGTCAAGTCACTTGACCAAAGGTCACCAAAGTGTCAGCACAGGCTGGATGAATCAAAATCCCTGTGTCTTGAACCAAAGCTCTCACTGCATCCAAATTCAGCTTGTGCAAATACATGCAAAATGTCATTTAAAAACACAGGAAGTTTGGCCCAATGAGACCAGAAGATAAACTGCTTTCAACAAGCTGCAGTAGGTAGAGGGGAACTGTCAAAAGATATACTCTCTTCCTCTAAAGGTTAAAATAATGAAGAAGACAAATGATAAGAATTCTAAACTGGTTTTGTGGACCTTTTTGATACTCCAGTTTCTTTTTTATTGAGAAATACAACATTCAGCTGTGAACATGCGATGCAGACACTGTTTAATTCAAGGTACATCAACTGATAAAAACCCTTACAGAACTTGAGATTTTCATCTTTTTCTTTCATTGTTTTAAAGGGGAATAAAAAAAAAATAATCCACGAAAAGCAGTAGCAACAGCAGCAGCAGCAGCTAGTGTGTAGAGGGCATGGGGACCGTTAGGCTGGGTGGGAACATTGAGTGGGAAAAGATGTGGTCCCTGCTGTCAGGACAGGAGTCTGCTTGGAGAGATAAGCTGAGAACAAGTGACAAGTGAGCCTCAAGGGAAGGCTCCAAGAGTCACAAGAACAAGAATGCCAAAGACAATGTGTGCTGGAGAAATTTCTGGGGAAGCAGGTGTGGGGATCAGAGAGGTCCACGAATAATGGGATGTATGTGACATCATGAAAATCAAATGCCATTTCACTATGCAGAGAGGAAAATGGAAGAAGATTCATTAAGGAAAAAAAAGAATGAATGAAGGTATGGAGAAATGAAATTGCAAATGAAAATCATGGAATGATATTTTCTCCTATTACACAGCTTTCTCAGGGAGTCTGATTTAATCTCATGGTTTGAATAAGTGACAGTGTCTCCGTCCTGATCTCTCTGCTTATATCCACACTCAGACACAGCTGCCTTCCAGACTCCACTTGATGTCCTGCAGGTGTCTCAATCCTATCACTGCCTGGAGCACCTGACCAAACATAGTGATCATCTCCCTCATGGACCACTCTCCTTACTGCCACATCCTACCTCAACATCCCACCAGCATCTCAAATCCAAGTCCAAAACAGGACTCATCATTACAGGCCCCCTGCATCTGTCACCCTATCTATGCTGCCTCTCATATCATATGGCTCCAACACACTAAGTGTTCTCACCCGGTTGAGCATTACTCCCCAATTTCTCTATCTCCTCAAGCCAAAAGCCAGAGATTCACCTTCTTCTACTCATGCAATTCCCTCAACATTCACATCTAAGTGAGTCACCAGATCCTAAAAATGCTCTCCACTCAATCTCAAATTTGCTCACACTTCCTCATCCTCACTACTCAAACTCAGGTCTGTGTTTCTCCACAATTAGCCTTACTGCCTCCAGTTTCTTTCCCTTCTACTTCAGCTCTAAACTATAGCCCAGGTGACTGACCTAAAACAAAACATGAGCTAATCACTTGGCCGTGAATCTCTTCTTGCTGTTGCCTCGTTGCTTGTAGAAGCAAAGTTTAGGCCACTTAGCACAGCTGATGAGAAGTGCATGGTAGGGTACCAACAAACCCCTCCAGCTTATCTCCTTGTACCCACACCTACTCTGCCTGTTATCATATCATATGGCTCCAACACACTAAGAAGATGTATAATCTCATGCCTTCTTATGTGTAGAGACATACAAATTCATTCAGATAGCTTAAAGCAATGTTAATTGCAGGCCACCTTCATGCTGGACACTACTCTAAGCCCTGGGGATATGGGAGTGGACAAGACAAAGTGAAAGTTTATGCTTCAGTGAAGGAGGCAGACAAATGAAGAAACAAATACAGATGTAATGTGAGGGAGTGTTGATGATCATCCCTGGAGCTGTCAGGCACATGTGCAGGATACACAACACTCAGTTCCAGAAAGCTTCTACAAGTCTTCTGACATATGTGGAAATGACTATTCCTTGTAGAGAGTTTGCACAAAAGGAAATGATGCATCATGTTTACATTATAAACTGCCATGTAGGAGAGGGAGTTTCTGAGAAACTGCTAAGCTAAATAATGAAGCCCAACTGTACACAAATCTTACAAGCTGAATTTCCATTCTGCCTTCTATAAACAAACACAAACAAAAGTCATGTTTCTCTCTTAACCCTTAGCATGGGTGATTGATTTCCCATTTGCTCTACTCTCCATCAATCTTCTCCACTCTGTCTCAACTATCTATCTTGGGAAAAACAATAAAAGGGCATCATTTAAAAATAGCTTGCCGAAGCATGACATAATTGTTTTTTCATTTTAATATAATGAGTCCAAAAGCCTAAGAAGACTCTAGTTCACATCACTCTTTTAAAAATAAGTTAATGTTTTAGTATTCACCTTACTTGCTTTATGGTAGATTTGCCAATGGAAGATGGAAATCAAGAAAATTTGGAGAATTCTTCTCTGCAATTTCTTCAAGGGATAGAGAAGACCTTTGGTAATCTATAATCTACAAAGTGACAACACATTGAAAATGAAACTGTCATCAACATAATTATCACTTACCACTATCACTAAGTGAATTGAAAAGTCTATGAAATCCTGCTTTAGACCAGAAGGCAGTAAACTCACCATCAATATTAAAAAAAAAAAAAAAAAAAAGTAAACTGCCTATCTCAAATTTAAAAGGTAGCACTTTTTGTATCTGAACAGCCTAAAATCAGAATGTAAGGAAAACATGCTCTTCACTGGGTGTTATGGTTTGGATACAAGGTGTGCCCAGAAGATCCTATGTGAATGCCAGACTATTCAGAAGTGAAATGATTATATTACGAGAGCCGTGACCTGATGGCTCCCTCCTAGTTTGAACAGGCAAACTGGGTGGCACCTGTAGGCAGAAGGCCCCTTCCTCCCCTACCCCCTCTCTGCTTTCTGGCTGCCTTGAGCTTTGTTCTGCCAAGCCCATCAACTATGGTGTTCTGCCTCACCTCAGGCCTAGAGCTGTGGAGTCAGCCCACTGTGGACTGAACCTCTGAAACTGAGCCAAAATAAACTTTTCCTCCTCTAAGTTGTTCTTGTCAGGCATTTTGGGCAGAGCAATGAAAACCTAACTAAAGCACTGGCCAATGAATTAAGTAAAGAAAAAAAAAAACCCAAGCTTACTGGATTTACAAGTAAAATTCTTGAGGGCCTCCCTCAAAAACTCTTCCCACCCTTTAAAAAAATACTAATCAAAAAGAATAATAGGAGTCTTTAGTGCAACCACAGTTAAGACAGTATGGTTATCATGTGGTTCCCATGATCACAACAGATTCTCAATATCAAAACATTAGTGAAGAGGCTCATTGCTAAAAGCCTTAGAAGCAAAGCCCCTTCAAATCAATTTATAAAAGGCAGGTAAGAGTTTCAAAACTTTAAAAAAAAAAAAAAATCCCTGTCATTTGATGTGGGGCAAAG
Organism: Marmota marmota marmota; assembly: GCF_001458135.2. Taxonomy (NCBI): domain Eukaryota; kingdom Metazoa; phylum Chordata; class Mammalia; order Rodentia; family Sciuridae; genus Marmota; species Marmota marmota. The sequence continues at coordinate 11,031,444 of NW_025999998.1, read as the reverse complement.
AGCCTTGCAACCCCGAACACATCTTAAATCATCAGACTTACTCTTTTCTGTAAGATTTCGTAAAAAATTAGGGAAAGATGTCACAGCTTTGGGAAAATTTTTCTGTTGAAAAATTGGCCATAGTACATGTTGGCACTTAAAAAAAAAAAATCACACACAAATCCTTTGTAAACAGAACATTGTTCTAGAAGAGAAACACCCCGCCCAAAGGGTCTGAGAAACCCGGCCTTAGTGCCCTGGTTGATCTCTTTTTGTTTTGTGTTTGGGTGGCCCATTAAAAACAGCAGGCTGGAAGTCTCAATGAACTTCAGGTAGAAAGAAATAATAACATTTTCAAATTATGCTTAACATTTTTAACTTACGTGTAACACTAAGAATGACAGTATTGGTTCTTGCTAAAATAAATGAACATAAACTTTAAGGTGAACATTGTATGAAAAAATATAGATATACCCCTATTTATAGGCTTTCATTATTAAAGTTTTTCAGTCTTGTGTAACAAATATGGCAGCCTCAAGGACCACTCTCCTTTACATTCTATCAGGTGCCTGCTTTCCAAGTCTCACCAGGCTTTCTCCACAAAAAACTTTGCAGGAAGAGTCTGTAGGTAGTCATTAACCACAATCCTCCATGAATTCATAGGAAGAGCACTGAACATGGTATCATGGCACAGGATATAGAGCACAACTCACAAGAAGCATGGAGGGGACCAAAGATGTTACTCATGCTTCCTGAACTGCACATCTCAGAACCCTTTAATGGAGAATGAAATCTACTTGGTGGGTCATGACCAGTGATTGGAAGGTGGTGGGTGCGGTGAAAAGGAACATATCATAAATGACAGGGCACATGTCATGTAGTATGGTTGAGGGCTGTTTCATGAAACCTTTGTTTTGATTTTATTTTATATATTATATGTGTCAATAAAGAATATGTTTTTTATAAAGCACCAACTGGGCCATAAACTGACCAACTATATCTACCCAAAATTCATATTGAAATCGTAACCACAATGTTACTATCACAATGTGATAGCACTAGATGATGTGGCCTTTGGACAGTGACTAGGTCATGAGGGCAGAGCCCTCAGGAATGGGATCAGTGTCCTAATAAAGGGAGCCTAAAACACCCTCCCTCCTTTCTTTTCCCATGTGAAGATATAATGAGAAGTAGGCAGTCTGCAGCCCAGAAGGTAGCCGTCACCAGAACCTGACCATTCTGGCAAGCTGATCTCAGACTTCCAGCCTCTAGAACTGTGAGAAATAAATTTCTGTTTTTAATAAGCTACCCAATCTGTGGTAGTTTGTAACAACAGCCTGAGCTCAGACAGGTTGGTATTTCACTTTTATTTGCTGTTCAGGTATGACAGAGGAGCTGACAAAGCCACATGCAGAGATTCAATGCAAGCTTCAGCCAGGCCAATTTGTATCAACCAATCTCTACATGATGCTACAATCCTGTCCATTATTCCAATCCTAAAGACACCTAGATGTTCAGAGAAAGCTCCAACTCACCCGTCCTCCACAACTGCTTTGCTCTTGAAGAATTAGGTTATACTGACCTTTATATTCAGATTAAATGATATGTCTTGGGATGAGAGCAATCAGGCAAACTTGATTTTAAGTCCTGTTGTATGCTGTGGAATCCCCTTAAGCAGAAGCCACATGACTGTCCAACAATGTGCAGAGTAAGTAAAAAGTTATCCTTAAAGACAAGCATTTTTTGAGGGCAGCCTCCTTTGTATAATACCTCTATCTTCTTTTCTTTAAATAACTCAGATTCCCATCTCTTTGCATCCCTTGTGATGACTTCCCTTTTACTTTTATAATTGTGAGCAATCCATACATAGGGTTCAAAGAGGTTAAAAAATGGTCTGTAATGAGAAGCCTCCCTCCCATCTCTGCGTCCCACACTCTGAGCCAGTTCACCTCCCCAGAGGTAAACAAGGACAACAGTGTCCATTCCAAAGTATTTCGAATCAGAATTTGGGGGTAACATTTCTTGGGAGTAAGAGTTACAGTTACCATTGCAGAAAGGCTGAGCATGACAGCTCTGTGATTCAGTGGTGGTAAAGAAAGTCACAGAAAGTCCATGGGCAGGATCAACAGTACAAGGTGGTTCATTTGTGATCTCTATATGTTTCCTTTCTTCATTAAAAATTTACAAAAAGGACTTGTGTGCAAGTGCTGGAATTTATTGAATTATTTAATCAATGAAGCTTTATATGTGTGGGTACTATGTTAACTGCTAAGGATGCACTAGAGAAGAAGCTCACAGATGGGGACTTCACTCTCCTGATACTTAGGACCAGATGGGTCCAAATGAATCCTGCAATCAGAGCTGCTGGCCCTATCCTAGACTGGGTAGGTGGTGAAAGCCTTCTTCCAAAAGTACCCTTAGAACTGATCTGATGCATGGTCAACCAAGGTAAAGAACTCCCCAGAAGGAGTCACACATGGACTTTAGGGAGGTGCTCAGTGTGGCCGAACACAGTGAGGGGCAGAGTGGTACACCTGAGCTAGGCAGGACCCAGACTGTATGGGCCCCTGAAACCACATCAGTGATCTAAATCTTTATTCCAGGCCCACTGGGAGGCACTGAATAGTCTGAGGCAGATCTAAGTGAGTCTCTCTCACCAGACCAATCCCCAACCATGCAGAGAATCTTTCCTCCACCTATTTCAACTGTTTTCCACTATGAGGAAGTACAGAAAGTGGATTTCAAACCATGCTTCTTTATTGACACTGCCAGCTGTGCAAAGTAACCTGAGCCTTCTCCCCAGAGCGGCCAGGTTAAGCCCACCCAAGGGGCAGAGGTAGCACCTCTTGGAAGAGCATTGCATTTTATCCCCAGCCTGTGGTTGCAACACATCTCTGCTACAGTGGCCACAAACATGATGCTGGGACTGTAATAACCCTAGTATATTACCAACTGTGGCTGGGGGCAGTAGTTTTTAGTTCCTTGTTAGAATAAATGAGTGTACCTTAGAAATTTCAGAGCACCTTAAAAACCTGGTATGCGGAGGAGTTAGGCAAGTTCCCAGAGCCACAGTGGAATTTTTGTCCTACACCTGTAAGAGCAGCTGAATGTACTTGTGAACCTGGACCTGACTGCACTCCAGGGGATCCAAAGTGTCAGGCTAGGTTGCTGTTTGGAAGAACAAGTGCTCAGAGGCTGTGCAGGAGTGCAAAAGGCCACAATGTGGAAATCCCTTGTGGCTAGAATGTTCCACGAGGGCTCAGCTGGGCACAGGAGGAAAAGCTCCAGTCAGCAGAGTTTCAGGTCCTTCAAGTCATCTTAAGCATACTGGCTGCAGCATGAGTAATGGGTTACAGGAAGGTCACAGTGGATGCAGACCAGTGAGGCTCTGGCCACCATCCACCAGAGATGAGAAGCTGAGAGGGAATCTACAGAAATGATGAGAAGCAGATGGATGAGAGAGATTTCAGAGAGCAAGATCAACAGAAAATGGTAACAGATTAGATGCAAAGGATAAAAAGGATGGAGCCAAGAAAAGCTCCCAAGTTTCTGCTTGTGTGACTTGGTGGCTAGTGTACCTCAGAGCAGGGAATCTTTCAAATGCATTAGATATGGAGAGAAAAGATCAAGATTCTGGGCTTGGATGTGTAGAATGACCAGAGTTGAGAGAGAGAGAGAGAGAGAGAACACGAGAGAGCCAGTCAGCCAAACAGACACATCTAGGTTGCAGACATAAATTTTATATTCTCTTACAATTTTCTTTTTCATATTCTTATTCCAAAGTTCCATTTGAGACACTGGTACATAAGAGCAAAGGAGTGTGGGCTTTAAAATGACAAAACCCAGGACTAGATGATGACTTAGCATCATCCCTTACTGGCTCTGGGCTCATGAGCAAGTTGCTAACTGACTTGGTTTCCACTTCCCTATCTATGGGGGAGGATGCTGCAGCCCACCTTGCAGGCACATGGGGAAAATAAAACTAAAACCATTTGAGAAGTGCTTGGAATGGAGTGAGTTCTCAACCAAATCAATCTCCTTAAAAGGACCACATTTGTACTTGCTTTTTGGTATACTCCTTAGCACCTGGCATTGCCTTAGCTAAAAGACTCATCAATATCTAGTGTATTGAACTGATTTGAAATACTCTGAGAACTGTCAGAAAACCACTGTTTTTCCTCCTAAACACAATCACGAGCTCTGAAAACCTTTCCTCCCACCTGGGCATCCTATTGAAACAAAACCCAAACATACATCTTTTCATGGGGCTTACCCTCATCATCCACATTCCCTGAATCATCTCCCAATCCTGGGGTATGCACCTCTTGGCAGAGCCGGTGGCTATCAGAACCTTTTCCATATACTATCTAAAGTTCTAGTCACCCAATCCAGTCACAAGAAATTGTTCTCTTGTGATCCACATGGTTCTAAGAAAAGCCACGACTGGCAGAAAGAGAATTTTTCATTTTTTCCCTGGTATTTCTGATAAGCTGCCAGATGGCATCTTCTTTGCACACCTCGAGATTCATCTGGGAATACGGAACACTCCAGAAGTCAACACTCTGAACATCGGGTTTAACGTTTACTGCCAATATTGAGCATGTATCAGACTCACGTGGAGTCTGTTGACACTCAGATGTCTGAACTTCATCCTCAGAGTTCCTGATTCAGCTGGTTTGAGGTAGAGGAAGGGAATTTGCAGTTCTGACAAACTCCCAAGTGATGCTGACACTGTTGGTCCAAGGACCACACTTTGAGAACCATAGTCTTGGCTTCTCCCAAGATATGGGACTATTGATAATATCTAATGTTTAAAGAAAAACCAGCTGAGATTAGCAAACTTTACATAAGATATCACAGAATTTTCCTTGTATATTGTCCATGATGTCTTCATTTGGAATCACATGTATGTTTATGATTTATGTATAGGAAGCACCCGTTTTAAACATTTTGGAAAGTTTAAGTCAATGTTTGGTCATTTCTACTCTGTTTTCCAACATTCATGTCAGAGTACATGAAGGAATTGCTCTTTAAATAAGGAGAACACTTCACTCATAATCATGCCAAAATTTATTCATAAACAAATGTTTCTTCCTGCTGGAAGTCTGGGTCACCATTCTAACACAGAGAATTAGAATCTCAACCATTCAAATACTGTCTTCATAGCTGAATGAAATAAGCTTTAGTGACTGTGGTGGTAGTCCACTTTATCTTGGCAGGATAGATGAGACTTGCTCTGTTTTAAAAATATTTACTGAGCACCTACTATGTGCCAGCCACTAGTAAAACAGTGTTAAAGAGCCATGACCTCTGTCCTCAAAGACTGTGTAATTTGGGGTTCAGTGTGAGTATGGGCATAAGTCACAGAAAAAGACGTGAAATACACAAACATCTAAGTATTCATTGTGACAAGTGAACAAAACTCATGAGGAAGGTCCCCTCTAAGGATATATGATTGAAGAAGACCTAGGAGGACGTGATACATTTTTTGGTGGGGAGGGGTACCAGTGATTGAACTCAGGGACACTCGACTACTGAGCCACATTCCTAGCCCTGTTTTGTATTTTACTTAGAGACAAGGTATCACTGAGTTGCTTAGCACCTCGCTTTTGCTGAGGCTGGCTTTGAACTAATAATCCTCCTGCCTCAGCCTCCCAAGCAGCTCAGATTACAGGCATGTACCACTGTGCCTGGCTAGGACATGATACTTAAACTGATTAACTTAGAGGACTTTCAAGTCCATTCTTGTCTGTATTACCCTGAGCCAAACTCACTATTCAAGTCTCTCTCAGTGCTTTAAAAACATGTTTACTATGTTTAAAGGAAGAATAGACAAATTTTGTACATTACTCTTCTGCTAAAAAAAGAGAAATAAATAAAAATGATTCCTAGTTGAGTTAGTTTTAAAAAGTTGGATTCTATCAAATGCCTACTGTTAATAATTCTAAAAATGAAAGGCCAGGCACAGTGCATGTAGCTTGGGAGGCTAAGGCAGAAGGATTCTGAGTTCAAAACAAGCCTCGGCAACTTAGCGAGACCTTGTCTCTAAATCAAATATAAAAAAGGGCTGGGGATGTGGCTCAGTGGTTAAGTGCCCCTGGGTTCAATCCCCAATACCCAAAATAAATAAATAAATAAGTAAAAGAAGCACCACTATAAACTACTGAAACTAGTCTCTATCAGCCTGCCTAATATTTCTAAAATGGTTCAGAAAAGATTAAAATCATTAGAACATCCCAAGATTTCGAAGAGTACTATTAATCTAGATGAATTACTCAGTATATTTATTAAATCCTTACCATTTGCCAGATGTAGTGCTAAGTTCCAAGAATATAAATATAAATAAAACATGATGCCTAACCTTTCACACTGATAAATACTTGCCAAATACCTATGATATTCCAACTACTCCCTCAAGAAGGTTACAGTATTTCTTTTCATTTTCTAACTGCTGTTTTTGTTTCCTTATTACCAAATGCTAAGACCATGTGATTTTGAATGCAGGCACAATTTTTAAAGGAAAGTGGAGAAAAGCATGTATTAAATGTTAAAAACCCATCATGCAACGTGTTGAATCTATTGCATTTCTTGTGCCAGTCTATCCACAGAGTAAAGAAACATATTCTTATGGCCCCTATAATATTCTCCTCCCTAGACTCCTAGCTCCGCATTACTGAGTAGAGAAGGCTTAGATGTCACCTTTTTCCTCACAAAAGAGATGAACTTTCTATGCTCCTGTTTCTGAACTTTAGTTCTAGTTCAAGGTAATTATGCTTCTTGAGATTCCAGTCCTGACAATTTCAGTCCTTGCCTAACTGTCCCCGAGAAGACATGCAACCTTTTTTTTTTTTTAGAGGAGGAGCAATTCTAAACAATGCTTTGTATTTCATTGCAATTTCATAACTGACTTTATAAACAACATTAGGGAAAATGAGTCTCAAGAACTCATTGTTCACCAATTGTGTAAACTCCCCCCAAACTACCTGCCCGTTGTCTACTCAGTCCCACAAACAGTACAGTAGAAGGCTACCCAGAGAAGGCACACTTCCTGAGGTTGCTCATTCAAGTGTGGGCTTAACTCCAAATGACAAGAGCAAGACACTGTTTGCTCATGGAACAAGCAACCATGTCCTAGTCATCATGTTTCAAATCTTTCCAAAGTAACCTAATTTGGGTAGAATTCATGTGATTTCCTGGGTGAACATCTCCTTTCCAGATTTCTGGTAAAACTCTACACAAGATGATACCATCGAGAAGAAATGTACAAAAATCAACCCTGTTTCACTAGGCTCATCTTTTATTTTGAAAGGACTTGGCTTAAAAAAATTATTTGATAATGGCTGCTAATTGTTTATGACACAGTACTTAGAAAAATTTCATCAATAAGTTAAGCTTAAAGCTGATTTGTTACAAAGGAGGAGAAAACCCTAAATAAACACATGCCAGGTTCCCCCACCACCACCACTACCAATTTCCCTGGCATTTAGAAGAAATACATCCTGATCCATAGATAAGACCACAAATGAACAGCTGAGCTACATAATGTACAGTTCTAACTGGGCAGCTTCTAAAAAAATAAAAGGACTCCTTCCAGCTCGAGGAAGTGGACTTTATACAAAGAGAAAATATTTCCACAACAAATACATTTAGGACTTGCTGTTTCACAGAATAACTCTTAAGGCTCTAGCCATAGGGGGAAAAAATCAGTTTTCCAGGATATTAAATGTTCTGACTCACCATTTAACAAAAGTACAAGCAAAATGCAAATGCAAATTAAATGGATACATATTTATGACTTTACTGGCTGGATGACAGGGCCACCTTTTGCTTCTGGCTTTATTTACCAGGAAGAGAAGCTTAGAAAACCAGCATACATTTATGATTCTATACAAACAATTCCCTCTCTTCAAGCACTTGCTCAGCAAAGTATTAATTCTGAGTCTGCTAATATATGTAAGAGAATCATAGTGAATAGACAAGAATGGGCAAACATTTTCTCCTTAATGGTATTTAAATGGACAAGCAATTTAAAAATATGAGTGCTAACTCATTTAAAAATATAATGATTCTCTAAATATTACTAGCAAACTGCAGTTTTCTGCTAACCTCTATGATTTCTACAAGTGAACCATGTGCCTTCACCATAGAGCTCCTGGCACAGCTCTGAATACAAATCTCCTTAGGAATTTCATAATGACCCTGACCCCTCCCACTATCATTCCTGTGACCACCAGCAAGTCAGTTTAGCTCCTAAGTTTCAATCCTCTTACTTATGAAAGATGTGTCTTTAAACTTGTGACAATTTGAATTTTTTTTTATCAGAAGGGAATATACCTCAATCCCTTATATAAATGGAGTTAAAATTTCCCATCTATTGTATTCCTTGTCATCATTCTTTCCCGACATAAAACAAACAAACAAACAAACAAAAACTCACCACTTTTCTGTACAAAGGAAGGAGGGGTGGGAAGAGAAGAGGATTCTTAAAGGGAACAGAAACAAGGTTGTTTTTATTAGGTTTCCCCTCTGAAACCACAAATTAGTATTAGCATCTGCTGAAATTTATGCAATATCACATATAAAAAAGAGCAGTTGGTACCTTCATCTCAAGGTATGCCCTTTCATAAAATGGCACAAGTCAATGTCCTATTTTAGCCAGCTATACATTACCAACAACAAGAGGAGAGAGGCAAACAAAAGAACATGATACAGATGCATGAGTCTACTGCATATAGGGAGAAAGGAAAACTCTTCTTTATGCGATGAACTCAGGAAAGAGAACAATGGGCTCCTGTACCTGCTTCAGAAGACACACCTCTTGTAGGTAAACTATCCTATGTGCTGGGAATTTACACGATGAGATGCTGTCTATGTTTTACAGCGTATATTTTCCTTATGAATGATTTCATTCACCTCCTTCATTTATTCAACAGAGCTACTCAACAGAGTACTTACTATATGCAGGTTCCAAATCTTAAAAGAAAAGCCGGAGCTTACTTTTGGAGTATTCAACCAACATGCATCTTAGAGCACATTGGCCCACCAATATTTTCAAGTCAAATAAAAGTACTGATCAACATAGATACTAAGCTAAAGCACACCTCTATTTTTCTTTCCCATCATCAAGTGGGATGTGGTGTAAGTAGGGAAGAGTAAATTAAAGGTGGAATAAATTAGTTATATCCCTTAGTTGATAGAGGGTAAAAAAACTTTGGATTCCCCTAAAAGAAACCATACCATTGGCTTACAAATACATTGGTCAACGTTACAGAATCCTAAAACTAGAAAAAGAAACATAATTTAATATGAACCTTTTGTTTTATGAGAGACTTGAGACTTGGAGGTAAGATGATCTAAATGTAGTACTTAGAGCTGGAACCTGGGTCAGCAGCTGGCAAGTTTAACAGTCTCTGGTGCATTACAGGATCCAAGATGTATCTCATCAAAATAGAAATAGAACAAGGGAAGAAAACAAAACAATTCATGAGACAAAAGGAGATGAGTTCTTGCCTTGTAAATTCCACAAAATTAGATGTAGCACCACAGAAAACTCCCACCACTTATCTAAACCTCAGTTTCCTCATTTGTAAAACGTGAACAGTTACTCAGAGTGAGACTGTACAGACCACAAAAAAAGGCAGAAGTACAGAGGTGGCACTGGGTTATGACAGCAAACCTGGCTGTGACTCTAATACTAACCACTTGTTACAGTGATAAATTCCTTAATCTGATTTTTCCTCCCATTTCTCCTATAAACATGTGGTTAATAATCTTTGCCCTATCTCCCTGGGAAATGGAATGGGAATAATGAAAAACATTTTAAAATTAAATCTTTAAAGTCTTCTTAATTTGTACATAAATGTAATGTGGTTTTTATCCTTCAGTTCTCTGCAGTTTTCCTTCCCTACTAAGACATGATCACACATCAGGCTCAGATGTAGCACCTTTCTCATCAATTCTTATAAGCCTCCGTTCACATAAAGGGAGGCGACCCTTTCCCTCAGCTGAGATGCTACAGGACACTTGAGGCTCAGTCTGCTGCTGGCTTGGACCTGGATGGGAAAGGTTTATTCCTAGGGTTCCTTTCAGCTGGGAATGCTCTGACAAGCTTCCATGAACACTATTTACTTCATCACATTAGAATCCTCATGAAACCACTCCTTTGACTTTTCTTCACTCCAACAACTAACTGCAAAACACTCCAGCCTCCCCACCGAAAACAAGGGGGAAAGTCTCTGGATGGATGCGCCTCTTCACGAGACAAAAGGGGTTTCCCAAACCAACGCTGAGAGTACTGATATGGGTCCACTTCTTCCTTGCACATGATTAACACATTCTTTGTCTCTCTCACCCCATCCCCTAAGGATCATTCACCTTAGATCCAGGGTTCCAAGCAGGCAGAGAATGTCATCAAGTAGTAGTGGTAAGGGGTGTTGTTTTTTGGTCTGCCACACTCTCCCTTTCAAAGCGTCAGAGTAACTAGTATTTCCTTGTTCGGAGCTCTGATTTCAGTAGAATAGATGAAAAATTCATCAACCTACCCAAACAACTTCTCCAGAACAGGTTTCTACCCAATCATACTGGGCACCAGAGACCAGCGAGCTGGGGGCGGGGTGGGGGGGTGGTGATGAAATGACAACATGCTCATCTGTATAGATGAGAGATAAGCAGACATTTGTTGTCTTCTCTTCTGGCGACTCTTGGCACCGGCATGGCACACTAAATCCCGGCACTCTCCCTTCTCATTGCCCCACACTCCTGCCCCCCGCCCCAGATGTTGAAGCGTCATGTTGACCGGCTGGGGAAGAGAGCTGGAAAACGCAGAAGTCGCCTGCTGCATTTAAGCTGAAACCATACCGCACCTGTTCAATCCGGCTCCGGAGCCAGAAATGACCAGAACACCGACTCACAAGCCCCTCTTGAGATCCCAGGGCAACCTAACAAGTTCGCCTCTGTTTGGTACCAGGGGAGAGCGGTGGAGAGACCTTTCCTTCTGCTGCCAAAACTCTGCAGGTTCCCCGAAGAAGGGAAAGGGGCTCCAGATTAAGTGAGCCCAGAGTGATAGCTGAGTGTCTCTGCGGCCTGGGGGACCCGGGGGACCAGTCGGTGGGTACCAGCGGGGAGCGCGCAGCTGTGGCCCCCAAGGAACCAAGGTCCCGCTTCGGTGGCCACGGGCGCCCCCTCCACGTCGTCTTCAGCACAACGCAGACTGGCGAAATGACATGGTAGAGACCCGTCAGGTTTTACCAGAAACACTGAGCCCCCGAGCGCTAGTCGCTCGGGAGAGTCTAGGGGGGAGGGGCCGGGGACGCGCAGGAAACTTACCTCACCCGGGCAGCCTCAGTGAGCCTCTGCTGTTGAGACCAGTTGCGCCACAGCCTCCAAGTTATCGGGATGTTGTTGCTTTCCCTGGGCGAAGGGAGAGCGTCGCAGGCGAGGAGCTGGAAGGTCGGCGGGGTGGGGACCGGCAGGTGCCGGGGCCGGAGCCGCGCGGCCAAACTCGCCCCG
>NW_025999998.1:11012859-11019932 GCF_001458135.2 Marmota marmota marmota | reverse complement strand
AGCAGGCTGCGCGGCGGCTGCCGCGGCTCCCGGAGGCTGCAGGCCCCGCCCGCCGGCCGCCCAGGCTCTTCCCCTTTTCTCTCCACCCCCTTGCTCCATCCCCGCACGCCCTGCAGGGAAGCCAGACCGGTTTGCAGCAGTCACCACGGCGGGACTGTCCGCCGCAGTTGGTCTGCGCGCTGGAGTCGGTGCATGGGGACTAGGCGCCCGGTCCCGCAGACGGGTGCCCAGGACCCAGAGCAGAGGTGGGCGGTCCCCGAGAAGTGGTCTGTTCTTCCAGAGCTGCAGGTCTAGGCTAGGGCTTCTTGGTGGTTCTCAAAGTCTTGAAGCGCGGCTCACCAAGGCTGTGTCTGTGATGCGGCGACCCCTTTCCACAGGCCACTGAACTTGGCTACGTCTGATCATCCGTCTGCTGTACTGCTCTGTTGGGTCGAAGACCGCACTTAAGCCCAGGTGTCCCTCTACACCCGGAAGGGACAGGCCAGGATTTCAAGGTGATGGCTACTCTCCTTCTAAGGATAGTAGGTGTTCTCGGGAAGTAAGATAGAGCACCTGCCTTGCATGTGTAAAGCACTGGGTTCAATCCTCAGCACCACATAAAAATAGATGAAGATATTGTGTCCATCTACAAAAAAAAAAAAAAAAAGACCTACCCATCAGGTAGAGAGAGAGAGGTTGGCGAGAGGGTCCTAGGAGAGAGAAGGTTGGAAGGCGACCTGTGAGAATGCCAAATCCAACCGATAGTGCTCCTCCGGCTGGGGGCACTTGTAAACTCACCTGATGTCAGTTTAGGTGCAAAGAGGTTAGGGTGAGATCTAAAGGACTCCTTTTATTAAAAAATAATAATAATGCTTTTTTTATTAAAAATAAAAATAATAATAATTCGTGGAAGCTAAACTAAAAATTCACTTACTGAGAACCGAAAAGTAGCAGATCCATTCCAACTGAATCGAAGCAAATGGTGTTTCTCAGCCTCATCGCTTCCTTCCACTTTTCCCTTCCTTAACAAAATAAACCAAAATACCAACATTTGATGGAAAACGCAGGATACATTCTGACAAGGAAAGATTAGTATTTTGTGATCCTTATTGCCAAATATTCTTTGGTGAACCAAAGTGAATTTGCTTGAAAGGATACTCTTAGTTTTCTGCAAAGGAGCATCACTTTCTAGTTTTGAAATCTTTATATCTCCCTGCCCCATCTCAGTGAGTTTGTTATAGTTTGCTATCAGCCTGGAATGAGTGCAATAATTCCTTAATAACAATATCAATTATTCCTTTTCAGTTTTCTTGAGGCATAACTAACAAATATATGAGATTCTTTGGCTGTCTTCCAGTCTACTTCTTCCAGGTGTGTCTGGCCATTACTGGAGATTTAGGGCATCATTTGCTTAGGACCCTATGACTTGTGTCTTTATCCTGACATCCTATTCTTTAAAGTTTAGAGCAGGAATATACATCTAGTCCAGCTTGCTCTCTTTACAGATAAGAAAATTAATGCCAAAGACCTGAATCCTAGAACATGGTTTATTTGATTCCAAACTCCTGAGCCCCCAAAATGACAGAATTGCTGGATTAACAAACTTCAAGAAAGGCCAACAGAGCTGGTGGTGGAGGACAAAGGAATAGATCCAAAGAATTGTTCAACTGACTGTTTTGAATCTCTGTGTAGGGGGCAGTATCACACCACTGTAAATAGCCTACTAGTGTGGGATCTGGGAGGGGTAATCCCAGTCTCCTCTTCCTTGGTCCTCATTTCTACTCTGAAATTCAAGGAGTGGAAAATGAATTTGCTTCCCAGCAATATGGTAGTAAATAAAAATTCAAAGTCAGTTCTGGTAACACAGGAGAGGTGAAAATGGGTAAAACCAAATCTAATGAAATTACAGTAGATTAGAAGTAGTCACACATATTACATATGAATGCACAGTTGTACCTACACCCTTTGTCCTCCTTTCCCATTAGAGCACAATACTGACTGTCTTTTGTAAAGCACAGATGAATATAGCTTTAGGTTTCCAAACAGAAGTTACAAAGCAAACTGCCCACAGGCTATTTAGAGATCCAGCTCTATGAAACAGGATTCTAAGAAACTCTACAAAGCCTTAAGATAGCATCATTACTGTGAATTAGCAAAATAAGGGATCATGTAGTGTGAAACCCAGATTTATTCCTGATTCTATCATTAACTCTATAAATAGCAATTTAGGAAAGTTATTCCTCTATTGGAAATGAAATGACACCAATAAAACTAGCAATAGTGACTTGGCCAGAAAATCTGGAAGTCTATTAAAAATCAGAAAATGTTCACCTACTCATTTTACCTGACTTCAAATGTAATTTTTCCAGTTGATTTTAGATCGTAGTCCAAAATGTTTAAACTGCTATTTAATACAACCCTTACTATGAGAAACATGCATGGGTTCCTTGTAGTAGATTTAATAGCTTTAATGATCCCTAGTTAAAGACTTCCTTTTGTTCAGGGTCTTCCCTTCACACTTTGTCCTTTCTACTCTGGGTTCAACCATATGATTAACTCTGACTAATGGGACAATAGCAGACTTGATGTAATTGAAGTCTTAGAAAATGTTGGTGCATTTCTGCATCTACTTTTGAAATTCTGCCATCACCAAGAGAGCTATCCTGCTGGAGAAAGAAAGACCCTGTAGGCTGGAGCTAAGTCATCGTGGCTGAGGCCATCTTTGACTAGCCAGCCCTCAGTTGACTTCAGAGGCACTAGCAAGTCCAAATGAGATCAGTCAGGCTTCATTCAGACCATAAGACCATGTACCAGACCATAGACTCATGACAGATAATAGATGGGTACTGTTGTAAGCTACTACCTCAATTATCTAGTGCTACATTACAGAGCATGCCAAAACTTATAGGCAAACAAACAAATGAATAAACAAACAAAAAACCAGCTACTTACTATTTCTCATGACTCTGTGGGTCAACTAAGCTCAGCTGAGCAAAGGCTAAGATCACTCACTTAACTGCATTTAACTGGCAGCCAGACAGAGCTGGAAGGTCCTAGAAGACTTCATTCACATGTCAGGCATCTCAGTCCTCCACACAACCGCTTACTTTCCATGCGGTGGCTTGAATTTCCTTACAGCAAAGTGGTCAGATATCTGTGGCTCATGGCTTCTAAGAGAGGGGAACTGGAAATTGCTAGTTCTCTTAAAGACTGAGCTTGGAAGTGCTGAAACATTATTTCCGGTTTGTTCAATTGGGCAAATCAAGCACCAAGACCAACTAGATTCAAGGAAGGGGGGAATAGACTCTGCTGTTTGATTTTATGGGCAGCATGTATGGAAAAAGAATAGAAGGGCTTGGTGGCAACTTTTTTTTTTTTTTTTTGTCCAGAGATAACATCAATAACATCACCCGTTGAGCTTCTAGGTGCTTTATTATACCACATTAGATAACCAATACAGTGAGGATTCAATTTGACTTGCCTTCTTGCCACCTTGAGGCCATAGTAAGTTGAAACCACATGATTGCCCTGAGTAACCCTCATCTGTCTTTCCTACATAGCTTCCCAGAACTTTATAACCAGACCCTAATGTGATCAATGTCAGGAATATGCCTGATGTCTTTGATATTAGCTTGAGATAACTCAGGTACATTCTGGTTTGGATGAAGCTGTTTTTGTCCTGACCACAGTAGAATCCCCCTCCCTCACACTCAAATGATCCATCAATCTTGCTGGCGACCAAGACACACTTGTGTTTATAAGTCCCCAGTGGATTCTGCTCTGTGCAATCCTGAATCTTTCTTCAGTCTCACAGCATCTTGTGGCTAGTTCTAATACATGGGGACCAGGTTTCTCTAGAACAGACACATTCTTTGTAACTATGGGACTTTAACTTTGTAACTATGGGACTTTAGCCTAGTTACAAATCCTTTCTGGGTCTTTCTATCAAATGAGATGTGCACATCTGCAGATGTGCACCACTGTGTCTGGCTCCCTATATATCTTGATTTTCTAATTTCAGAGGGCTAGTTTACCATGGGGATCCCATGTTCTCTACTCTCAAGTTTGCTCACTTTCCCTTCCTTCTCTTCTGTCTTCCCTTTCTTCTATCTTTGCTTGTTTGCTTTCTTTCTGGTACGTAATTCTTTTCTTATTCCTATTCATCTTCTTGTTCCACATGAGAGAATTAAAAAGAACACTGAACCAGGAGCCATAAGACCTTCTTTCTCATGCCAAAAACATGCATTGGAGAAAAGATAGCCTCTTCAACAAATGGTACTGGAAAAACTGGAAATCCATATGCAACAAAATGAAATTAAACCCCTATCTCTTACCATGCACAAAACTCAACTCAAAGTGGATCAGGGACCTAGGAATTAAACCAGAGACTCTGCATCTATTAGAAGAAAAAGTAGGCTCTAATCTCCATCTTGTGGGATTGGGCCCCAACTTCCTTAATAAGACTCCTCCTATAGCGCAAGAATTAAAACTAAGAATCCATAAATGGGATGGACTCAAAACTAAAAAGTTTCTTCTCAGCAAAAGAAACAATATGTGAGGTGAATAGAGAGCCTACATCTTGGGAGCAAATTTTTAGCTCCCACACATCAGATAGAGCACGAATCTCTAGGGTATATGAAGAACTCAAAAAGCTAAGCACCAAAAAAACACTTCTCAGAAGATGATCTATAATCAATCAATAAATATATGAAAAAATGTTTATCATCTCTAGCAATTAGAGAAATGCAAATCAAAACTACTCTAAGATATCATCTCACTCCAGTCAGAATGGCAGCTATTATGAAGACAAACAACAATAAGTGTTGGTGAGGATGTGGGGAAAAAGGCACACTCATACATTGATGGTGGGGCTGCAAATTGGTGCAGCCAATATGGAAAGCAGTATGGAGAGTTCTTGGAAAATTGGGAATGTAACCACCATTTGACCCAGCTATCCCTCTCTTCAGTCTATACCCAAAGGACTTAAAAACAGCATACTACAGCGACACAGCCATATCAATGTTTATAGCAACACAATTCACAATAGCTAAACTGTGGAGCCAACCTAGATGTCCTTCAGTGGATGCATGGATTAAAAAAAAATGTGGCATATATACACAATGGAATATTCCTCAGCAATAAAAGAGAATAAAATCGTGGCATTTGCAGGTAAATGATTGGAGTTAGAGAAGATAATGCTAAGTGAAGTTAGCCAATTCCAAAAAAATAAATGCCAAATGTTTTCTCTGATATAAGGAGGTTGACTTATAGTGGGGTAGGGAGGGGGAACATGGGAGGAATAGATGAATTCTAGATAGGGAAGAGGGGTGGAAGGGAAAGGGAGGGGACAGGAGATTAGCAAGGATGGTGGAATGTGATGGACATCATTATCCAAAGTACATGTATGAAGACATGAATTGGTGTGAACATACTTTATATACAAACAGAGATATGAAAAATTGTGCTCTATATGTATAATAAGAATTGTAATGCATTCCGCTGTCATGTATTTAAAAAAATAAAATCAATTAAATAAAAAAAAAAAACACCTTCTTTCTCACAGCAGCTCTGTCCCTGCAACAGAAGAACCTTCATTCTCTCTTGGTTTCAAATTCCTGAGTTGCATCATGAGGATGGGAAATGACTTGTCCTGAAAGGTCCTTCATATGCCTAACATTCTGTGATCTCCAAATACCTTCTGAAGTACATTCAGTGGCAAAGCTTGGAGGAGTCTGATATTAAGGACTCAGAACCCTCTAGAAGAGGTCTGCCTTAATACTGTTTAATTAGAAATTTCCCTTTAAATAGAAAACACACAACTTTGCAAACTGCAAGCCCCTTTTAGTTCATTGTTTTTTTCCCAGAGGTTGGTGTTATCCTAGGTCTCTTTAAAAATTGCTGATGTCTATATTTTTCAGCCAGAAAAACATATAAAAACTAAAGTCCCAGTGTTAGGTCTGACTCTAAAATATTCTAGTTACTAATTTAAGAACTATGAAAAAGAGACCAGATATTTTTCTCTAACAAATTCATATGAAAATACAAAATTATACTCACTAAGATTATAATTATGTGAAAAATACACATGTGAACAACTCCTAAAGGAGGATAATTTAAAATCAAAGTATTCATATTGGGGTGGGGAAATTTGAAGGCTTTTAAACTTTTGATGTTATGCTGTTTTTGCACTTTTAAAAAGGGTACCATGAAAACAACTAGTCTAATTTCTAATTTCCACTCCCCTATACAATCTATTTTCCATTGAGGTTAGTTACTCTTTTTCTCTTCAACATCTTTCTCTTGTTACACTCACACACAGAGCTTTTCTAGGAGAATTTTTACTTTGCCCACAAGTTACAAAAACAACATAAGACAAGTGGTTGTTGATTTGAAGAATGAACAAGAAGTGAGAGAATATCAGAATGGAGAGCAAGAAGAGAAAATTATAGAGAACTGCCAGGCTAGCACAGAGAACCAGGCTGCATTTCAGAAAACAGGCAAAAAACATGTGACAGTTATGTATCCATATCTTTATATCAAGGCTGAACTTGAGTTTTTAGGAACCTGAAAGTCAAGGCCTTGATTAAGGATAAAAAAAAAAACCCTTTTGGTTGGACATGGTGACTTAAAAGCTTGAGGTGAGCTGGATACAGTGGCCTATAATCCCAGAAGCTTGGGAGGCTGAGGCAGGAGGATCACAAGGTCAAAACTAGCCTCAGCAACTTAGTGAGGCCCTAAGCAACTTAGTAAGACCCTGTCTCAAAATAAAAAATAAGAAGAGGGCTGGGTATGTGGCTCAGTGGTTGCACACCCCTGGGTTCAATTCCTTGTTACAAAAAAAAAAACAAAAACAAACTGGAGGTGAAAAAGGGAGACAGAAATGAGTCCACTGTGTTCCTCAGTCTATTACAATTATGATCCCCCAAGGAGTAGTGTATTGAACCTATTTTCCTAAAATCTCAAAAATCAGCTGTAGAACCAGGCATCAATTCTCAGGCTGCTATTTTAACCCAAGAGCAGGAAAAGGTCAACAGAACCTGATCTGAGGTCGTCACAATTAAGCAGTGTTTTTCATTTTTTTTTTTTTTTTGGTC
>NW_025999998.1:10970984-11012767 GCF_001458135.2 Marmota marmota marmota | reverse complement strand
TTTTTTTTTTTTTTTTTTTTTTTGTGTGTGTGTGTTTGTTTTTTTTTAAAGAGAGAGTGAGAGTGAGAGAATTTTTTAATATTTATCTTTTGGTTTTTGGTGGACACAACATCTTTATTTTATTTTTATGTGGTGCTGAGGATCGAACCCAGCGCCCTACTCATGCCAGGCGAGTGCGCTACCGCATGAGCCACATCCCCAGCCCTAAGCAGTGTTTTTCATGCTAAAACCTTTGATCTAAAATATGAAGTAGTTTGTTTTCTGCATCCTTGAAATATTAAAAGAATTCTTAGCAATAGTGAACTCATTTGGCATAATAAGTCAACATAATAGGGTAAAATGTCTAGAAAGAATACCAGAAATAGTCATTCCTCTGTATCTGTAGGGATTTGTTCCAGAACCTCCCATGGTTACCAATATCTATCTATGATGTTCAAGACCCTTATATAAATTGGCATAGTATTTTCATATAACCTATGCAATCTTCCCACATACTTTACTTTTATAATAACTAATACAATATAAATAATATGTAAATAGTTGTTGTACTGTATTATTTAGGAAACAGTGACAAAAAAACTGCCCATACATGTTCAGTGCAGAAGCAGTTTTTTTTCCCCAAATATTTTTGATCTGTGCTGGTTGAATCCACAGATGTCGAACCCAAAATATGGATGGCCAATTATAATGGAATCTAGTGGAGAGGCAGAAAAGGAAAAGTAATTAATTTGATGAAAACACAAACTTTCTAAGTAGAGCAATAGTTGTCCCCCCAAGACATGGCTGAAGCCCTTTGTAGCCATCAGGGGAAGTGCTCAGGTGATGGCAGTGAGCTAGTCCCATCCCACCTGGTAGGGAGGGGCAACTTCCAGGGACTTGAACTTTCTTAGCTGTATCTTCTGAAGGGAAGAAGTACACATGAACTAAAGGCGCATCAAACTTGTGGAACAGAAGTAAATAGCAACTTCAGTCAACCAGTGAAGCATCTGCTGAGAGTTTTCAAACCCCCTGTGACACCTGCCACGTTAGTACAATGGGAAGAAAACATGGTTTTAAAAAAAAAAAAAAAAATTAGTGTCTTTCCCACTTTAGAATCATCTTGCTGCAGTCTGGCTGGGCACAAATAACCAAGCTGCCACACAGCCTTGTAGGTTCAAACAGCAACTCTTTATCCCCGAACTCTCACCGGCACTTATACACACTTCCAGGGAACACACTCCCTCCACCTGCTCCGGGCGCCAATTCTCCCCGGAACCCTGTGAGAACTCAACGGGAACTCCAAAGTAGCAGGCGCCTGAGGCAGCAGGATCCGCCCTAATCCCAGCAGGATCTGCCCTAATCCCAGCAGGATCCACCCTAATCCCAGCAGGATCCGCCCTAATCCTGGAGCTGCCCTACTCCTGGAGGATCTGCCCTAATCCCAGAGCCTCCCTAATCCCAGAGCAGGGTCACCTTTCAACCATTCCCTCTAGCAAAATGCCAGGTGTCATTCTGACTAAACTGTGGCTCTCAACATCATCTAGACAGAATCTTCCTAGCAAGCCTCATCCTCTTGGCAATATCTGAATCTGAATGCTTTGCTAACAAAACGAGCTTCTTGTTCTGACACCTCTTGAAAGATGTCAACAAGCTGCCACAGCAACCTAAAATATTTTGCTGGGGTGGAGGACAGAAAAAGGAACTATGTTAATCAAGGTATGCAAACTGATGTAAATTACACCCTGCAAACCTCTGTGCATTAGTACAATAAAGGTTGTTTCTTGTTCTTGTTGCTGTACAACATGATTTGGTGGTAGGGTTGGTTCCATGCAGTCATTTGGACCCCCATCTGATGGCACCATTAGCTTTAATAAGTGGCCTCCAAAACCTCTGCTGAACTGGAGGAAAGAGTAACAGATTTAAAATGTCAGGTGTGGAAGTGACAGATATTATGTCTACCAACATTCCACTGGCCAGAACTCAGACCCATGACCCCATCTGCCTGTAAGAATTCTCAAAAGCTATATATATATAAACACTGTACCTGGGTAGAAGAGGAGAGCCTGGGCAATTTGAGCACTCTATTCTCTGCCCCCTGTGCTGAATTAAAGACGAAATCATTCATCTCTCTCTCACTCTCTGTCTCTTTCTCTCTCTCTTCCTTTTTCTTTTTTTCAGTGCTGGGGATAAAATCCAGGGCTTCACAGATGCTAGGCAAGTGCTCACCACTGGGCTATACCCACAGGCCCAAACCATTCATCTTCTTATTCTTGCACAGCTATAGTTGGAAGATTATGAAGGAGAATCTTACTAAGTCAGGGCTATTCTCCTATGCTTGTACCCTGGTATTTCCCCTGAATTTTAAAAGTTGGAATCAGCACAGTGCATGTGTGTGGTTTTAATTGACACTGCTGAAGTGTTTGTGGACATGCGTGGCATCATAAAGAGTCACCACCTTTATGATTACAGAAAACTGAACACTCTGAGTTAGAATTAAAAAGTGTCTTCAGAGGAGATATGGCTCAGTGGTAAAGCACGTGCGTGGCCTGTGTGAGGCCTGGGTTCAATCCCCAGCATGTGGGGCTGGAGGTGTCTTCTAGAGCTCTTAACTTGAGGACTCTGTTGACTCCAGTATCATGAGAGAAAATGGAGTCAACAGAGTCCTCAAAGCTGTGCAGTCAGCTTTTGAAGTTGCTGCAGCTGGAGATTCTGAAGCTTTCTGGAGTGGGGAAAAATCAAGAGCATCATAAGTCACAGCTTTGGAGCAAGCCTCAGACTTCAGCAAAGGACCAGGCTATGTACTTTCAGATTTCTGCTGTCTCCTTGGTTTGTGTTTTTTTATGGACTGGGAACTGTGTGTGTGTGTGTGTGTGTGTGTGTGACTTTTTCCCTGACTTTTAGAGTAATTATTATAAGAAGCTCTTTCTTGTGACCATCCTGCATACCAAGACATATAATAGCATTTCTTCTAAAGACTTTCAAGAAATGTTTAAAGTAGAGGTACATTTACTATGTAAAGGTTTACTTATGATAAGAAAAAAAGGCATTTTTTAAAAATCTACACATATATTATAATGTCAAAGGGCACACAGAGAATAGAAAAGTTCTAAAGAGAATCCTGCCAGAATGTTAGCTATTGTTCCTTTCAGTTAATATTGTATCTGCTTAAATTATTTTCTTGTGCTAGTTTTTCACAACACAAAAAGATTTTTTTTTAAATGGAAGGAAAGCTGGACATGGTGGCACATGCCTGTAATTCCAGTGGCTCAGGAGGTTGAGGCAGGAGGATTGGGAGTTCATAGCCAGCCTCAACAACTTAGCAAGAGCCTAAGCAACTCAACAAGACACTGTCTGTAAATTAAAAATATAAAAAAGGGCTGGGGATGTAGCTCAGTGGTTATGTACCCCTGGGTTAAATTCCCAGTGCCAAAAAAAAAAAAAAAAAAAAAAAGAGGGAAAATGTGCATGTCTGAAGACGACAAAATACAAAATGTTATTATGTTAAAAAATTTAGAAACATTTAAAGAAGCAAAAAAGAAGTTGCTTTTAATTTTCTTCACCCAGAAAGGACCATATCCAGCCTTTGGCATTTGCTTTTTATGCTTTAACACATTATACGATATTTTTAAGGCTACACTAGCACAGGACAAAGAACTTAAACTGACTTTTCTCTGATGAAAATTAGCACATGTTTTAGTTAGCTTTTTTATCACTGTGAACAATTTTAGAGAAGGAAATGTTTATTTGATTCATGGGTTTCAGAGGTCTCTGTCTATAGGTGGCCGGCTCCATAGATCTGGGCCAGAGGTGAGAAGGAACATCACAGCAGAAGAGTGTGGTGGCAGAAAGCAGTTTAAGTCATGGCAACAGGAAGCAGAGAGACAGCTTTGCTCAACAAGGACAAACTATCAACCCCAAAGCCATGCCCCCAGTGACCTACCTTCTCCAGCCACATTCTACCTCCCTCAGTTACCACCTAGCTAATCCATCAGGTGTATTAATGCAGTGATTAGGTTAAGGCCCTCATTACCTAATCATTTCACCTCTGACCACTCTTATATTGTCTTACACATGAACTTTTGGGGGACATTTATGGTTAAATCATAATAGCACATAAGAAGATACTCAACATTATTGGCCATTAGGGAAACACAAATCAAAACCACCAAAACATACCCTTTACACCGACAAGAATGGTGGAAATTAGAAAGACAGATAATAACAATCAATGGTGAGGAAGTGGAGAAATTGAAATCCTCATGCATGTCTGGTAGGAATATAAAAAGGCACAACCAATTAGAAAACAGTCTGACAGCTCCTTGAAAAGTTAAATGGAGAGTTACCACATGAACAAGCAATTCCACTCCTAGGTATATAGCTAAGAGAATTGAAAACATACATCCCCACGAAAACTTAGACCCGAAGTTTCAGTGGCATTGATCATGATAGTCAAAAAGTGAAAACAAACCAAATGTGCATCCACTGGTGAATGGCTAAACAAAACGTCACATATCCATACAGTGAAATTTTATTTGGCAATAAACAGGAATGAAATATTAACCCATGCTACAACATGGAAGAATCTTGAAAATATAACGCTAAATGAAATAAGCCAGACACAAAAGGACACATATCATTTGATTCCATTTTGTGACGAAGTACCTAGGATACGCAAATTTACAGAGACAGAAGGTGGTTGCCTAGGGTCAGGGAGGGGAGGCTTGGTGGGGAAACTGGGAATGACTACAGTTGCTCATGAGATTTACAGGTAGGTGTCAAAAGGGCTCTGAAGTGGACAGCAGTTAAGGGGACAAAACCCTGTGAACATTCTGAAAACCATGGGCTTGTATACTTGAAGTGGATGAATTGAATGGTATATAAACTATACCTCAAAATACAGATTTTTTTTAAAAAATGGAAAAATACTGTGAACAAATAAAAAATTCAAATTAGGATTTTCTTTTTCACTTACTCTTCAACTGCTAGCTCTAGTCTCCAGAAAGGGCAATATGTAGAAGTTTCTGGGTTTCTTTTTTTTTGGGGGGGGGTTCTTCTGGTGATTCCTAATTTAATATTACAATATACTTCTCTTAATTGAGCTACCATTTTATTTATTTTTTTATTTTATTTTAATTTTTATTGTTGGTTGTTGAGCTACCATTTTAAATTGGCATCTTTGAAAAAACATTCGCCCTTTGACTTTGGGGGTGGATTGGCTTATTTTACCTATGATAGTCTCCAGATCCATCCATTTACAAGATGAAGTCATAAAGTCATTCTCCTTTATGGCTCAGTAATAATACATTGTGTATATATACACCCTAATTTCTTTTTTAAAATTTATTTATTTTAATTAGGTATATATGGGCTGGGATATATGATAGCAGAATGCATTTTGACTCATTGTACACAATTGCAGAACAACTTTTCATTTCTCTGTATACTATGTAGCGTCACACCATATGTGCAAACTGGTACCTAGTGTAATAATACCCATCACATTCCACCATCTTTTCTACACCCCCTCCCCTTTTCCTTCTCTCCCTCCCCTTTGCCCAGTTAAAGTTCCTCCATTTCTCCCATGTCCTCCCCCGCCCCCATTATGGATCTGCATCCACTTATCAGAAAGTATATTTGCATTCTGGTTTTGGCTTACTTTACTTAGCATGATATTCTCCAACTCTATCCATTTACCTGCAAATGCCATGATTTTATTCTCTTTTAATGTTGAGTAATATTCCATTGTGTATATATTGTGTTTTTTTATCCATTAATCTATTAAAGGGCATCTAGTTCACTTCCACAGTTTAATTATTATGAATTGAGTTGCTATAAACATTGATGCGGCTGTGTCCCTGTAATATGCTATTTTTAAGTCCTTTAGGTATAGACCAAGGAGTGGGATAGCTGGGTCAAATGGTGGTTCTGTTCCCAGTTTTCCAAGAAATCTCCATACTGCCTTCCATATTGGCTGCACCAATTTACAGTCCCACCAGCAGTGTATGAGTGTACCTTTTTCCCCACATCCTCACCAATATTTACTGTTGTTTGTATTCTTGATAGCTGCTATTTTGATTAGAATGAAATGAAATCTTAGAGTAGTTTTGATTTGTATTTCTCTAATTACTAGATATGTTGAACATTTTTTCATATATTTATTGATTGATCCTCTTCTGAGGAGTGTCTGTTCAGTTCTAAACCACAATAAGGTGCAGGGAGAATAGAATTTCAGTGGATTTGACAAAGGGGAATGAAGGGAAGGGAGGAAGGATAGGAATAGGAAAAACAGTGGTACGAATGTGATATAAACTTTCCTATGTACATATATGAATATACCACAGTGAATTCCATCATATGTACATCCATAAGACTGGGGCCCTAATTAGAATATATATTGCATTCATGTATAATATTATCAAAATTGGCTCTACTGTTGTGTATAACTGAAAGGAACCAATAAAAATATACAAATAATATTTTAAAAAGTAAAAATAAAGCATTTTGACATTCTACTCTGAAAGAGAAAATTAACACAGTTTTACTACTTCCCACATCCTCTCCCCTTTTTGCTTTCCAATTTTTGTTTCTTATTTTTTTGTAATGCTTTTCCCTTTTATAACTTTAATATATTCAAGTCTCTATTTCTTGATCTGTCAATTTTAGCAACCATCAATTATGTGGAAGAATATAGACTTTGATGTTTCATAGCTATAAACTACAAGGGAGAAGTCCAGCTAAATAAAATACTGAGAAAACTGTCCACAGAAAACTGCTGCCTACTTGTTTAATTATGATGTGAAGAACTTAATTGGATGTTTCTCAAAGATTTCAGAATTTGGCTTCATGATACTATAATTATCTGAGAATTGATAGTAGTGCTGACCACATTGTCTGGGTGCCAAGAATAAAGAAACTAAATGTTCACTTCATCCTAAACTCTTCACAGTATTTACTCTGTAGGTATTATTTAATATATTTTAAGAAGAGACCACTCCTGCTGATGGGAAACTTTGGAAAGTTGGACAGACAACCTCTGGGACTTCCTTTCCATTTGGAAAGTCAGCCATTCCACAACTCTTGAGTTATAAGGAGGATGCTCTGCTCTGTTATTTTAGCACCATATCTCAAATCTGGTCCCCATGGCAATGCTCTTGGACCAGGTAGTGAATAGAAAATGGTAGAGTCTAGTTGAAACTGGGGCATCCTATGGGACAAATGAGATGGAGAAAAGTAGGAAGGGGCAGTGGCTTTGAAACATGCCCCCGGTATTTCACTGATAAATAATCACCTGAAACAAATACTCAACCATAGCTACAATAAAGGAAAAATATAAAGTGAAAGAGCTCTAAGCTTCTTCTGCACACTTCTCAATGATGAGGGAGAAGACACTGGTTGCCTATCTACTGGGTACCATGCTCTGTGCTGGGTGGTTACCTATTATTCAGTCCTCAACCTTGAAAAGTAATCTTATCCATATTCAAAGATGAAGTAACTGAGGTGGAGAGGCTAAATATTGTCCCAAAGCTAAATGAGCTGAGATTTTCCTTAGCTCCAAATCTCTTAAATTACCAAAAGCAAACAATTCAAAACTTGATGTGGATGGGGCTTTGGGAAATATACATACTAGGGAAATATTGGTATAATTTTTTTCTATAAAACAGTTAACAAGAAGTAGACAATTATCTATACCTATGTCCCAGTAATCCCATTTGGGGGAATAAAAAAATACACAACAAAAAACTATTTGTTGCACTGATATTTTAAATGTGAACAGGAAACAAATTCACCAGTCAATGGTTGAAGACTGATTATGTTATAAACTATCACTAAAAAGGAATCTTATTGGACTATATTCATGGACAAAAAAGAAATATGCAAGATAATCTTGAGACAAAAAAGTAGAATACAACAGAAAGCACAGAAACAATGAACCAATCTATGAAAAATGCATGTGCAGTATTGATGTGTCATATTTACATGTTCACAAATCCATGCAGATGCTTATGTTAGTGGGATTCATTTCCATGAAGTTAAGTACATGCTAATTTATTGATTTAAAATTCCAGAAACAAATTCTGCATTTTCTGGCACTGGGATCCATTTGAGAATTTGAAAAGAGGTGTGAGAAAAAGAGGAAGAACTGTGGCATACTCTGAAAACAAAGACACATGGCCCCAAAAATCTCTCTTGCATATTTCTGAAGAATTTTTTCCTGCTAGATAGAAACTCTGCTGTGATATCCAATATTGGCTGAGAGAAGGGGTGTGTGTGTGCAGAATTAGTGCTGTCTTTGCCCTGCCCCTGAACTGATCTGCTTATGGATGCATTCATAAATATTGTTCTAGAATTGCATTGAAAATCCATGCTTGCAGAGAGGACTGAGTCATCTCACCTTAGGAGACCACCAACCTAAGACTCGGGTATTCTCAGTCATTAAACTTGTAGGTTCCCACTCTAAGTCTTCCTACAAGGCTTTCTTCCTGCTCAGAATGCTTCTACTATTCACATCTGAGCATCTTCCAAGGCCATTCCTGTACTCTTCTTCCTTCCAAGGAGTCGTTGAAGAGAGACATCATTTCCACTTCTTGGAATTCCTGTAGAACTTCGAATCCACTCACTTATTCTGCCAACACGTCACAGGCACATGTCTGTGTCCCTGTGGTGAGAAGCCCAGTTTTTGTAAACTGTCCATATTATATCAATGCTTAACAGAGAGCTTTGAAATACAGCACAGGGTGCTGAATGGATAATTGTGAAGTTGCCACCTATTTCTTCCAAAAATAGGTCTTTTACCCATGGTGCCTTAATCACGGTATTAATGTTTCAAGCACAGTACTACAAGACAAATGGATTTGGAATCCAATGTACTCTCTCTCATCTTTTTTGTGACTTTGGGCAAGTTTAGTTTCTCAGCTTCTGTGAGTCCATTTGCTTGTTCATGAAATAGAGACATAAAAGTCTTCAGAGGAGGTAGGTGAGGATTAAAACTACTCATTCTTCAGCTCTCACTTTAAATATTACTTTGTTTGGGCCCCCTTTCCTAGGTGGAAGGTGGGATTCCCTCTCCTCTACCTCGAACACCAAACAACGGTTGCTGTCCCATAGAACTTGGACAAAGATGCTGTTCTCTAATTCATGTTCTGTAATTACAACATGTGGCCAATGAGCACTTAAAATGTGACTGATAGGATGGAGGGACTGAATTTTCAATTTTATTTAATTTCAGTTTACATAGCCACATGATGTAGCTAGTGACTACTGGACCTCAGGGCTGTAAAGGATCTGCATTATAATTCTTAGCACTCAGTTGTGTATCTTTTATCAGACTGAACTCCATGTGGAATTCACCTGGACGACAATGACTGCTTCTGCATCCATAGCTCCTGGAACAGAGACAAGTGTACATCCTCTTGTTCATCTTAGTATCCCACAGCTTAGCCCAGCAGACACCGTAGGTGCTCAATAACAATTTGCAGATTAAATTAAATTGACTTCTAGTCTTACAAACCAACTAATCATCTGCTCCTGGAGAATGTTCAACCAAAGGGAATTGCATAAATGACTTTCTTAAACACTTCTTTGTATACAGCATAGTGCTTAGAAGTATCTGCCTGGATTCAAACCCTGCTTCTATTTCCCAGCCACATGACCTCTAGCATGTAATCTTTTTGTGTTTCAGTTTTATTATTCTATGAACTGGGGACATTAATGGCCCTATCTTATTGTGTTGCTGAAAGATTATACTTGTTGAAGCTTACAATGATCATTTTATTTTTATTTTTAATTTATTTAGATACTGGGGATCCAACCCTGGGGCACTTAACCATTGAGCTACATCCCCAGTCCTTTTTTAATTCTTATTTTGTGAAAGGGTCTCACTCATTTGCCAAGGGGCTCACCAAGTTGATGAGACTGTCCTATAACTAACAATCCTCTTGTCTTAGCCTCCAGAATTGCTGGGATTATGGGCATTTATAGGAATTATGTGACATTACATCATGAATTATAAATGTTCAATTTAAATATTAAGTATGTTAAATTACACCATAAGGATTCAGTCAAAATCCAGGTTGTAGGAAACTTTAGTTGGGAAATTGAGGCAGTCATCAGGGAGTAAATCTAAGAGCCAAGACTTTCCTCTGAAATTGTGATTTGGCTGCAAAGAAGGAGAAACGTAATCAGCATCACTTTATAGTAGGGTGAGAGACCAATGCTGTGAGTGGAATCCCACAGTGGGGGCTCTACAATTGCTGCAAAAGCTGCGTTGTAACTGCTTTCAACAGAGTTTTAGCGAAGAGGGCCCCAAACTTCAAATTCAGTCTGTCAGATGTTTGTTTGTCAGGCATGGGAGATGGTCTCATTTGTTTATTGAGCCGCAGCCGCAGCAAAAGCTCAGCCCTTTGTTTCCTACATAAATGAGAGTATTAATATAGAGGGTGAGGTGGGGGGATAATAAAACAACTGGAAAAACTGCTCATTTCTGGGACTTCCAACAATTCCCTGGAGGCCTCAAGAATGACAATCTTGGGTCAGCCTTCCGTCTTCTTAGGCTTCTCCACTTGTTCTCAACCCCAACACCAACATGGGTATCCTGAATTGTGGGTGATATATTTTTAAATTTTGCTTTAGAAGAATTTTAAACTACTTTTTATTTTATAAAATTAAGCAAAATAAACAGAACATATATAGAACTACAAAAACAGTATCACTTCAACAAAATTGCAACCCTCTCTGCTTCTGTTTGCCTATTTTACCATTACCTTTGCCTGAGTGGCCACTGCCTCTCACTTGGATGACCACAGCAACCTCTCCACTAACCTTGCTTCAGTTCTTGTCTCCTTGAAACCCAATTGCCATATACTTCCCAGAGTGATCTTAAAACAATGGGTATCAGATCTTGTCCCTCTCTCTGCTGCTTATAATCTTCCAAAGTCTTTCCACTGTCTTAGAATAAAAGTTAAATTCTTTATTGTGGCCCTCAAGGTCCTACATCATCTGACCACAAAACATGTATCTCCATTTCACTACAGACCCCTCGGCCCTTGTTCCCTCAGGTTCCAGCCCTCCATGTTTCATGAACAGGCTCAACTCCTATGCTCAGTACAGACTTGCTGTTCCCTCTGCGGGTAGGGCTCTTCACTTGGATTTTTTATGGCTGTCTTCTTTCCTACATGGAAACTCTGAGTCTTATGTTGTCTCCTCTGAGAGGACCATTGTATGGGAAGATAGAAAGACTTAACACTAATGACCATCCCCCCAACATCACACACACACACACACACACACACACACAGTTTTCAGTTCATCAGTGGTCAATGTATTAATAAATATGAGGTGAAGGGTTTAAACCAGCACATTTGAAGTCTTTAGTATTGTTAAGTGCTTTATTATTAATATTATTATTATACCATTCACTATCTAAGTTCATCTTGTACATTTTTGTGTTGACCTTTCAATGGTTGATCTACCTCTTCTCCTGGTTAGTTCCATGAGAGAAGAGGCATTGCCTATTTTGAACATTTATTTATCTTCTAGCATCTAGAATAAAACCTGGAACTCGTTCAATAACCATAGTTGAAAGGATAAACTACCTACAGAAAAAATATGACCCAGGGAGAGACGAGAAGATAGATGACCACTGATGGCTGAGTGGTGGGTTTCTTGGGAGATCTTTATTTTCTTCTATCTAGCTTTTTATGCTTTTCTATTTTTTAACAAGGCACAAAAAAGTTTTATTAATTTTGGCAATAACCTCATGCTGATAAGCCATTGGAAATGTCAATTGATCCACTTCTGCAGGCTGGTGCAGACTGCAGTCTCTGGATCTGTACATATCCACTTCTTGAATCAGAAGTGACATGACACTTTTCTGGAAGAACTCTCAGCTTTGAGTCTCTTGGAGAAGCAAACACAAATGCAGGCCTACCTGGCAAAATCTCCCTGGGGAGGGAGTGATCTGACAAGTTTCATTCCATCAGTGGTCATGTGCCTTGTGACCAGTCACCTGTTTCTTTATCTCTAGTTCCTTAAATCAGGAGTCCCATTTAGCTCCATACTATGAAGGTCAACTAAGGTCAGGGCTCTAGCGAGTATGACTCACATCTTACTCTCTGCTGTCCACTGGGCATAAACTCAATGGAGCCTGACGAACCCTGTGATTTTCCAGACTCAGCTTTAGGACCTGAGGTTCATTCCCTGAAACACTCATCCATGAACAAAAACCCAATGTGGCTACCAAGGGGTAGTTAGCATTTAGTTACCAAGGGGTAGTTAGCATTTAGGAAAAAAGAAGCTCCTACACTCTGGTCTTATCCAGTGTGCTTCTGATTCCAAGTTGAATGTCCTGTGAAAGATAGTCAAAGGGCAGAGCCAAGCATCCCTTTGAAAGTCCACCTGTGAACAGCAGCCCAGCTGTTCCAATCTGCCCTTCCTGACAGTCTGCCCTATGGACTTCAGACATGCCTAGCCAGCCCCTATTCCCAAGCATGGAAGCCAATTCCTTTCAGTAAACCTCTTAATACATATTTCCTACTGGTTCTATTTCTATGGTTGAAACTTGGCTAATACAGTATATGGACTTCCAGTTCTTCTTTTATTTATTCTCTCTCTTTTTTTCATGACTGTATAGCAGGGGTCAGCAAGCTTCTTATGAAGGGCTGACAGTAAATATTTTACGCTTTGTGGGCCATATGATCTCTGTTGCAACTATTCAACAAAGTCATTGTAGCATGAATGTGGTTGTAGACAATAGGTCAATGAATAAGCATGGCTGAGTTTCCATAAAGGTTTATTTGTACAAATAGGTATTGAGCTGGATTTGACTCATGGGCTGTAGTTTGCTAACGCCTGCTGTAAGTATGCCATTATATGAATAAAACACAATTTATCTCTTGTTGAAGGATACTTTCTTCCTTTACCACACAGTTATACTACACGTAGTGTCAGTGCTGTACCTATCCACCACTCTTGTATTCAGTTATTTGTGCACATGTGCCAGAGTTTTTCTCAGTCTAGCTAGGAGTGGACTTGCAGGGTCACAAAGTATGTGAATTTTTAAGTAGACTACAAGTACCAAATTCCATGATAAGGAAATTATTTCAATTTTTTCTCCTATCAATGGTGCATGAGACTTCTAGTTACTCTATATCTTCCATAGTGAAGTTAGACTAATATTCACAATCTGATGGATACAAAATTGCATTTAATTATAGTTCTAATTTACATTAACCTAATGAATAATGAGATAACCATTTTTTCATGTGTATACTTTCCATTCATATATCTTCTTTAATAAAGAATTTGTTCAAATCTTTTCACCTTCCAAAAATTGAGCTCTCTTATTACAGGGTTTTATTAGCTATTTATATATTAAGAATTCAATTCCTTTGTTGAATGTGTGATTGACAGATATTTTCTCCCAGTCCTGTAGCTTGTTATTTTTGAAACAGAAGATTTAATTTTTATGAAACCAAATCTATCATTTTGTTCTTTTATGGATTGTTCCCAATGACATATCTATGAAATCTTTGCTTAACTCAAGATTACAAAGATTTTTGTCCTGTTTTCTTCCAGAAATTTTATATTTTAAAACCTTACATTTAGTTATGATGCCTTTTAAGATAATTTTTGGATATAATACATATATAGGTCAAGGTTCATTTTTGGCAGATTGTCCAATTTTGTCCAATTGTTCCATCACTATTTGTTAAAAAACAACCTTTTTCTGTTGTCTTGGCATATTTGTCAGAAATCAATTGATCACATGTGTGAGTCAATTTCTGGGCTCAATGTTTGGTTTCATTGACCTGTATGTCTACCCTTTTACCAATATCACCTCTTTTGATTACTATAGCTTTGTAGTAATTCTTGAAATTAGGTGGTATGAATCCTTGGATTGGTTCCTTTTTGGGGGGTGGGGGGAGATGTAATCTCACTAAGTTGGTAAGGGGGTTTTGCTAAGTATCTGGGGCTGACCTCAAACTTGCAATCCTCCTGCCTCAGCCTCCCTAGTGGCTAAGATTACAGGTATGTGCCACCATGCCCAACTTGTTCTTCTTTTTAAAAACTGACTATTCTGGGCTGGGGTTGTGGCTCAGTGGTAGAGCACTTGCCTAGCATGTGTGAGGCACTGGGTTTGATTCTCAGCACCACATATAAAAAAAAATAAAGGTATATTGACAACTAAAAAATATTTTTTAAAAACTGACTATTCTAATTTATTTGTCTTTCCATATCAATATTAGAATCAGCTTGTTTGATATCTGTAAATATCCGGCTGAGATTTTGGAAGATTTCATTGAATCTCTAATTAATTTGGGGAGAAATGACATTTTAGCAATGAACATTGCTCCCAGTTTCTTTCATTAGTGTTTTCCATTTTTGAGGGGATATAGGATGGGTGCATATTTTGTTAGATTTACACTTATGTATTCTCTTGTTTTGGGTGCTATTATACATGGTACTTTAAAAAACGTTGCTTTTTAATTGCTCATTGATGGTATAGACCAATACAATTGACTTTTGTATACTGACCTTAAAGCTTGCAACTTTGTTAAACTTAATAGTTCTAGAAGTTTTTCCTGTACCAATTTGTATATTGGTTTGTGGTAATTTGTTTTTGATTTGCAAGATTCTTTATATAGTCTATATATGCAATCTTTATTTGCATTGCTTGAACAAAATTTCATAGACTGAGTCATTTATAAATGATAGAAATTCATTGTTCAGACTTTTGGAGGATGGTAAGTCCAAGATCAAGGCACTATGAATGTTCATGCTTTGGTTTGATTAGAAAAGCACCATGTCTGAAGTATCTACTGCCAACTCCTTTCATTGATTAATTCTGCTGGTCTCCAAGTTTTCCATCCTATTAGATTCTACAACATACCTTCACATGTGTCATCTCCCAGATCAATAACAAACAGTAGGGGACAACCTTCTATCAACCCTTTGATGTTTTTATTCTATACTATGACAATAAAGCAAACTCATTGTTGAAAAAAATAAAAAACAAAACCAAGGCACTGGCATCTCAGTGTCTGAGGCGTGCTCTTTGCTCCAAGATGGTGTTTGTTGTCCCCACACCTAGCAGAAGAGGCAAAAGGATGGATGGACAAAAGGGACTAACAGACTCTCCCAATACCTTTTCTAAGGGCACTAATCCTAGTCATGAGAGTGAGGTTCCTCTTGATCTAACCATCTGTTAAAGGACCCACCTATCAATATTATTACCTTAGTGGTAAAGTTCCAATATATGTATTTTGAGGGGACACCAACATTTAGACCATAGCAGAGACTAAGCTACTTATTCTCAAATCCCAGCTATGGATTTCAAGGGCCCTGTCTTTTCCTAGGTTAGTAGTTTGTTTCTTTCCCTCTGCTTCCCACCCCCAATCTATGCTGATTTGGGGAAACATACCATGGAATCAGAAAGTCAAAATGATGGATTTTCTTCCCCAGGAATGTACTACGGTATCTTCCAGCTACTGAGCCAGTTTGAGAATGCAATCATGTATTCAATTATTTTTATTGTGAAATGTATTATACATTTGAAAGAGTATAAAATTATAAGATTTGAAAAGAGAAACAAAGATGCATGTACACTTGTACATAATATCCTGAGTAATAACTAGATCATGATAGCACTCTAGAAGCCACCTGTGTGTCCCTAATCACATACCTTATCCCCACTTGGAAATAAATGTTTTCTTTAGTTTTAAGTTAATCAATCTCCCTTGCTGGCCTTTACAGATTTCCTACTTACATATGCAAATGTAAACAGAATGTGTTTTAGTTTTTAAGAGATTGAAGAGTAAGCACAAACCTATCCGTGTAAGGAAAGGTTGACATTACCTCTATTAGAAGGAAGTAAACTGAACTGGGTCTATAAACCCAATCTGCCTCCATGTTCCCTGGGAGTATATGGAAGACTTTTCTAGGGAATTCAGCGGGAAATTAATCACCAGAATGAAAGAGGGGAGAGAAGAGTTAACACAGGCCTGTAAATCACCCCTTCCCTGCTGGGGGATTCCTTCCCTGTGAACCATGCAATAGCATTTAAATATTAGGAGAATCTACCTTGAAAATGTTTCCAACAGGAATTACCTTCTCTATTTAGATTGGTCCTTGTAAATTAACATGGACTGCATGGATTAAGGAGCACAGCTGGCTGGAGAGCGGAGGCAGAGGAGCAAGGTCAGCAGTTCCTATAACGAATGAAGTAAAACTGACAAACTCCAAAATAGACAACAGCTTCAATGGAGAGCAAGGGGACAGCTCAGGGTGGTAGCTCTGCATCAGGTATAGAGGTCCAGACAGAGCAAGGTGGCATGTCAGGAGGCTCATCTTCATGATGCTTCCTGCCATGCTTATCATTTTAACTCAAGGCAGGAAATAAGGGCAAAACTGGCCTAGGTTCTTACCTGCCTTTGACTTGTCTCCCTCCCACCCCTCATGCCCTGCTACTTGGATCAGCAAAAATCTCATTCCCCAAGGATGTGATCTGCTTTGCTCCCATTATTTAAAAAAAAAAAATTGTCAAAATACACATAAGGTTTGCCACCTTAGCTATTTTACATGTACACATTTCAGAATTGTTAAGTATACTCACATTGTTGTGAAACCAATCTAGAGAACTCTTCCATCTTGCAAAACAACTCCATATCCACTACTAAATAACAATTTCCCACTCTCCACTACCCCCCAATCCCTGCCAATCACCCTTCTACTTTCTAACTCTATGAATTTGTCTACTTCATTTATCTCAAATAAGTGGAATTATACAGTGTCTTTTGTGACTGCATTATTTCACTTGGCATAGTGTCCTCAAAGCTCATCCATGTGATAGCATGTATCAGAATTTTATTCCCTGCATGCCCCACCAGAAGAGAGAATATATCAAGAAAAACATAAGATTCCAGATGCAGAAAGTGACAGCAAAGAGGGACAAGCATAAGAAATACATTTCTTGAGAATAACCCTTGCAGAAAACATCCTTATTCTACCCTCATACATAAATGATATTTTAGCTAACTGTAGAATTCTAGGGATGATGATTTTCCTAAGATTTTTAGATGTATAACTTCATTCCTTCTTTATTCCAGTGCTGCTATTGAGAAGTCTGGACCTAATCTTATTGCTGCTCTTCTGTGGGTGAACTTTTTGTTTGTTTTCCCCTCTTCTCTAGATGCTTTTAAAGTTGCCAGTGTTGCTGGGTACAGTGGTGCACCCAGCCTGTAATCCCACTGGCTTGGAAGGCTGAGGCGGGAGGATGGCTAGTTCAAAGCCTGCCTCAGCAACTTGGTGAGGCCCTAAACAACTTAGCAAAACCCTGTATCTTAAATAAAAATATAGAAAAAGGGCTGGGGATGTGGCTCAGTGATTAAGTACCCCTGGGTTCAATCCCCAGTACCTACCCAAAACAAGCAAACAAAATTAAGTTGCCAGTAATTCCTTCCGCTTCTCAGGCCTGACCTTCCTGCAGCCTGGCTGAGCCTCTACTGCCGCATTTTCTCGATTCCACCGGTCGCACCTCTCTTGTGACATCATGGTGGCCTACTGGCGATAGGTTGGACTCAGCTATATCTGAAACTCTCAGACCTGTGCAAAAGCAGTGAGGGATGCACTGAAGGCAGAATTCAAAGCAAATGCCAAGAAGACTTCTGGCAGCAGCATAAAACTTGTGAAAGTAAAAAAGGAATAATCAACCCTGACTAAAGCTTGAAATGCTACATTTTCAAGGTGAAGAAGTATGGGCACATGTTATAGCAGATTAAAATCATCTCACTTCATAAAAAAACAAAAAACTGTCTTGTTCATAAATTGACGATGCCAATAAATTGATGTGTGGTTCACTCTTAAAAAAAAAAAAAGTTGCCAGTAATTTTGGAGACTCATACTGGTATGCCGTGGTGTGATCTGTTTTCATGTTAGATTGTGAGACTTTTCAATCTGGCAACTCATCTCCTTCAGTTCTGGAAATTTTTATTGACTTACTTCATCAATGCTTTCTTCCCACACCCCTTTTTTTCTTCTCTTCTCATCTTTTTATTTAGTATTTTACTTCTTGGACGTTTCTATTTTCTTATCTTTTTCTCTCTTTGTCAGTTTGCCATCTGGGAGATTTTCTTAGCTTTATCTCTTAATTTCTCTTTTTAAATTATTTTCATTTTTTTGTTTCATATATATAATGTCCCAAAGCTGTCTTTCTTCTCTATATTTTCCTGGATTAAAGGATCCTATTCTGATTTCATGAGTGCTCTATCTTTATCTCCCTGTGGATATTCAGGATGGTACATCATAGAGATGTTGACATTTTCTGCTCTGAATAGCCTATTTATTACAAGTTCTGTGTTTGTTTATTTGTGGTGATCATTGCAGGTGTTCCTCATTGTCTGATAATCTTGGCTGTCTGCCCACGATGAAGAATGGAGGAGCTGAAAAGCTGACTGGAATCTCTGAGGGGAAGGGGGAGAGTACTTGTCAACTAAGCATCCCCTTAGGACCACTTGGGTAAGCTTTGGGGAGTCCTTTGATCTTAGGACCATTCATCCTGAATGGCTAGATTGGTTGGGAACCCCTCCCCACAAATAGGCTTATGGTTAAGGTCTCCTGCTTACGGGGTAAATCTGACCAAAGATGTTTTGGAAGACCAGTGCAGAGAGAGAGTTTGAAGTCTCTGTTAAGCAGTCAGAACACTGCACAGTCACTTAATTTCCCTGCTATTGGCATAGTTCCTACTCTCACTTTAAAAAATTTCAAAAAAAATTTTAAGTTGTAGATGAACACAATACCTTTAATTAATTAGTTAATTAATTGATTGATTTTTTAACGATTTTCTTTTTAGTTGCAGATGGACACAATATCTTTATTTTTATTTATTTATTTTTATGTGGTGCTGAGGACCGAACCTAGTGCCTCACATGTGTTAGGCGAGCACTTTACCACTGAGCTACAACCCCAACTCCCCACTCTCACTTTTTTAAAAAAGTGTTTATTGGATGAGTTATAAATCCATCTCCACAAGGAGTTAACCCATATAGATCCACTTTTGTAGAGCTCCAGGGAGGCTTAGCGAGATGGAAGAGAGTTCCCTGTTTACATTGCTATCTCATAAATCCCTTTCCTGAGTTGCCTTTGGTGTCATGTATGAACTTTATGACCCAATCTAAGGGTTTTCTTAATTTTCCCCCATTTTTATAAACTAGACATGCATTCCTTAGATTCCTAAAGCTTCACACCTTCTTATTTATTTGAGCAGGCGAGGTATACCAAATCAATTTACTATTGATGTGTCTCAGATTTACAAAAGGTGTGACTCACAGAATCATATTTCCCCAACAAGAACCAGGGAACCCACGTGTTTCCCAGAAGCAATATTTCTCTTGTCACTCTGGGCTCTGACACGTGGCTTTATGAAGAAAGATGTGAAAAATCACTACACCACTAGACTCTATGCCAAGTCACTACACATGACAAAAAAATATCTTGGGTAAATAGAAGCCTCCAGCAGCACCTTTGGTAATGAGGCTGCAGCCGGTTTGCTTCCTTGTTTTCCTTCAGGACTTCACTGCTAGACCTCAACCCACAGCCTCACAGATGTCACCCGTGTATAAAGATAAGAAGGGGCAGGTGGAGAAAGAGGGTTTTAGAAGAAAGGGATTGTCCAGAAATCTGTCTTATTTGGAGGAATGGCACAGGAGTAAAGGATCTGGTGGATGGGGGTGGGTTTGTAGGCTGGGGGGCGGGGATGTAGGGGATAGATGAGAGCCAGAGGAATGGAGTAAGGAGACAGAGATGATGGTCATTAAAATAGCACCAAATTATCAGTGCTAATCAGTATGCCAGCTGCTTCACGACATTGTCTCCAATTTTCATTCCAACCACGGCAAGAAGCAGCAACTTCTCAAAGAGGCATCATTTGTCCCACTCTACAGATGCAAAAACAGAAGGCCTCAGCATCCCAGGATGGCCAGATTTTTTCTGCCTCTAAATTCCAGCTGCCTTCTGTTACACCAGCCTGCCTCCCCTCTATGCCAAGTTTATTCACTCATTCAGTCTGCTAGCACCTACTAAGTGTTGAACTAAGTGCTGAAAACAACAATATTTGTCCCTAAGTAGCATAGAGCCCTGACTACATTTCTTTGAAATCCATTTATTTCCCCAAAATCTTGTTGATGGGAAGGCTAGAACCACACCAGTTCTTCAATGCTACCTTTCTTTGAATGTGAGCTTTTCTTACTTGGGTTGATGGAGCCTCAGCCTTCCAGGCTCAAACTCAATTCACAAGTGAGATCCAAGAAACTGCCCTTGAGACCAATTGGTCAGGAACAGAAATCAACATCCCCTCAACAAAGGGTTGAAAATTGTTCTTGGGCAGCAAGGGAGTCCTTAGTGGTCTTGGTTGCTCTTTAGACTTATAACCACTTATCACCAGTGGAGGAAATTCCAATAAAGAATCCTGCCCCTTCTAATGTGTCTTGTAACCCACGATAAAATGTAGATATTGACAGCCATGGCATTTTGCCTAGGTCCTGGCCCATATGGAGACAGTCAGGTAATATTTTTGAGTTATAAAAACATTTTGTTAAACAGGCATGTGGTAATTTTGGAGTTCAGATTCTAAAGATTATTTTTAATTTTAATGCCTTTCTGAAGACCACATGCGAAGAGAAGGAGCTCAAATGTAGATATCAGGGTAGAATTTTCTTTCCTCCCCTCAATTCCTTCTTTCTTACCTAATACAACTACTACTTCCATTAGGAGGTGAATTACAGACACTTTGTTAGCATAAAGCATGAAAATTATGCTCTGAGAGGTTGCCACTATTTTTAGAAGAGACACGTGGAACAGCAGCTTCAGTATCACCTGGGAGTTTATTAGAAATGTGGATTCTCAGTTCCCACCTCCAGACCAATTATATTAGAACCTGCATTTTAACTGGATCCCCAGGTGGTTTGTACTCATGTAAAAGTTCAAGAAGCACTAGTGTAGAAATTCATTATGGAAATCTCCAGAAATATACATGGCACTTAAAGAATCTGACTTGGGCTCTAGGGTAAGTTCAGGTTCATAGGGAGAGGCAGACAAAAGCTAAAAAGATGATGAGACAAGAGAAGTGAGATGAAGATCAGAGGAAGGAGAGCATCCTTGTACCCCTTCTAGGTACGCCCTGGGCAAGCTGATAGAATGGTATGTTAGGAAAAAAAATAAATGTTTGGAAATACCATGCAGATTCAACACACAATTGTCATTTTGTTTTTGGTAACAGATTGCTTCTGCTCATCCTTACATGTATGGTCCTAAGAACCAATGGGTTGCATGTGGTTCTAAAACTTTTAAGGGAAATGTTCATTTTAAAGCTAAACTGCTTCTGCAAATGGAACACACAAAAATATATTTAGAAATAATTGTTTTCATCAGGAACTCAGTTTTCCCAAAAATGTAAATTGGGATATCCATTCCTTGATTTAATTTCCCTCTCCAAACTCACTCCACCAACTGCTTTTTCCCTCTCCTCTTGGATGGATGTCTCACAGGTGTTGCAAAAACAGCATGGGCAACATGCTCCTTACTGGTATATGTTGGCATTTTTTTTGCATCCCTCTAAAGAGCATCACCACTCACATAATTAATCAAGACACAATCCTTGGAGTCACTCTTTTCTTTTATACATTTTTAAAATTAGAGCTTTATAGTTGTACACAGTAGTTGGGTCCATCCTGACACACTCATACATGTATGGAAATCAATGCCAGTTCAAGTTCCCCCACTCTTCCCTCCCCTCTCCCATTCTCTTTCCTCTACCAAACTTCCTTTTTCTTGTCTATTAATTTGTATATGGTTGATACTTTGTTATTCTATCCTTCCCTCCCCCTTTCCTTTATTTTAATCTAGCTTCCACATATGAGAGAATATATTCAATTTTTGAGTTTCTCAGTTTGGCATATTTCACTTAGCATGATATTCTCCATTTATATCCATTTACCAGCAAATGCCATAATTTCATTATTTTTTTATGGCTGATTAGAACTCTATCATATATAAATCACAGTTTATTAATCCATTCATCTTTTGATGGGCATCTGGGTTGATTCCATAATTTAGCTATTGTGAATTGTGCTGCTAAAAACATTGAGGTGGCTGTGTTGCTGAAGTATGTCACTGTTAGATCTTTTAGGAAAATACCAAGGGGTGGGATAACTGGGTCATATGGTGGTTCCAACCCTAGTCTTTTGAGGAATCTACATATTGCTTTCCAGGGTGGTTGAACTAGTATGCAGTTCCACCAACAATGTACAAGTATATTCCCCTCCCCAACCTCCTCAACATTTATTATTGTTTGTATTCTTTTTTTTGAGAGAGAGAGAGAGAGAGAGAGAGAGAGAGAGAGAGAATTTTAATATTTATTTTTTAGTTTTCGGCGGACACAACATCTTTGTTTGTATGTGTTGCTGAGGATTGAACCCGGGCCTCACGCATGCCAGGCGAGCGTGCTACCGCTTGAGCCACATCCCCAGCCCCTGTTTGTATTCTTTTTTAAAAAATATTTTTGTTGTATATGAACATAATAACTATTTTATTTTTTGTGTATGTTGTACTAAGGATGGAATCCCATGCCTCACCTGGGCTAGGCAAGTGCTCTACCACTGAGCCAGAACCTCAGCCCATATTGTTTGTATTCTTGATCATTGCCATTCTGACTGGAGTGAGATGAAATCTAGTGTAGTTTTTATTTGCCTTTCTCTGATTGCTAGATGTTGAACATTTTTTCATATATTTGTTGGCAATTTGTGTTTCTTCTTTTGAGAAGTTTCTTGTTTAGTTCTTTTGCCTGTTTATTGAT
This sequence comes from Marmota marmota marmota, assembly GCF_001458135.2. Classification (NCBI taxonomy): domain Eukaryota; kingdom Metazoa; phylum Chordata; class Mammalia; order Rodentia; family Sciuridae; genus Marmota; species Marmota marmota. Next base: position 10,989,945 of record NW_025999998.1, on the reverse strand, counting down.
TGTTTTGTGTGTGTGTGTGTGTGTGTGTGTGTGTGCAAGGTTTTTTCAGTTCTTTGTATATTCTGGATATTAATTCCCTATTAGAGGAGTAGCTGGCCAAGAAGTTCTTCCATTCTGTAGGTGCACTCTTCACACTCTTAATCATTTCCTTTGCTGTGCAGAAGCTTTTTAGTTTGATGGCATCCCACTTGTTGATTCTTGGCTTTATTTCTTGTGATTTGGGAGACTTGTTGAGGAAGTTGGTGCCAGCACTCATATGACGGAGTTTTGATCCTATGTTTTCTTCTAGTTGTAAAGTTTTTTTGTCTAATTTCTAAGTCTTTGAACCATTTCAATTTGAGTTTTGTACAGGGTGAGAGATAGAGGTCTAATTTCACTTTTCTACATATAGCTATTCAATTTCCCCAGCAGCATGTGTTAAAAGCATTGCCTTTTCTCCAAGACATATTTTTTGCACCTTTGTCAAATATCAGATGGCTATGGTTATGTGGATTTGTCTTTGTGTCTTCTATTATATTACATTGGTCTTCATGTCTATTTTGATGCCAATACCATGCTGGTTTTGTTATTACAGCTCTGCAGTATAATTTCAGGTGAGGTATTGTGATGTCTTTTGCTTGCTTAGTATTTATTGCTTTGTTTAGTCTTGGTCTTTTTTATTCTTCCAAATGAATTTAATAATTGTTTTCTTCCCTGATTTTGTGAAGAATGTCACTGGTATTTTGATGGGGATTGCATTGAATTTCTATATTGCTTTTGGTAGTGTGGTCATTTTGGAAGTATTAATTCTGCCTATCCAAGAACATGAAGTGTCTTTCCATCTTCTAAGGCCTTCAGTTTCTTTCTTTAGTGTTCTGTAATTTTCACTATAGAGCTCTTTTATCTCCTTTTTCCTTTGGTTAGATTAATTCCAAAGTGTTTAATTTTTTTGAGTTTATTGTGAGTAGGATATATTTCCTGATTTCTTAGCTGAATCACTGTTGGAGTATAAGAAAGCTATTGATTTATAGGTGTCAATCTAGAATCCTGCAACTTTGCTAAAACTTATTATAAGCTCTAGAAGTCTTCTGGTGGAGTTTTGGGGTCTTCTAGATAAAGGATCATACCATCGGCAAACAGAGATAATTTCACTTCTTTTCCATATTGTCTTCCTTTGATTTCCTTTTATTGCCTGAACAACCTTGTTTTGTTCTTGAATTTAAGGAAATGCTTTTAGTTTTTCTTCTTATAGTATGATGTTGGCTTTGGGTTTGTCATAAATGGTCCTTATGATGTTGAGATAAATTCATTTAATCCTTAGTTTCTCCAGAATTTTTAACATGTATGGGAGCTGGATTTTATTAAAGGCCTTTTCTGCATCTATTGAGATCATTATGTGATTTTTATCTTTAATTATTTTTATGTGATGAATTACCTATATTGATTTGTGTATCAACATACACAACCAACCTTGCATCCCTGGTATGAAACCTACTTGTCATGGTGTTTTATCATCTGTTTTTGAAGGCAGCTCACTAATATTTTATTAAGGATTTTTGCATCTATGTTCTTCAGGGATATTGGTCTGTAGTTTTCTTTCCTTGATGTGTCTTTGTCTAGTTTTGGTATAAAGGTTATACTGGCTTCATAAAAAGTATTTTAGTTTCATAGAATAACTTGAGAAAGACTGATGTTATTTCCGTAAAGATCTGGTAGAATTCTGAGTCCAGTCATTCTTTATTCCTTGATTCTCTCCCCTTCCTGTCATCTCCCCACATTTATTCCTGCAACCAGTCCAATCAATTCCATCTCCAAAGTATCTATTTAGAATATTACCTTCTATAATATTTTCCCTGTCACTACCTCAGTCTTGGCCACCATGACCTTCTACTCAGACTCCTGTAACAATCTCCAACTGACCTGCACTCATCTATTGTTGTCTTACCTCTAATCCATTTGTTTTTGAAAGCAAGCCATATTACTCTCATTCCCCACCCCCACATAAACACTTTCCATTGTATTCAGGGAGTCAGTTAAGTCTTTCTGGAGTCCATTTCTCAACTCTTTCTTTGGTTAGCACTTTCTTGTCTTTTCTTTTTCTTTCATTGGTGCATCATAATTATGCAGAATAGTAGAATTTATTGTTATGTATTTGTACATGCACACAACCTAACACTGTAATTTGGTCAATTTCATCCCTAATCCTTCCCCTTCCCCTCCTTCCTCTCCTAGTTCTTCTTGTCTTTATGTCTCAGTTTGAGGTCCCTTCTAAGAGAGACCATCTTCATTTTCCTAATTAAAGTAGGTTCTCTTAGTAATCTTCCAGCTTAGTCCTTATTTCCATCACAGCCATTATTTATTATAAATTAAAACAATTTTTGTTTCTTTTTTTATATTTTGAATTGATGTCCTTGCATTGGTGTGAGCTTCTTAAAGGCATGGGGTTAATTATCCTAAATGCCATTGTTTTCCCTGTACTCTGCATCATGCCTGGAAAAAGTAGTTCAATACATACATGATGAATATATGAAAATCAAGATGACACACACAGGTTCACTCTGCACGTTCCAACACTGAATTGGCATTACTTAGAATCTTGGAAACTTTGGGTAGATGCATTTATGTACAAAGGATATCTGATTCTGCCTATTAGACCTTCAGTAGTAATATCTAATTCTGCAAATTCTATGGGATCCTCAATTGCCTCAGGAGCAAGCATCACATACTGATAATGTTTTTCATGTTGACAAACTAGATGTAGGTTCAAATAAACCACACTGTGTAATTTGTTCCAAATTCCTGAACTACCAAAATAGCAAACCAAAGAATTATGGCTCTTTCCCCATCAGTTTAATTGCCTCATTGAAGATGTAATCTTTGTAGGTGTTTTAGCTCTTGATTTAAACAACAAATATTTGTTAGTGAACTGAATTGCCTACAATCTTCTTTCTGAAATGGAAACTAAAAATTTACAGCTATAATATCATACATTTGCTTTGTCTCTGTGATAAATTAGTACAAATCTGCAGTCTGAAATGTTTGAGCTGGTGTTGATAAAATAGGTTACCAACAAATAAGTATTTTCATAAAATTTGAAATTTGGAGCCACTGCTCTGGTTTAGTATATTATCAGGAACTTACTACTGTCCTTGCCATTGTTAAGCAACAGGTGGCTTATCCATTCTTTAATTTATTCTACTGTGATTCTTTTTTTTTAATTCTTCTATTTTGTGTTGATCAAGCTCCTTCTCTGGGGCCTCTTCCTCCGGTACTACTTAGTCCCCAAAAGCTATCCCCTCTGTCCCCTTCTCAGTCCATTTTGTCTCCTGAAGACATCTGGCCGCACCCTTCCATGGCTTCAATCCTCACCTGGATGAGATGGGACTCAAATCTCCATTATCTGCCTGGGAACCTCTCCCCAGAGTCCCCGATCTGTGTTCCCAAAAGTCAATTTAATAAGTCCTCTTAAATGTCCTGCAAACAACTCAGATTCAACCTTCACCAAGTCAGTTTGCTACAATCCCATCCTAAAAAATAATAATAATAAAAATCCCTCTTTCTTATCCTGCAGTAGGTATCATTGCTCATCAGTTGCTTAAGCCAGAAAAACTGGAGATCATCTTTCACTTATCCATCTTCTTTACCTTCACATCCTATCATATTCCAAATGCTTTCAATTTTACTTGCTAAATATTTCTTGGTGCTGTGTCTTCATTCTTTATCCTCTTATTTGCTTCAGGCCTTCGTAGAATAAACATTTTCACTTTTAGATGGGCACTGTTCTAAGCACTTTGTATAAATTTTCATTTAATTTTACACAGCTGAATTTCATTGGTTGTTGTTACAAATTCCATTTTCAGTTGAGGACACTTGCCCAAGACAGTAATCAACCAGCTGAGATTTGAATACAGGATTTCACATGCATAACCACTAGCATAATCTACCTTCATAAGTTCTAGTCTGAATACCGAACGAGTCTTCTTGCCATTCTTATTGTCTCCTCTCTTTTTCTAAACTTTGCATAGAGCCCCTAGGAGGTTATTCAATAACATTGGATTCAATTTGTGCAAAACCATTCAGGATTCCTCATCTTCTGTAAGTCCAAATTCTTTGGCATGCTCTATGTTGCCCTTCTGGACTTGCCCCAGTTGAGCTCTCCAAATCCCATGCTCCAGGCTTTAGTCATATTCAAAATCTGGGGGCTGATCTTTCCCTTTTTAGTGTACTTCCCAGCCCTATCCCTAACCCTGTGTCATGCTGGTAAACACCAACCCAGTCTTCAAGATTCAAATATTGTTTCTTCCCATTTCCTTTTATAAAGTATAAGGTGTTGCTGCCTTTGACTTATGGCATCACCTATATCATAGTAACAGTAATTGTCTCCTTGCAATATAATTGATATAATCTATGTCTCTAACCTGGACTGTGGTTCTGGAGGCTTTGAAGAATGCTGGAGACCATTTTATATCCTAGACTTCCTTGATGCACTGTGCAATTCCTGACACTCAGTGGGTTCTCACTAAACACTTGCCATTTAAATGATAGGAAACTTGGACCTGAGTGTGCAGAATGGAGTAGCTTTAACAGAATGGAATCTTCCCAGTGAATTTTATATGCATGATTTCTAGAAATTGCTAGCCATCAAGTCTAATTGTCTAATACATCATTTTTTTCTTAAAAATTCACTCACCCAATAGACATTTCTTGAATGCATACTGTGAGTCAGTACCAGGCTAAGATACAGGCAACACAAAGAAGAATAAGAAATAGTCTTCCTTCCTCCCTTCCCTTCCCTTCCCTTCCCTTCCCTTCCCTTCCCTTCCCTTTCCTTTATTTCCTACTGGAGATTAAACCCAGGGGAGATTTAAAATCAGGCTACAGTACCAGCATTTTTTAATTTTTAAATTTTGAGAAAGGGTCTTGCTAAGTTATGTAGGCTGGTCTCCAAATTACAATCCTCCTATCTCAGCCTCCCAAGTAGCTGGGATCACAGATGGGCATCACTGTACCCAGGTACAGTGTCTATTTCTGGTAAGAACAAATTCATTCAAAGGCTTAGTCCGAGTGTAGGGAACTCAAATAAGCACTCATGCAGCATGACAGGAACTGTGGGGCAGGAAGACACAGTGGATTAAGACAGCACAGAGAAGAGGCACCAAACCCAGCCAGAAGGGATGAGAGAAAGCATTTTGGGGGTGATACCTCCAAGTGAGAAAGGGCAGGGCCCCTACAACTCCAGAAAACAAAGAGGCCATGGACTTTTTTGAGCTCTGGTGTAACTTGATTTTACCTAATATGTAAATAAAAGACAGGCAACGAAGGGCTTTGCGTGCCAGGCTAAGGACCCCTGGCTTTACCCTAAAAGATGTGGGGATGGTGAAGAGTTTTTACACAAGGCAGTGACATAACTGATCTTTCTTTTTTTTAAAATCACCCTGGTAAAGAGAAGCAGGGAGACAAGAAAGTTGTTCAGTAATCTAGGCAATAGATAATTAGAGTCTGGCTGAAGATCCCTGCTGTGGAGAAAGAGTAATCGGCAATGTGAGGTGAACTAGTAGGCTAGACTCAGCACGACCCAGGGAATACCCAAACAACAGAGTGAGATAAATAAGAGGGAGGAGTCAAGGATGGCACCCAGACTGGCAGGGAGACAGGGCCATTTGTAGCGATATGGGAAGATGGGAGGAGGGGTAGAGGGGTGAGGGGAAAATGAGCTGGTATTTGGGAATGATTGAGATGACAGAGTTAATGAGCCTAGTGGAGATAGCCCATAGAATTGGTTCAAAGTTCAGGGAGGAAAAAAGAGTTCTGAGTTGGAGATATACCATTAAAAAACTATCAGTGTATGAATGATAAATGAAAAAGAAAAGGGAAAGGACTAAGGGTGGACCCTTGAAGAACATCCATGCAAGACCTAAAAGGAAGTGCTGAAGTGCCCAGGTATTCGTCTCCACAGAGGAAGAAGTCAGGAAGTCCTAATGCTCACACAGATACTGATGTTAGCCTCCAGGAGCTATGTGGAAGCCACGGAAGAGCAGGTGATCTGTAAGTGAGCCTTATGCTCACCCACCATGAGACCAGTGGCTTCTGAAGATCCAGAAGAAGGCCATGCCTTTAATGAACATCATTCTGTTTTAAAATCTCTAACCTAAAGTCAGTAGAGATTAAATTTAGTTGAGGGATGGCATGAACATGCATATGAATAGCAATCATTATCTCTTACAGCAAACTATTCTTAAATATTTTTCCTAATGTGCTAGTAGTTATATATTTGATTTCATCTAGTCCCAAGCATATGTATTTTCTGATTTTCATTTTCTTTTAAGGTACACTCTATGAAACTCATTAATAACACACACATCCAAAGCATTTCAATTATATTGAAGTTTCATTATGATTCTTAGAAGAGGAAGAGAGAGTACAAACCAGAGAATTGAAACCTTTTCTAAAGACTTATTTTGCAGCCTTCTGCAGCAATTCTTGGTCCTCGTGGACAGGAATGTTTATCTATGTATTTATGTAACATGCAGTCCCACAGTATCCAAGCACCTGGAAAATCGAATTAGCCTGGTCTTGATTGACTGTGTGCAGCATAATAACATAGTCCTCAGTCTGCTCTTCATCTCCTATAGCGTGCTTACTGATTGGACAATGAAGACACAGCAAGAGTTTCCATGAGCAGCTGCCAAACGTGCTCCCGGTGGTGTCTTGTCTATACAAAACGATTGCCCATAAATAAGGAAGTCTCTCCAACCAATAAGAGGCTGGGAAGTAGACTGTACCCAAAAAGAAATTACAGCATCAGGATGTATAACTATAACACAGTTACACCATTAGTGGCAGAACATTTTTCAGCCCTTGCTGGGGACAGCCTGCCAGCAAACTGCATTGCATAGTGAGGAACTACAGTGAAAACATCAGCCAGAGGAAATTCAAGACTCGTTTTGTTCTGTTCTGTTTTGTTTTATTACTATTTTGCAAAACATTGCTGCCAGAGCTGGCAATGACCTTGAAAGTCTACAAAATCTATCCTATAAAAAAGGGCTAAACTACCCTTTGCAGGAGCTGGGAGAACTTGACACTGGCTTATTGATTAGTGAGCCCTAGCAGAGGTGGAATGACCATGAAACCAGTGAAATGTAAGCTTTCCATTTTATTGGTTTCATGGTCATTCCCCCTCATGGTCATTTCCATCTGACTGGCATGACTCTTCAAAGGCTCCATAATCATAATTTTGTGCTTATTAGGTTGTGTTCTTTGTCTTAAGGAGAGCCCTATTGCATCAATCTCTGGTCCCATCAAATCTGGATCATTCCATGGGCTTCACCTAAAAGTTGTTCCATGGCAGAGCCCAGGAATTGTTCCTTAGGATCCATTCTCCTTCATTCTTTTAATGGTCTGACCACTCGCTTTCACTTTAATTTTCAGATGGGCATATCTATCTAATTGGAGGCTATTTCTGTGTCATTAGAAGCTAGGCTGGCATGTGACAAGGAATTTTCTTGGTCAGGAGGATGATGAACAGAAGTAATGTAATTTCTTTTTTTAAAAAAATTTGTTCTCATTAGTTATACATGCAGTAGAATTCATTTTGATATATCGTGCATAAATGGAGTATAATTTCTCGTTTTTTTGGTTGTATAAGATGTAGATAGATTCACACTGGTCATGTAGCCATATATGCACATAAGATAATAATGTTCAGTTCATTTTATTATCTTTCCTACTCCCATATCCCTTCTCTCCCTTCTGCCTACTCCAAAGAACCTTTATTCTTCCCTGGCCACCGCCCCCCCCCCCCACCCACCTTATTGTAGGTTAGAATCTGCATATCAGAGAAAACATTCGACCTTTGGTTTTGGGGATTGGCTTACTTCATTTAGCATGATATTCTCCAGCTCCATCCATTTACCAGAAAATACCATAATTTGATTTTTTAAGGCTGAGTAATATTTCATTATGTATATGTACCACTTTTTTTATCCATTCATCTGTTGAAGGGCATCTAGGTTGGTTCCATAGTTTAGTTATTGTGAGTTGAGCTGCTATAAACATTGATGTGACTGTGACACTGTAATATGCTGATTTTAAGTCCTTTGGGTAATAACTGAGGAGTGAGGTAGCTGGGTTGAATGGTGTTTCCGTATGGTGAGCAATTTCTGAGTTTCCCCTTTTCTAAGGCTGTGGGCTCCCTCTTTCTCTTCCTCTCTTCCTTTTGGCTGACCAAAGGCTTTAACTGGAAGCAACCACGTCCAAAGAGAGAAGTAAGTAATTAATGGAAGTAAGTAATCGTGGCCATTTACCTCTCTGTTGTCACTTGAGAGAGATATAAACCCATGTTTATTTATGCTTCTGTATTTTGTTGTTGTTGTTGTTTTTGTTGTTGTTACAGCAGTTTAGCTTGTACTGTTTTCTCCTGTTGGGTCAGGATTTACTTCAGAGGCAGTGTGAAATGAAGAGTGTTGGCAAAGGAAGCCTGAGTCCAAGCCTTCAAAGGGTATTGAAGAATCAGAAGCCGGACAGAATCAAGAAAGTGGTAGACAACAAGATAAGAGAGGCGGCAACAGAGGGAGATCCCAGAGCTTTACCTTTTCGTGCTTTGGCTTGACATTGGGGCTTGAGTGTTGAGCTGCATTATAGAGAGGAACCCATGAGGAGCCTATGAGCTGTGTAGGTCTTAGCATTGTGTCTCCTAACCCAACCCCACCTCAGCTGATGGAACCAAGAGTGGGTGGCTGATCCCAAGCTATGACTTGCGCCATCCCTTTGTTTTGTATTGTTTTTCCCACAAGTGTGTTCTACTCTTAATAGACTGACTATTCTGATCATGTCCATTGTGATCATGTCCATTCTCATTTGGAGCCTGAATGAGAGACTCGGAAAGAGAAAGCTAGTCATTGGCAGGAGAGGCAGAAGCCGAAGACACCAGGGAAGAAGACTGTAAGAAAATGATCATACAAAACCACTCAGCAAAAGAAGCAGAGAGAATGGGGCTGAGAAGCACGAGGGTGGAGGCTCAATCAGAACAGGGCTCTGCTCTTTGATACCAGAACTTAGGATCAAGGATGAGAACTAATTTTGCATTCTATACTTTGCTAGTTCTTCATGCAGCTTCTGATGTCTTTCCTTTCACTGAGATAAACTGAACTGATTGAAAGATACAAAGTTCAGGTAGCCAGAAAATCATATTTCCTCTAAATTTTCTATGTTCTTCTCAGTCTGGATTCACTATCTTCATGATGGAGTTACCAAATAAAGGAGAATAAGAGTGAAGCTAGAGTGGGGTTTTTTGGTCATGAAGGTACATGCTGAAGTTGGGAAAGTCAGGAAGGTCCTTTTTTGCATATAATTTGTCCAAAGGAATCTCATAGCAGAATGACATTATGTCACTGTTCATGTTTGCAGCAGGTACAAATTTAGAATAGCCTGTGTGTATTTAGTCTCACTGCTGGAAGAGCTGTTAGAACATTACATGCTATTCTGGTTCCCTCCTGCGAATGCCAGCTATGTAACAGGGAGGGGAAGTGGTTTTACACTGTGTTCTGAAGACATCTACTTTAAGGAGCTGTTTTTCTGAAAAGGAAAGATGATAGCCTTAAAATACCTGGAAGGCATCTACGGAGCTCAGAGTCATTTTTGCCTTATCTGATTTGTCCTCGAAAAGTCCTTGGGCAGCAAAATAAGAGACTAGAAGAAACACCCTTTCAACTTTAGAAAATGAGGCTGGATAGCATTCCTGCCTTATCTTACTTTTCTTCTAGGCCCATCCTTACCTCCACTTTGATTAACCTCTTTGACATCCTTGTTTGCGCTTGGGGACTTTAGGCGTTGCCCCTCTATCTCTGAGTTTGAACATCTGTTCCTCTGTTGGACAAAACTCAAGTTCTCTTTGAGTAGGGGAAGCCAGAAGGCTCTTTCACTAGATGGTGTAGTCATGTATCAAATATTGGCTGGGAAAACATCTGTGGAGACAACATGTTCCCAGCAGGTGTTAAGCACCTAGAGTAGAGGTTAGCAGACTATAATCTGTGGGCCAAATTTACCCTGCTGCTTATTTTTTAAATGAATACAAAATTTATTTGGATGAATGAATATTTATTGGAATATAGCCACACATTTGTTTATATTTATGAATGCTTTCATATGTCAGAAGCAGAATTAGGTAATTTCCTGTAATCCCAAATTATGTATTTTTTGATCTTTTAAATAAGTTTGCTGAACATAATCCAGAGGAAAGGGATTGTGCTCAATTTACCATCTGATACAGTGAAGACACTCAGAAAATTCTTATTAAAAGAAGGAAGAAAGCACACGGAAATTAAATGAATCGTTCCCAAATAACATTTTACTCTATGAGATATGAGTAAGAACAGGATTTAAATCAGAATATGGACAGGATTATCTGTTTCAGGTAGGCACACATGCAGAAGGGAGGGAGGCTTGAAGGGACTGAAATAAGGGGGAATGTGTTATAGTTTGGATAGGAGATGTCCCCTGAAGAGCTCATGTGTTCGGTAATGCAGCAATGTTCAGAAATGAAATGACCAGATTATAAGAGTTGTGTCCTCATGGGTAGATTAATCCATTTAATGAATTAATAATCTGAATGGACTACTGGGTTGTAACTATAGGCAGATGGGGAATGGCTGGAGGAAATAGGTCATTGGAGTTGTGGTCTGAACTATATCTGTCCCTAGCCCCTGGCCCTTCCTCTTCCTCTTCCTCCTCTTCTTTCTCCTCCTCCTCCTCTATCTCCTCCTCCTCCTCTATCTACTTCTCCTCTTGCTCTTCTTCTTCTTCACTTCTCCCCACCCTCCTTCTCTCTCTCCCTCCCTTCCTCCCTCTTTCCTGACTTCCAAGAGCTAAGCAGTTTTCCTCTGATGTGCCCCTCTGCCAAGATGTTCTGATTTGCTTCACCTCAGGTAGAGAGCAATGGAGTTGGCTAACCATGGGCAGACCTTTGAAACCATGATCTCAAAGGAACATTTCCTCCTTAAATTGTTCATTTTACAAAACTTGTTCTAATTTAGTTATACATGACAGAATGTATTTTTATACATCATACGTAAATGGAGTGTAACTTCTCATTCTTCTAGTTGTATGTGACATAGAATCACTCTGGTCATGTAGTCATATATGCACATAGGGTAATAATGTCCAATTCGTTCTACTGTCCTTTCAACCCCCATAACACTTTACCACTCTTCACTCCCCTATACCTAGTCCAAAGTACCTCTAGTCTTCCTTAGCACCACACCCCCTTATTGTGAAATAGCATCCACCTATCAAAGAAAGCATTCAGACTTTGGTTTTTTGGGATTGTTTTATTTCACTTAGCATGATAGTCTCCACCTCCATTCATTTACTGGCAAATGCCATAATTTCATTTTTCTTTAAGGCTGAGTAGTACTCCATTGTGTATATATATCACATTTTCTTTATCCATTCATCTGTTGAAGGGTACCTAGGCTGATTCTATAGCTATTGTGAATTGAGATGGTATAAACATTGATGCAGCTGCATCACTGTAGTATGCTGATTTTAAGTCCTTTGGGTGTATGCCAAGGAGTGGGATAACCGGGTCAAATGGTGGTTCCATTCCAAGTTTTCTGAGGAATCTCCATACTGCTTTTCAGAGTGGTTACAATAGTTTGCAGTCCCACCAGCATTGTATAGTGTACCTTTCCCCCCACGTCCTCGCCAACATTTATTGTTGCTTGTATTCTTTATAATTGCCATTCTGACTGGAGTGAGATGAAATTTTAGATTTGATTTGCATTTCTGTAATTTCTAGAGATGTTGAACATTTTTTCTCCTTCTGTGAAGTGTCTTTTCCGTTCTTTTGCCTGCTGAGAGCCACCACTGAGTCTGTATGGCCCCTGGCATTTTGCCAACAGTATTGATTGACAGGCGAGGCATTACTATCCGCCTCTGCCGCAACTTTTGAGTTCTCGCACTATTTTGGAGTTCTCGTGGGGATTTCCGGGGATTCCCCGAGAGTTCCCATTGGTTGGGGAAGTGCAGGAGGAGGGATTTCCGGGAGAGATATTTCCGGCTGTGGGTTCCTGGACAAGCCTCATGGCGTTCGGGAGGATTCCCCGGGAGCTGTGTGAAGTGTTTTCCTGCAGTTTAAAAATAAAGTTTGTTCCTGCTTCAGTGGCTCGTGATTTGTGCCCAGCCAGACTGCGGCATTTGGTGGCCCTTGCGGGGAACGTCTGAAGCTTCGGGGTAAGTGAAATTGCTTGCCCCTAAGGGAAGGCGAGAGAATGGGTGACCATTTTAAAAAACAATGTGTTCTTGTTTTGATTTGTTTTGTGTTTGTTTCAAGCTGCCTATCCCTAGAATTTTCTCAGGCAGATTGGGAAAAATGGTTGGCTCAAGGTTTGAAGTTGTTCACCCCTGAGGAAGAGATAGAAATAGACCACAAATGCACATGTCAAGAAAATAGGAAAATTGATACAACGATTTTTTGTTCCGTTTTTGTTTCATTCTGTTTCGGTTTTGTTTTGTGTTATCTTATTGGGTTGCGTTATCTTTATAACAGATTAGAAATTAGTAAAAAACAAACTGAAAGAGTGTTAAGTAAATTGTTAGAGGTTCAGACCATGGAGAAAGACATTTTAGATCAAGCAAAAGAGAAGGTCTCTCAAGCTAGTCAGACAGAGGAAGAAAATTTAAAGGAAGAAAGCTTAGAGGAGAAACAGCTATTAGGGAAAAAGCTACAACAGGAGGCTGCTACTAACACCGTTCTATCACCAGAGGGCGTAATTCAACCAACAGCTCCCCCTATGGAGATAGCTGAGTGGCCCTCAAACCCCGTAGTTGATAGATGGGATCCTGAGACAGGACCTCAAAGATTAGCATGCCCTGTACTTGAGCAGGCAGGAGGGCAGCGAATTCACCGTGCTTTAGATTTCAAAACAGTGAAGCAGTTAAAGGAGGCTGTAACAACCTATGGTCCTCAAGCACCGTTCACTGTAAGCATGGTCGAATCCATTACCAACTTGGACATGACGCCAGCAGATTGGGCTAGTATGTGTAAATCTGTGCTAAATGGAGGACAATATTTGTTATCAAAAGTTGCGGCAGAGGCAGATAGTAATGCCTCGCCTGTCAATCAATACTGTTGGCAAAATGCCAGGGGCCATACAGACTCGGCGGTGGCTCTCAGCATTTGCCCATTTGTTGATTGGGTTATTTGTTTTTATAATGTTAAGTTTTTTGAATTCTTTATATATTCTGGAGATTAATGCTCTATCTGAGATGCATGTGGTAAAGATTTTCTCCCATTCTGTAGGCTCTCTCTTCATGTTATTGATTGTTTCCTTTGCTGAGAAGAAGTTTTTTAGTTTGAATCCATCCCATTTATTGATTCTTGATTTCACTCTTGTACTTTAGCAGTCTTGTTAAGGAAGTTAGATCCTAAGCTGACATAGTGAAGATTTGGGCCTACTTTTTCTTCTGGTAGGCACAGGGTCTCTGATCTAGAGCCTAAGTCTTTGATCCATTTTGAGTTGAGTTTCATGCAGGGTGAGAGACAGTTTAATTTCATTTTGTTACATATGGATTTCTGGATTTCCTAGCACCATTTGTTGAAGAATCTATCTTTTCTCCAATGAACATTTTTGGCACCTTTATCTAGTATTAAATAACTATTCATGTGGGTTTGTCTCCATGTCTTCTATTCTGTACCATTGGTGTACATGTCTGATTTGGTGCCAATACCATGCCATTTTTGTTAGAATAGCTCCATAGTATAGTTTAAGGTCTGGTATTGTGATGCTTGCTTCATTCTTCTTGCTAAGGATTGCTTTGGCTATTCTGGGTCTCTTATTTTTCCAAATGAATTTCATGATTGATTTTTCTAGTTCTAGTTTTCTTAGAATGCCATTGGGATTTTAATAGGAATCACATTAAATCTGTATAATGCTTTGGTAGTATGGCTATTTTTACCATATTAATTCTGCTTATCCAAGAGCATGGGAGATCTTTCCATCTTCTAAGATCTTCTTCATTCTTTCCTTAGTGTTCTGTAGTTTTCATTGTAGAGGTATTTCACCTCTTTTGTTAGATTGATTTCCACATATTTTTTTTTGAGGCTATTGTGAATGGGGTAGTTTCCTAATTTCTCTTTCAGTAGATTCATCACTGATGTATAGGAACATGTTTGATTTATGAGTGTTGATTTTATAATTGTTCTTGTCAGGTATTTCGGTCACAGTGATGAAAAGCTGACGTATAGTTTTAGTTGACTATTGTTGGGTTATAAACTACCCCCAAACTTAAGGGTTTGAAACAATCATTTTATGGTATTTCATAATTTCGTGGGCTGGATATTTTGTGGGGATTGGCTAGGTAGGCACTACTTCTGCCTCATGTCATGTCAGTGGAGATCACTTGGTGGTACTCAATTGGTAGATGGACTGGTTTTAAAGATCTAATTAAGCCTTATTATATGCCTGGTGCCTTGGTGGGAGTGATCACTGGCTGAGCTCAGCTGAAGTTATATGGTTTTAGGGTAGTGAGACTTCTTATTTGGAAGTTCAGTGCTCCAAGAAAAGTGTTCCAGGAACCCAAGGCAAGAGCTACATCATCTTTTATGACTTAGCCACAGAAGTGATACAAGACCAGGCCCCAGGGGAGGGGGCATAGACCCTACCTCTCAAAGGGAAAGCATCAATGAATTTGTGGCCATGGCCTTAAACCAGCCTGGGGTAAGAAAATGGAATAGTTAAGAGAATGTAACCAGCATTTACTAAAGGTTTTTCATAACTATTTCACCATAACCTTCTGATTAAAGGCATAAGTATTCCCATTTTATAGCTTAAAGGTACATTCAAGATAAAATTGTAATTTACTTACATAAGATGATTAAGCTAATGAGTTATGCAGTTATAATTTCACCCCAGATCTGTTTAACCTCAAGGGTGGAGTTTTTTCCATGATACAAATTTGTCTATCATATAAAAGTGAAGAAGAGTCAACCACAGCAAACAGGTCATGATGGGAGTTTAGGGGTTAAAGGGAAAAAAATGTGCCTCTTTGCTTGTGAGAAATAGTCATTGTTGGCAGCAGGACCCTCTCAGAATACAGGATGCCCTGGTAAAAGAGCACCTCCTAAAATCTGAGTCTGTGAGGTGCCAGGTCTATTTCTTCTCTAATTCCTGGTCAGGTACACTAGGCAGTCTTTGCCCAGGGTCACCATATCTTTGACAATTAAAAAAGCTGATGCTGATCAACAGGGCAACCGTCTCCTGCATGGTAGGTGACTCCCACATCTCTGCCTTCAAATCCAGCTTCTCACACAGGTAAGTTTCTGGCCCCAACTTTAAACTTACTTATAAGCCCTACCTACTTCAAAGTTCCCTTATTTTGTGTTCAATGTGTCAGGATACACAGCATTGCTTTCTCAAAGAAAGTGTTTATGACTCCTGATTGCTTAGTTCCCAGACATCTAAAAGTTCATCAGTTGCATCTTTGCTTTCTCCCATGATGAGGGACAGTAATGTAACATAGCAATTTAGCTTATGGGCTAAAACTCTGCTGCCTGGGTTCTCTTAGTTATTTGACTTTAAGTGTTCTCTTAGTTATTTGACTTTAAGCAAGTTATTTTATCTCATTGAACATCAGTTTACAATTGTGAGATCATCAAAAATAGTACCACCTCAGAGCATTTTTTGGAGAATTTAGTTAATACATGAAGTGCTTAGAATAACACTTGATACGTAGTAGGCACTCAAAAAATATTAGATATACATCCAATTGGTCTGTAAGTTCTAGTAGCTTGTCATTCATTTAGGGTCTCTTCTGTTACTGCCATTACTGTTTCAGTTTGGGTCCTAATTACCTTATCCCCATATAAATGTAACTGCTTCAAAACATAGTATACCTGTGCCCCTGCTTTCTTATACCAATCTATGCTGCCTGCATGGGGCCAGCTGAAAAATCCTCACCATTTATTGATCTTCTATGTATTGGGCTCTACACCAAGTTTTTTAGAGACATTTTCTATAACCTTTGAAACATTTTGCTAAGCTGAGGTGACTATTATTCTTCCTATGACAAATGAGAACAATGGCCTCAGAAAAGTAACTTGGCCAAGATCACATAGCGGGTAAGTGGCAGAGCCAAGATAAGAAACTTGCTGGGTTTTTTTTAATACACCATAGTTCACACTTTCTTGATATCAGACTTCAATATTCAATATGTCATCTTCCTGCCTAGAATATAACTAAATAAATAAACAAACAAATGAATGAATGACTTCGGGGAAAGAGAGCTAGAAACCTTCAAAAGTATTCTACTACATACAGGACTTCTTTTAACCTAATATTTAAACACATGACAATTTAACCTCAAATCAATTTTCTAATCAAAATTTTGGTACTTCTCAGTCAAATCCTCTACTCTAGTCAAGCTATTCTGTGGTCCATCTCACGGACCATGGCTCATTCTGATCTCCAGGTCTTTTTTTGCAATACTCACCCAGATGGAATGCCTTTCCCCACTGTTTTACATTCATCTAACTAAACTACACACCAAGCACAAGTCTTATATATAGCCAGAGATATGAAAAATTGTGCTCCATATGTGTAATAAGAATTGTAATGTATTCCACTGTCATTTATTTTTTAAAAAATCAATAAAATAAAAAAATTTAAAAAAAGAAACAAACAATAAAAAAAATCATAGCACAAGTCCCAATTCCTCAAGGGGACAAGTTAATTGTCAAGAACTATGCAAGGTCTGAGATTTTAATCTACTTGAAAGCTAACAATTTAGCCAGTCACAGTTGTATTTAGCCAGCTGATAGAAGATATGAAATTCCTGGGTCAGAGACAAAGGACATTGTTTTTTGTTACACACAACAGTAGAAGTAGACTGAGTATCCATGTTTTTGTGCCAGTTTTCCTTGTCTTTATGATCACATGGGAATTTTAATTCTCATTTTTGTGCCAGTTCTCCTAGTTCTACAGATTACCAGAAGCCATTGTAGATCATGGGCTGCATTATAGGAGAGGAATGTAGAACTTAAGGAACCTGAATCTTTTATAATGGACAGTAAGCATGGCTCCCTTTTACTATTTCCGTCTTTCAATGCTGCAAGCAAATCTGTGCTTTGTTTCCTATGGAGATATTATCTCTATCTTTCAATGCTATTCACCATACAAAGATATTTGAAAAGAAAGCCTGGAACAAAAGTAGTCAATATCTCTGCTCATAAGACAGACAGAAACATGAGAGTTACATGAAGAATACTCTCCCCAAACTGGTAACCCAAATGATATTGCTATTTCCTTCCTTTGAGTCTCTAAGATAGTATTTCTCTGGCTTGAGTGATATACAGAGTCCTTCCAAAAATGCAAATTCTCATATATCCCTCAGGGCTTACTTAAGCACTTCTATTTTGATGTTATTTAAGTAAACTTGGGTATTCTCATTGTACTCATAATTCTTACACATTAGAAAAGGGGAAAATGTTTGAGTCAATTCAAACCAAAACGAGAAAACTGATCATTTTCTATATTATATTTCTATAATATTGTTGCTATAGTAACTATTATTTAGCTGAAACTAAATGCTGACGTAGGGTTTAGTAATTTTTAAAAAAGCAATAAGCCCATATTTACATTTATTCTACTTTTTTTGGTTTTAGCATGGATAATGCATTTTTGCAAAATATTTTATACAAGACTATATAAATTAATAACAATAATTCTTTGCTCATTCAGGTTTATCATACTGTTATGATTTAGATGTGAGGTATACCCCAAAAGCTGATATGTGAAACAATGCAGGAAAATTTAAAGGTGAAATGATTGAGTTATAACCAAATCAGTGTGTTAATCCCCCAATGGGGATTAACTAGGTGGTATCTGCAGGCAGGTAGGGTGTAGCTGGAGGAGGTGGGTTCCTGGGGATGTGTGTTTGGGGTATATATTTTGTCCATATTGAATGGTGCTCTCTCTCTCTCTCTACTTCCTGTGCCCCATCCTCGCCTGCTTTCCTCTACACACTTCTGCTATGATATTATGCCTCACCTTGAGCCCCATGGAATGGAGCCAGCCATCTATAAACTAAAATCTCAGAAACTGTGAGTCCCCAAATAAACTTTTCCTCCTTATCAGGTCTTTTGGTCACAGCAGCAAAAAAGCTGACTAAAGCACATACTTTATATTTCAGCAAAATTAAAAAGCAATTCTAATGTTATTTTATAAATTCTAAATTTATATTCTCTTAAAGTTTGTTCTACTGAATTGACAGATTCTGTACTAAACATGTTTTTCTAATTTAGTTATTGGAGACATCAACATAAAAATAATAACTGGCATTTTGATTTTTTCTTCTCTCTCTCTTTTGCAGATGTCAAAAACAAATTTCTGATTTTAATAGTCAGTGATCAACTTGTTGACAGAATCCTACAAATACTGAAAAAGAATTTTAAGAAGAATTTGATCTTAAGCCAAGTTTCCTTTTTTTAAAATTTGTTTTAATTAGTTACACATGACAGTACAATGACCTTGACATATCATACATTTGAATCAGATGGGATATAATATCTCATTTTTCTGAGTATAAAGTTTTCTTTATATCATTGTCACTTTGACTTCAACCTAGGGTATTTAAACTTTGTGAAACTTTGGCTCTCACAGAGGAGTCACCTGACCTCTGGTGGTTCTTGGTTCCAGCACATCCTTTACATTTTATATTCATTGGCAGAAGTCGAAGCAATGTGTCACTGCAAAGCCCTGATGTTTTCATATGGCAAATCTTAGTCTCAATTTGCTAATAAGATGGGAGACCAAACTATTGCTTCAGAAAAAGGCAAAGTCGCACCAGAGAAGTCTTTGACATGAGGACAGCAGCAGACACTATTCCTGATGAGTTGACATTGGGACATACCCATGGAACAGCAGTCAGACTCTAAAAGTCAGTAAAAGTCAGTAAAAGTGAAAATGGAGAGGGAGAGAGAAAGGGAGGG
>NW_025999998.1:10886438-10970228 GCF_001458135.2 Marmota marmota marmota | reverse complement strand
AGTGAGGGAAGGAGAGGGAGGGGGTGGGGGAGGGAGAGGGAGAGGGAGAGGGAGAAAGAAAAGAAAAAATAGAAAACTGTTTCTTTTCTTAATGCATTATAATTGTACATAGTAGTTGGGTTATGTGACACAGTCATACATGCATGGAACTTAATTTACTCAATTTGGGTCCCTGGTTCCTCTTTTTTTCTCCCATCCTTCCTTTTCCTATTTTCCTTCCTCCCTTACTGGTCTACCATTTATTTATTATTTATTTAATTTGTTTTAATTAGTGATACATAACAGCAGAAAGCATTTCATTTCATTGTACACAAATGGAGAACAGCTTTTCATTTCTCTGGTAGTATACAATGTAGAGTTAGTTGCACCATATGTATAGTCATACATGTACCTAAGGTAACAATGTTCATTTCATTCCACCATCTTTCCTATGTCCATGTCCCCTCCCTTCCCCTCCCTCCTCTTTGTCCAAAGTTCCTCCATTCTTCCCATACCCCCCACCCCCCCGTTATGGATCAGCATCCATTTATCAGGGAGTACATTCGCCCTTTGGTTTTTTGGGATTGGCTTACTTCGCTTAGCATGATATTCTCTAACTCCATCCATTTACCTGAAAATGCCATAATTTTATTCTCTTCTAATGCTGAATAATATTCTACTGTGTATATATATACCAAGTTTCTATATCCATTCATCTATTGAAAGGCATCTAGTTTGCTTCCACAGTTTAGCTATTGTGAATCAAGCTGCTATAAACATTGATGTGGCTGCATCACTATAGTATGCTGATTTTAAGTCCTTTGGGTATAGTCTGAGGAGAGGGATAGTTGGGTCAAATGGTGGTTCCATTCCAAGTATTTTAAGGAGTCTCCATACTGCTTTCCAGAGTGGTTGTACCAATTTGCAGTCCCACCAGTAATTCATGAGTGTACCTTTTCCCCCCACATTCTCACCAACACTTACTGTTGCTTGTATTCTTGATAACTGACTGGAGTGAGATGGAATCTTAGAGTAGTTTTGATTTGCATTTCTCTAATTACTAGTGAAGTTGAATTTTTTTTTTATATATTTGCTGATCGATTATATATCTTCTTTTGTGAAGTATTTGTTCATTCTCAGCCCATTTATTGATTGGGTTATTTATTCTTTTGGTGTTGAGTTTTTTGAGAAATTAGTGCTCTGATGTGGGTATAGTAAAGATGTTCTCCCACTCTTTGGGATCTCTCTTCAAATTTTTGATTGTTTTCTTTGCTGAAAAGAAGATTTTTAGTTTGAATTCATCCCATTTATTAATTCTTGATGATTTTATTTCTTGCACGTTAGGAGTCTGGTTAAGGAAGTCAGGATGTAATCTGACATGATAAAGATTTGGGCCTACTTTCTTTCTACTAGGCACAGGGTCTCTGTTCTAATTTCTAGGTCCTTGGTCCATTTTGAGTTCAGTTTTGTGCAAGATGAGAGATAATAGTTTAATTTCAATTTGCTGCATATGTATTTCCAGTTTTCCCAGCATCATTTGTTGAAGAGGCAATCTTTTTGCTAATGTATGTTTTCAGCACCTTTGTCAAGTATGAGATAATTGTATTTATGTGAGTTTGTCTCTGTGTCTTCTATTTTGTACTGTTGGTCTACATGTCTGTTTTGGTGCTAATACCATGCAATTTGTATTAGTATGACTCTGTAGTGCAGTTTAAGTTCTGGTATTGTGATGCCTCCTGTTTCACTCTTCTTGCTAAGGATTTCTTTGGCTATTCTGGGTCTCTTATTTTTCCAAATGAATTTTATGATTGCTTTTTTATTTTTATGAGGAATGTCATTGGGATTTTAATTGGAATTGCATTAAATCTGATAAGACTTGGTAGTATGACCATTTTGACAATACTAATTCTACTATCCAAGAACATGGGATATCTTTCCATCTTTTAAGATGGTCTTCAATTTCTTTCTTTAGTATTCTGTAGTTTCCATTGTAGAGGTCTTTCACCTCTTTTGTTAAATCAATTCCCAATTTTTTTTGAGGCTATTGTGACTGGGGTAGTTTTCCTAATTTCTCTTTCAGAGGGTTCATCACTGATATAGGAATGCATTTGATTTATGGGTATTGATTTTATATCCTGCTACTTTGCTGAGTTCATTTATTAATTCTACAAGTTTTTTCCTGGAGTTTTTGGATCCTGTAAGTATAGAATCATGTTATGAGCAAATAGTGATAGTTTGAGTTTTTCTTTTCCTATTCCTATCCCTTTAATTTCTTTCATCTAACTGCTCTTGTTAGAGTTTCAAGGACTATGTTAAATAGTAGTGGTGAGAGAGGGCATCCTGTCTTGTTCCAGTTTTTTTTAATTGATTTAAAAAAATAAATGACAGCAGAATGCATTACAATTCTTATTACACATATATACTACAATTTTTCATATCTCTGTATATAAAGTATTTTGACACCGAATTTGTGTATTCATACATGTATTTTGGATAATGATGTCTATCACATTCCACCATCCTTGCTAATCCCTTGCCCCCTCCTTTTCTGAGAGGAAATGCTTCCAATTTTTCTCCATTTAGAATGATGTTGCTTTGGGCTTAGCATAAATAGTTTTTACAACATTGAGGTATGTTCCTACTATCTCTAGTTTTTCTAGTGTTTTAAAAATGAAAGGGTGTTGTATTTCGTGAAATGCTTTTTCTGCATCTATTGAGATGATCATATGATTTTTATCTTTAAGTCTATTGATGTGTTGAATCACATTTATTGGTTTCCCTATGTTGAACCAACTTTGCATCCTGGTATGAACTCCACTTGAACTTTTTAATATGTTTTAGTATGTGATTTTCCAGAATTTTATTGAGAATTTTTGCATCTATGTTTATCAGGGATATTAGTCTGAAGTTTTCTTTCCTTGGTGTGTCTTTGTTTGCCTTAGGTATTAGGGTGACACTAGCCTCATAGAATGAGTTTGAAAGGGTTCCCTCCTTTTCTATTTCATGGAATAATTTGAGAAGTATTGATATTAATGTTTCTTTGAAGGTCTTGTAGAACTTGGCTGAGAATTTGTCTGGTCCTGGGCTTTTCTTGGTTGGTAGGCTTTTGATGATGTCTTCTATTTCTTTGCTCGAAATTGATCTGCTCAAATTGTATATGTCCTCCTGGATCAGTTTGGTCAAATCGTATTTCTCTAGAAATTTGTCCGTGTCACTGAGATTTTCTATGTTATTGGGAGAATACATTTTCAAAATAATTTTTAATTATCTTCTGTATTTCAAAAGTATCTGTCATGATATTTCCTTTTTCATCTCAAATTTTAGTAATTTAAGTTTTCTTTCTCTTTCTTTTTGTTAGGGTGGCTAAGGGTTTATCAATTTTATTTATTTTTTTCACAGAACTACCTTTTTGTTTTGTCAATTTTTTCAGTTGTTTCTCTTGTCTTGATTTCATTGACTTCAGCCCTGTTGATTTGTTTTTCTTTTTCTAGGGTTTTGAGATGTAGTGTGAGGTCATTTATTTTTTGACTTTTTCTTCTTTTAATGAATGAGCTCAATGCAGTGAACTTTCCTCTTAGCACTGCCTTCATAGTGTCCCAGAGATTTTGGTATGTTGTCTCAGAGTTCTCAGTCACCTCTAAGAATTTTTTTATTTCTTCCCTGATGTCTTCTGTTATCCATACATCATTCAATAGCTTATTATTTAATCTCCAGGTTTTGAAGCAGCTTCTGTTTTTTATTTTGTCATTGATGTCTATTTTCATTCCATATGGTCTGATAGAAAGCAGGGTAGTATCTCTTGTTTTTTTTTTTTCTTTTTATTTGCTAAAATTTGCTTTGTGGCATAACATATGGTCTTTTTTTAGAGAAGGAACCATGTGCTTCTGAGAAAAAAGTGTATTCGCTTGTTGATGGATGAAATATTCTATGTATGTATGTTAAGTCTAAATTGTTGATTGTATTACTGAGGTCTATAGTTTCTTTGTTTAATTTTTGTTTATAAGATCTATATTTATTCATTTTAATGGGTGCTTTCTAGGTATCCATAAAGGTAGAATTCATTGGGGTATGTTTATATATTCCCATATTGTCATTTTGTCAATTCTGCATTTCCTCCCCTTTCCCATCTCTCCTCCCTCCCTTTAATCTCCTTTGACCTTCCATCTATCTTTATTATATCTGATCCCTGCCCTCATTTTTCCTCCTTATTTTGCTCTAGCTTCTGCATCTGAGAGAGAACATTCAACCCTTGATTTTCTTAGTCTGGCTTATTTCACTTAGCATGATGTTCTTTATTTCCTTCCATTTACCAGCAAATTCTTCTTTATAGCTGAATAAAACTCTGAAGCTGTAGCATCACTCTTCTTGCTCAAGATTGCTTTGGCTATTCTGGGTCTTTTATTCTTCCAAATGAATTTTAGGACTGTTTTTTTCTAGTTCTGTGAAGAATGTGATTGGTATTTTAATAGGGTTTTATTGAATCTATATAACACTTTTTGCCCTCTTATTTTGGACATAATATACAATATGCACACACATGTACACACATAAATATATGCATACACTTGACTAGCCTTAATCAGTCACTAGCTTATGTGTAGCACTTGAGTGTCCTATGCAAAGGACTTGCTGCTGTGTCCTTTCCCCATGGTGCTATTTTCTGTGCCCTCCTGGCTTCCACTATCGCAATCTGTCAACAGATTAAAATATATGTGTATATATTTTAATATTTTCAGCTGTAGATGGACACAGTACCTTTATTTATTTATTTTTATGTGTTGCTAAGAATTGAACCCAGTGCCTCATATATGCTAGGCAAGCACACTACCACTGAGCTACAAACCCAGCCACAAATTAAAATATTGACTCATTGTTTTGGTTTCTCAGGCTAAAAATGATTAGATTAGATCTGAAATAAATAATTGTTCTCATGTATGAAATAACAAGTAGTGGTTCTAACCTTTTTTGGATTTGGTATAAAAGCTTTTGAGGGGCTAATGAAAATTAAGTGTCCTCTTGCAGAAAAATACACAGGCACACATAGTTTTGGACATAGTGTAAGGGCATAATAAATCCTGATTTTATTTGGGTTCCCTCAGAAACAGATCCTGAGATAAGGATGAGGGTATAAGTCATTAGTAGTTTAGAAAGCAACACCCATCCTAGGGAATGGGACAAGGAGATAAGAAAGGGAAGGGAGGAAACCCAGTGAAGAGGGTGTTAGTGGGTATCACTGTGGACAGTGGAGCTCAGTTTCTCTGGGAACCTATGTGAGAATGTGCAGAACATAACTCAGAATCAACCCATTGAGGTATGAAGTCAGGTTGTATATCCCCTAGCCCTGGCTATTGCTGAAAAATGGTGGTGCTAACTCTTTGATTTTCTTAACCTGTTCTGCTGTTGGACAAGCATGTGGCTGTAGCCACAGAATATCTGCAGGCAGAAGAGACAAGTGTTTGGGAAGAAGGCTTCCACATGCATAGAAATTGCTCACTGAAGCTGAAACTGACCTCTACATAGGTTAAGGGAATATGGATGGGGAATGAACATTGCTGGCTGTAGATGCCTGGAAGTTCATATATGCATCCAAGTTAAGAGACTTCAGAGCAAATTCACCAGTGTCCTTTCAAGCTTTCATAGCCTATTCTTTTTAAGCAGTGACAGTATTCTCAGCCTAATTCTTTGAGCAGATATTCAAAGGAACCTTCTCCCAGTCATCCCTGGTAGACATCCTTGCTAAGATTGTAAGCACACAGATTATCATGGACCTACCTGTGGGTATGACCTCCTGTCATTATTTACTGCAGATGTTCATTCTGATAGCAGTGAGCAGCAAGGCCCTGCCCACTAGGCTCATGTACTTAATTCATGGTTCATATGAAACACACATTGAGAATCTGCAAAAATTTAAGTGGAAATGGCCTCACTGCCACCTCAGATTGGATTCTGTCATTCATTTCTCTACTGAATAATTAAAGCACACAGAAGAGGCAGTTGATTACATCAAGAAACAAACCAGCAACAACATGGGTACCTTAATGATGAAATAAAACTAAAAAAATTAAAAATCCCAAGCATAAGCATCAAAACTCTGGGTGATAGCTTTCTAATTGTCACATTAGGGGAGATTGGAACAGAAAAGGATCCATTAGACAGTAATTAGAATCTTGGGTCCTATTGAGGAATGGAATTGTGTTCCCCAAGAAAATATGAAGTTATTTGGAAACATAGAATTTGCAGATGATCAAATTAAGTTGAGGTCATTAGGATGAATCTTAATCCACTATGGATGATTATGTCCTTATAAAAAGAGGAATTTAGACACAGAGATAGGCAGGCAGAGGGAAGATAAGATGAAGATACAGGGGAAAGATGGTCATTTGCTACAAGCCAAGGCATGCCTGACAGCATCTCCCTCACAGATCTCAGGAGGAACCAACGATGCCAACACCTTGATCCCGCACATCCATTTCTGGAACTGTGAGACAATAAATTTCTGTTGTTGAGTCACTCACTTACCTTGTGGTGCTTTGTCGTGGCAGCCCTAGGAAACTAATGAATGTTCTAAGTAAGGAAAACAACTGGAGTCCAAGCATGGGAAGAGGTACTTTTCCTAAGAGTACCCCTACCTTCATCTACCACTTCGAGAACCACTGGAGAATCTGTGTTCCCCTCTCCCTTGCCCAGACTGTCGGGTCACCTATGTACTCCCAGTGCCTGGACCTCATTGCATCTCAGCATTTGTCTTTCTGCATTATAAGGTCTCCCTGAGCCCACCAGGCTGTGACTTCTTTGAGCTAAAGAGCTAAGTTTTTTCCATTTTTGTATCCCTAGCATAGCAATGGTCCATAAAGATTCATTGAAGAAATGAATAAATAGATGGATAGATGAAGATATAAAATGTAGGGATCTGATATTAAGATAAGAGCAGCTTGCATTATGGGTGTGTTTATATATTCCTTTGAGCTTGAAGGGACCATAAAGGGACTGTGGTTTCCCAGGTAAGAGACGTTGGTCGACAGGACCAGCAGTAGGTGAAGACTTGTGGCTTGTTGAACATGGCAACTATACGACCTGGACATATACATGATCTCCAGAAGCATATGTGAAATGTGATTCTGGAAAATGTAGCTCTTGGTTAAACTAAGTTGATATAACACAAACAATCCACCATTTGTCACCTAGGGGTTTATATATACTTCTTTTTTAAAACTATATTTAATTTTCAAATAAAGACAATGGTCAAGTGATGCTTCCATAGTACATGCTGAATCTAGCCCTCACGCAATGGAAAAATGCAAACTCTCCCCTAAAAGAAGAAACACAAAGGCCTCCTGTCATCTTTGACAATCACTGAATTCTCTTCTAACTGGATTATCCAAGGCTAACTGTATATATTATTTTGTATACTGACCAATATATTTTTATTTTCCCATCTTCAATTCTCCTACTAGTAACATATGATGTGCTAATAGTGGTTAACCTTCCCACCCTTTTCTATAATTTCTTTTCCTCTTTTGTCAGGGAGGTGGGATAGATTTTAATACAATTATAGATTAAATTTCTTTAATGACTGTAGGTTCATTTGGGTTTGTTTATTCCTGATTCAGCAAATGAAATTATATTTTCCTGGGAAGTTATTCATTTTTGTCTAATTTTTCAAATTTATTTGGATAAAGCTCACATCATTCTTTTATTTACCTTAATTTATATTTCTTGTTTTATCTTAATAAATTTGCTTTCACTTTTTAATTTTTTTTTTATTTTGGGCCCAAATATGTCTATTTTTATTAAATTTGAAATATTTGATGTGTTTGATCCTCTCTGTTATATTTAACAAGGAGAAATATGTCTTCTCCACTCCTACAGTTTACATGTGATGGATTTCCCTAAGTAATCCTGACTTCTTTCCCCATTTCTTACTCCTCTGCATGAAGATGAACTTGTATATCTGTTGTTGAGTGACAGGCATTGGTTCTCATTTCTTAACTGTGTTGATGTAAGCTATCAAAAATTCTGATCCTTGACAAATGAAAAAAGATGAATAAAACTCTACCACATACACATATATACATAATAACACACATGTTATATACATGTGTACGCATGTACATATACATATGTATGTGTGTGTGTATACACACACATACATATGCTAGGGTTTCATTCAGCCATAAAAAGAACAAAACTATGTCATTTGTAGGAAAATGGGTGAAACTAGAGAACATCATATTAAGTGAAATAAACCAGACTGAGAAAGTTAAGGTTCATATGTTTTCGTTTATGTCGACATTTGAGAGGAAAAGGGAGAGCTCATAAAAATAGAGGGGAGACCAGTAGGGTAGATGAAGGGGATCAGGTGGAGGTAGAAGGGGAGGGCACAGGTCATATTGGGGAATGAAATTTATCAAATTATGTTATGGCATATATGAATTCATCACAATGAAACCCACTGTTCTGTATAATTGGTGTATAATTATTCATCAATAAAATTTTCTAAAATTTTTCTAAGCACAGGAAATTGGATCTCTTTGTATCTGACAGACCAGAGCAAGATAACAATCCCAAGTATGAGTGACTGCTTCTCTCTTCCATGTAGTTCTGAGTTCCACAAACAGCTGATGAGCAGCAGTATACCTATTTGGCTCCTGCTTTTAGTTATATCCCCAACATAATTTACCTTTAGTAATCGTGGTAGTTTGATCTTCCTATCTGTGACTCTTTGTTGATGAGGTAATTTTTCACAAACTGTAACTCCAATGTTTCTATATTTATTAACTTATTTATGTTCTCTCTGTATTATGTGTCACCTTCTTTTTTTCTTCAAATTACTTTGTGTTCCCTTCAGCTGAATTTACTGGTATTAGTATTTCTTTGACTTTTAAATTATATTGATTATTTAACTTGAAATAATTATAACTTCCATTATAATTTCTTCATTGATCCATGAATTATATACAGATGTGTTATTTTAAATATTCTAAAATTCTATTTCTGAACTATTCCACATTATAAGGATGTGCTTTTTGATGACTATAGAAAAGCCATTCATTCCAAAAGGAAAAGTCTCTTTATAAGAGATGAACATTTAAGAAAAGATCAAGAAAACATCTTAAACATCTAGCTGTCAACACATCACCCAAAATAATTTAAAAGAGGCAATATCAATATCTAATTCTGAATTCCCTTCTTTACATCCCACAACATCTGCAATTTGTATGTGTGTACCTGAATATTTTTAAAATGGTAATTTCCAACATCATATTTCTAATATAAGATTTTTACATTATGTTTCATCATTCTAGTTTCTTAAAGTTAGAACTTTATAGAATGCTGGAAATAAAATGGACCTAAAGTGAATACCTCATCCAGCAAGTGGAAAACATAATTTGCACTTCTTTTTTCTCCCCTGGTAATGATTCATTTAGCATCAGATGTTGACAATCATGACTTCATAGCTTTCCTGATTTAAAGGGGTATTAAGTTAATGCCAAATGGTATACTTCCTTACTGGGCATTACCATTTTTTAAAGGTACACTTTTTATTGAAGCCCCCTAAAATGCATTTTGATACATTTAAGAGATAGGTTCTAAATAAAGATTTCTCCAAATAATAATGTTTCCAAGTAACATAAAACCAGCTCTTTGTTGCTGATCCTGAACATAAGCAATAATGATTTTCACTGGTGCTCATATTTTGCCCTACAATTGTTATTAATACACATCAGTTCTCACTGCCTGGTCCTGGCTTTCCTAGAAATCTTTGATTTCTTAAACAATAAAGCAACAAATTACCCTCAGCCAGGATACTTTAAAGCCTGCTTGTTGTGTTTGTCTATACCAAACTATTTAACATAACCTAGATACATTAATACCCCTAAAGTTAAATCTTAATATTGTTAAATATCTCTTCCCTATTTATTATTTTCTGGATGTATAAGTTTTTAACATTTTGAACCAGGAAGCAAATATAATATACTCATTGCAATTTGTTAAAGTTTTCCTTTTAATTCTCTTTTAATTTCTTTTTCTTGAGATTTTTTGTTGGAAGAACTTCTTTGTTCTGCACAATTTCCCACAATCTAGAGTTTTCCAAATTTTATTTCCAAGATTTTTCCCCTCCCTTATGTTTCCTGTAAATTTCTAGTTAATTCACAGCCTTTATTTTGTGTTTCCTTTTGTTTTGTGCTTTGCAAGATTCCTCCATGGTTGGTATTGTGTTTATATGAGGAATACATTATGTCTGATTGTCACTTTGTGTGGTATTAGTAACTGTTGATGATCATTATCTAGATCCATTATTTCCTTAATGTCTGTCAAATGATGATATTGTATCATTCCCTTTTCAGTTTTTAGCTAAACACTTGCATAAATTCTTTTGTAGATGTTTTTGGTTACCTTGAGTTGCAGATCCTACAGGCTAAATGGCTTCTTTTTATTTCTCAAGTTTCAAAATAATATAATTGATGTACTTGTCTATCATCATCCTCTGGCATCCTTCAAGGTAATCAGTGAGACTTTTTTCAGTATCAGTATGAAGTCACAGATTTTACATATTTATTTTAACTCATTTCAGTTATTATTCTTTTGGGAGGGGGTACTGGGGATTGAATTTAGGGGCTACATCCCCAGCCCTAGTTTGTATTTAGAGACAGGGTCTCATTGAGTTGCTCAGTGCCTCACTTTTGTGGAGGCAGGGTTTGAACTTGCTATCCTCTTGCCTCAGCCTCCAGAGCTGCTAGGATTACAGGTGTGTGCCATGTTGCCCGGCTATTCTTTTAATAATAATAATTATTTAAAAATTGCGTCATCTTTAGCCAATTACCGTTGGAATTTGATATGATCTTCATATTTTTATGACTTAATAATTTTTGGTGGTTCCTTGCTATCCTTATAACAAGCTACTCCAGATTCATTTTGGATATTTCCTGAACAGATCTGGAATTAACAATGTCTCCAAGGGGATCTAGCTGATTTTAGTGCAAACTGACCTTTCACCTAAACATCTAAGTAGTGCTTATGGAGATGGTATTTGGTCATTGTTTCTTGGTATTTAGGGTGACACTTCCTCTGGTCTCTTCATCATTGTCTTTGGCTTTCTAAACTTATACCCTGCTGTGTCAAGTGTCCTCCTATGAATATTTTGTCTTTTCTCTCCATTCTGTCCTTCTGGAACTCCTATTTGATGTATGTTAGGCTTTCTTATTCCTCATTTTAATATTTTCAATATCTTTACTTCTCTATACTACATTCTAAGTCACGTCCTCGTATCTGTATTCCAGTTTATTCATTCTTATCAGCTGTTTCACTTGCTTTACTGTTCCCTTAAGTTTTGAATTTCATGGACTACCTGTTAATTTTCTATTCTGCTTGTTCATTTTAATTGTTGGTATTCCCCCCACCCCCACCCCAACTTATCATCCTTTAAAATCTTAGTGATTTTGAAACTTTATTAACAGGCTATAACAGATAATTGGATTATCTGAAACACCACATCTCTTCCTGCTGTGTGCACCTGCAGAGAGGATTTGCATGTACCTCTGTGCCAGTCAGTGTGGGTGTGACCCATCAAAAACACTTTGAGTTTTATTTCTCAGTTTGGAGTTTCCTAAGTCATGTGAGTTGTGTAAATTTTAAATCCTAACCTCTGAGATGATGTTTCTGTGGTTATAAATTCTTAGGGGAAATTTTTTTTCCCTCCCACCAATGCCTAGGTTGAAACCAAAAACTTTCTTTTGAGGGTCTTAGCCTTATGTAAGGATTTCATTTTCAAGTACCTTCCTAACAGAGGCCTAACGTTATTAAAACACTGGACCATAAGGGACAGAGTCTCTCTCCCACCAAGCTTCTATGGGGTCAGCCTCTTTGTTTATTACTCTTGTTGTCAATTCTCTCCTTATTTTTGGCCACTGATACTTTTTCAATTTTCACTTTAATTTAGTTTTGCAATCACTATCCATTAAAGGGATGTTTATGTGTTTTATCTGAAAGTTCTATATCTTCTCTATTAGAAAGGATTTAGGTTATATAATTTGGTACAATGCCAGATACAGAAATCCAGACCCTTTTCATTGTTTCCAAAAACCCAATCTAAATTCATACTCGTCTATAGAGGCTAGTCAAAACATCAGGTTTTGATGGGAAAATATTGGTGTAGTCTGTGGATCAGACATTCTGACTGATGGTTGATAGCATCATAAGACATTATGATTCCTTTGTGAAAAATAATTAAAGGCATTCTTGAGAGTGCAACTGTTGGTTCTTAGCTTGCATTTTACAATCTGATGTCAACTCTCAAAATATTTATGAGATTAATAGCACATCAGTACCCTATTTCAACAGATATAGCTCCCAAATCAATGTCTTTATAACTAACTACCTTTAGTTCTATTACATGGTTCTCATATTTTGTTCCCATAGAACACCACTTCCAGCAATCTAAACCATAATGTTCTTCCACTAATATAATGGCAGTTTATTCTAATTTCCAGAAAACACTTAGCTAATGAACATGAATTTTCTGAACTTAAAATTTTTTCCCTAATGCATTTTGAATAATTATGAACTCATAATTGCTTGTTAGGTACTGCTTAAAAATGGGTGAATTGGTACAAAATGTATACTAATGGAAAAACTCAGAAACTTGGTTTGTTAGGGATGTTGTATATATTCTTCTTTGATGTTGCAAAGAATTGCACAAAATCTTTAATAAAAATCTTTGTTTCCAAAAATAAATGTTTCCAACAAACCTAAGTGTTTCCATTTTTTTAATGTATATTCCAGCTCTCAAGTTCCATTGAGTTTTTTTCACTCCCCTAATAACTTATTATTTTTTTATTGTCCATCATTTTATTTAGTTTGTATCTTGCTACACTGTAGGTTCATAGCTTTTATTATTTATTTTGGGGGGCTTAATGAATTTTTAAAAAATTTATTCTAATTTGTAATATATGACAGCAGAATGCATTTCAATTTATATTACACATATAGAGCACAACTTCTAATTTTTAATTATTTTTTATTCTAATTTGTTATACATGACAAGTAGAGTGCATTTCAATTCATACTACACATATAGAGCACAATTTTTCATGTCTCTGGTTGTACATAAAATAAAGTCACACTATTTGTGTCTTCATACTTAGGGTAATGATGTCCATCTCATTCCACCATCTTTCTTACCCCATGCCCTTCCCATCTCCTCTCTTCCCTTTGGCCTATCTAAAGTTCATCTAATCCTCCCATGCTTCCCCACATCCCCATTATGAATCAACATCCTTATATCAGAGAAAACATTCAGCATTTGTTTTTTTAGGATTGGCTTACTTCACTTAGCATTATATTCTTCAACTCCATCCTTTTACCTGCAAATGCCATATTTTATTCTCTTTTAATCCTAAGTAATATTTCATTGTGTATATATAGCAGAGATTCTTTATCCATTCATCTATTGAAGGGCATCTAGGTTGGTTCCACAGTTTAGTTATTGTGAAATGTTTTGCATTCCTGTAGCATGCTGATTTTAAGTCCTTTGGGTATAGACCAAAGAGTGGGATAGCTGGATCAAATGGTGGTTCCATTCCCAGTTTTCCAAGGAATCTCCATACTGCTTTCCATATTGGCTGCACCAATTTGCAGTCCCACTAGCAATGTATGAGTGTACCTTTTTCCCCTGATCCTCACCAACACTTAATGTTGCTTGTATTCTTAATAGCTGCCATTCTGACTAGAGTGTGATGAAATCTTAGAGTAGTTTTGATTTGCATTTCTCTAATTGCTAGAAATGTTGAACATTTCGTTAATATATTTGTTGATTGATTGTATATCATCTTCTGAGAACTGTCTTCTTAGTTCTTTGGCCCATTTATTGATTGGGTTATTTGGGTTTTTTTTTTTTTTGATGTTAAGATTTTTGAGTTCTTTACATGTCCTAGAGATTAGTGCTCTGTCTCATGTGCGTGTGGTAAAACATTGCTCCCATTCTGTAGCTCTCCATTCACCTCACTGATTGTTTCTTTTGCTGAGAAGAAGCTTTTTAGTTTGAATCCATCCCATTTATTAATTCTTGGTCCACTGATAACTTATTCTTGAGGAAGTTTGACATATTAGGATCTAGGAATTCTGCAAAGGGCACTGTGATTTCCAGGTATTCTGATCCATGAAAATATGCAAGAAATATTATCCAAGAACAAAGTTTTTCAAAGATTTGTTGCCATTCATGTATTATATTGCAAATAAGCACAAAAAATTGGAAGAAGGTTGGTAAAATTATGCTGTTTTAAATATGTACCTGTCGTGTTTATAAGTTGGCCACCCATGTGGTGTAGTTTCACAATCATAGAAACCTAAACTGGCATCCAAAAAAGTCACCCAAAAATAACTCAAGATGTTTACTTCTCTTTTGAGAGCACATTGAACATACACCTCTCAAAATTCCTCTTTTATCTCTCATCCACTTTCAGCATGTGCTGCAGCAACTCCCACAACTTCTTTTCTCAACATGCCCTCATCCTCCCACAGCCCTAACTCACCTTCCTCTTAGTCTCCTCACTCTCCATTTTTCTGTCCAATTTTGCAGTATAAAAGCCCAACATGATGGACCATTGGGGAAGCTGGGAACTTCCTCAGGCTGGGAAGAGGATAAATGGGGCAGGTAGAGCCAGAATCCTGTTCCATGTAAGACTAGGCACATGCACACGCCTGATAATTTCCTCCTGACACACTCACATGTACAGATCTGCAAAGCATATATACATGTTAACTGGAAGAGCTGTATGAAGTTTTTTTTTTTTTTGGAGGGGGGCACTCAACCATTGAGCCACATCCCCAGACCTACTTTGTATTTTATTTAGAGACAGGGTCTCACTGAGTTGCTTAGCACCTCACTTTTTGCTGAGGCTGGCTTTGAACTCATGATCCTCCTGCCTCAGCCCTCTGAGCCCCTGGGGTTATGGGCATTCACCACCGCGGCTGGCTGTATGAAGTTTTCTGTGTTACTTAAACTCTCTGGGTATTGTCTTCCTCATCCACAAAAGGGCCACACAATAGTATCTATTTCTTATTTATTTATTCTTTTCTTTTTTGTCTCACTGAGGTGCTTAGGGTCTTGCTCAATTGCTGGGTCTGGTTTTGAACATGCGATCCTCCTACCTCAGTGTCCTGAGCCGCTGAGTATTTATTTATTCTTTTTAGTTATGCACAACACCAGGATATACCCCAACATTATCATATAAGCATGAAATACAACCTGCTCCAGTTCAGGCCCCAGCACTTCCCCCTGTTTCCCCCAACTTCTCTCTCCCCACTCTACTGATTCCTCTTCAACACATTTATAGTTTTTTTTTTTTTAATTAGTATCCTGTGGATACACCTGATGCCAGGACTCACTGTGCCACATCTACACATGTACATGTGAAAATTTGGTCAGAATTTCCGATGGTTCTAACCTTTTCCTGTCCTTTCTTTCTCTCCCCAATCCCCTTTGCCTTCTCTATTGATCTTTCCTCTATTTTGATGATGTTCCCTCTCCCTTTTCATTTCTCTTTGTTTCTATTTCTCAATGATATCTTGAGGTCAGATAAGTTCTTGCCCTTATGTGGGATCTTAAAAAGTTGACCTCATAGAGGCTGAAAGTAAGCCGGGCATGTTGGCCCATGCTTGTAATTCCAGTTGCTAGGGAGGCTGAAGCAGGAGGATCACGAGTTTAAAGCCAGCATCAACAACTGAGTAAGGCCCTAAACAACTCAGCGAGACCCTGTCTCTAAACAAAATATAAAAAAGGGGTGGGGACATGGTTCAGTGGTTAAGTGTCCTGGGCTCAATCCCTGGTACCAGGACAAAAAAGAAGTTGAAAGTATAATGCTGGTTACCAGAGGTTGGAGAGAGTGGGCAGCTGGATGGGGGAGGTTGGCCAGCAGGTATCAAGTTACTTATAGGAGAAATTAGTTCTGGTATGCTATTGCACTGTAGGGTAACTACATGAGAAAAGCTAGAAGAATTTCAGATGTTTTCACTCTAAAGAAATGATAAACATTTGAGAAGATATATATGCTTACCCTGATTTGAACATTACATATTGTATACATGTATTGGGCCACTGCATGGAACCCCTTAAATGAACAATTTTTATATGTCAATTAAAAATATGAAAATGACATCATACATGTAAGGCATTTAGGAATAGCTCATGGTCCACAGTGAAGCCTGGAGAAGTGTTAGTAGTTATTACTACTTGGAAGTAGTTGTCCACATACATGTGCTGATGGTAATGTTGCGAAGATTCAGTTTACACCTTAAGCAAAGCCCTGGGAAAATAACATAGGTAAATATTAGGATGGTAACCGTAGCAGTGGGAGATAGAATGGAACTTTACCCTCTGCTTTGTAAAGACTTCTTTATTCAAACTATGATACAATTGTGATATACTATTTGCCTATCAGTTGAAACACTGGTATGATCATTTCCCCTTTAATTTAATAGCAGGCAACTAATATCAAGTGTTTACAATGTACTAGAAACTGCTGAAAATTTCATTGTACTAACATATTAACTCCAACAACTGTGAGAAATGTTGCTATTATTGTCCCCATTCATGAAGTTTAAGTCCAGGTGAGGAAACAGAGACTTCAGAAAGATTCCTTAAAAACAATGAGGATATTTTTCTTTCTTCGTGTTTTTATTGTCTGTCCTGGTACCTCTCACAGCCTGAAACTCATCGAGTAGACAAGAACATGAGTTAAACGTTATCAGTCTTAATTTTGATCTTGGACTTTACGTCTCAAAGAGGTTTTCAAAATCAATTATGAAAACGGACACAACCAGACTTTAGGAACAAACCAATTTCTGAGTCCATTTCAGGAGGGGGTTGAAACAGTACAGGCACCCTGATGGCAGAATGAAGTAAAATGTGCAGATATTAAGGTTGCCATGGAAACCACATGAGGCTAGATGTCCAGAGTTACACCAGAGACAATTCCACTTTCTGAGCCATCAATAAGGTCAAAGTAGAGTCAGGGAGGCCATTCTGCTTTCTTCAGGCTACCCTTTTTTGGAGGACCAGTAACTCAGTGGCTTGGGCCGTTTAAGCTACTAACATACAGGTATACACAGCTGCTGCTGCTGTTGTCACTCAAAAGTCTTAGGAGGAGCATAGGCCCCGAGATCTAGGTAATCTTCAAGGCAACCCAGGGCTTGTCCACTGAGGGCAGATGATCCTCTTCCTCAGACCCCACAGAGTCTTATGAAATGGGCTCATCCAGTTTATCCACTGCTGGCTTCCTTTAAAGAAACAGATCCTCTTTCCTTGAGGAACCACTAAAATAGTGATTCTTTAAGTGATCTTGAGCCCATAGCAGGTATATCATTGGGGTCACCTTAGACATAAAAATCCTTTCAAGACCTCCTGAATCAGACATGGGAATGGGCCTTCTAGATGATTCTGATGTCTGCTCAAGTTTGAGAGTGAGCCCCTTTGTTATGTGATTAAGGCCAGGAGAATCAAATGGATTGCACAAAGAACAATTTGGAAGGGAGGACAATGGTGATATTAAGAACTTCTTCCCTAGCTGATCTTGCTGTTTGTTTGAATATGTATTTTGGATGGCCATAGACCAGCTGGATAATTCTCAAAATGGCAATTTATTATTGAGGCTCAAGATTTAAATGAGAGGGAATGAGGTCATAAACTCTGGTGGCCTTTTAAATGGAAGAGTAGGAACTGAAATTTTGTGGAAAATCTTGTTAGGAAAAGATCTGTCACTAGTAGCATATTTTATATGGCTGTAGTAGAAACTAAAAATGAGACAATTTGTATGAAGATATTTTGAAACCATAAAACACTATGCAAGTGCTACCGAAAGGTTGTTGAGAGTTTTGGCAGCAGAGAACCAAGAGTCCTATATAGAGTATGAAAAAGGGGCCTGGAGGTTTTCATTCATGCACTCATCAACTATTATTTATTTATTAAGCCCAGAATATATACCAAGGACTGTGTCAGGCATGGGGAATAAAATGTTGAACAAAACCAGATACGGCCTGGCTTTCATAAAGTTTAAATCTAACAGGGGAGACAAATTCTTATCAAATACATACATAAATGAATGTTTCATTACTAAATCTAAGGAAAGCATTCTGAAACAAAAGAGTGCAGTTCCACAACAGCACATAATGGGAACCTTTCCCAGGCTGGTGGGAGAGGGAGGAAAGGGGGACAGAGGGAAGTTCAAGGGGACTAAGCAGTTCTGCCAAACTGAGACCTGAAGGATGAGTACAGGTCAGTTAGGTCTGCCTGGAGGGTGAGGGCTCAGGAGGAAAACCCCTGCAGACAGAGGGAGGAAGAGCAAGTGGTCAGAAGGAGGCGAGGAGAAGCTCATAACCCAGAGCAGAGGCCAGACCACGGAGGGCCTTAAAAATCATACGTGTATCAATTAGAATTTGAATTTGACTCCTCCTGCCAGAAATCCAAGTGTCGTGAGTCTAAACATACAAGGATTTTGTTCTCTCACACAGAAGCCCAGAAGTGGACACTCAAGGCTTGGGTGGGGTTCTATGTGGTCACTAATGCAGGTGCCTTTCCTTTTTCTGCCTTACTACTTCCAGTTTTAGCCTCCGTCCTATCTTCAGGGTCTCAAAATGAAGGCTTGAGTTTCAGTCATCACAACCAAATCCCAGACTTGGAGAACCAAAAGGGCCAGGATGAAAGGACTTTCCTCGTTACTCCATTTAACCACTTTTGCTTGTATCTTATAGGTCACTCCTCTCTGTGAGGTAGGTTAAGAAGTGTGTGTGTGTGTGTGTGTGTGTGTGTGTGTTACACTGTCAGCTCAATAACTAAGACCTGTGAGGAGGAAAGAGGAAATAGATATTGTGGCAAGGTGCCTTTGCACATCATTTAAAGAATTTGGGTCATTTTTTTCTGTCGTCAAGTGGAAATCACTGGCCAGTTTTAAGAAAGGATATAAGATGATAAGCTTCAAATGTGGAGAAAAGAATTGGGCTGGGAAACAAAGTGAATGGGGAGGGAGCCCCAGAGGACAAAGAGAAGATAAAGGCAGCATATATTATGGTGATGGCTATGGAGAGACTGGGAATCATGGCTGACTTGAGAGACATCTAGGAGGTGGAAGACACATGCCTTGATGAGGAGTTAGGCCTGGTGGGTGAGAGAGGGAGGCATGGAGCGTGACACATGCTGGATGAATATGATGTTGTTCATTGAAATGGGGAACACAGGAGGAGGAACAGGTCTGCCGGGGAATGTCATGAACTTGGACTGAGACAAGAAGATGAGGAATGCTTCCAAGTGGAGACTTAGTACATAAGTAGTTGGGCATCTGAGTCTGGAACACAGAGCAGTGATCTGTGCAAGAGATACAAGTTGGCATCCCATGATTAATAGTGTGGTTGATAACGATCACCTGGTGAAGCTGCACAAAATGAGAAGAATGTCTAGGACTGAGATTTGGGGCATAAAAACATTTAATGGAAGAAAAAGGAGAAAAAGCCAGAAATGAAGAGAAGAAGAAACAACCAGAGGGGTGGAAGGAAAACTAAGATGTTGTACCCCAGAGCCAAGGAAGCCTCAGCAGGAGGGACCGTGTCCAATGCCAATGAGGAGTCAATGAGATGAAGACTGAAAAAAGTCTTTTGGATTTAAGAACACAGAGACCATTAGGGATCTTAGTGTTCTTTGGTGGAATGTTTGGGCTAGAAAGCAGGTTGTTATGGGCTAAGCAGTTAGTCGGGTATGAAAAAAATGGCAGCAATGAGTGCATAATTTGTTAAAAGAGAGGCTCTGAAGGAAAGTGGGGTCAGAGGGAGAGAAAGAGTGAGTAAGAGAGAATAGGGGGCCCAGGGAGGTTTCTGGGTTTTCTTTTGTTGTTTTTTTATATGGAAATATTAGATAATAGAATAGGCTCAAATACTGATGGGGAGGACCTGGTTGAAAAGAGAAAAGGGATAATTGACATACATAAGATTTCTGGAAATGTAGGAGAATACAAGATCCAAAGTATAGGTTATGAGGTTGAGAGGAGAAGCTCTAGTGAGAACTGGAGGATAGATAGGATTGGGGACCACAAAGTAGACTACTGCAGTCTATGATGACAATCTCTTATCTTCATCATCTCTGAAGTGCATCATCTTGAGGAAACCAAAGTCATACAAGCATTACAATCTTTAGGAAATGCGTGGTTTGCATTAAAGTTGTCATAAAACATTAAGTACTTCATTTCATCTCTTTTCTCTCAGACATCTAGTTCAATAAGACCCCATGAAAATACGATAGTAGGAGTTAGAATTTGTTGGTCCTTTGTGAAATTATGAAACCCTTAAACCATCCCTGTGAAGTGGACCCTATTCTAGATTGAACTCTAGAAATGAGGAAACTGAGGTTAAAGGGTTAAATAACTGGCCAAAGTTCATTCACTC
This sequence comes from Marmota marmota marmota, assembly GCF_001458135.2. Taxonomy (NCBI): domain Eukaryota; kingdom Metazoa; phylum Chordata; class Mammalia; order Rodentia; family Sciuridae; genus Marmota; species Marmota marmota. Next base: position 10,949,822 of record NW_025999998.1, on the reverse strand, counting down.
ACTTACTCCATGGTAATGACAGGATCCAAAGCTTTTCCTAAAGAATAAGATCTGGTGGTCCATTGCACAGATTGATGGTTATTACAAACAGCTCTATATTGTGTTGTAATATATTACTTGCTAAAAGATTTTAATTTTTCTCACCACACACATAAAAAAAAAGTGATAAGTCTGTGAAGTGAGGGACATGTGAATTAGCCTGCCATGAGCTCTTCACTGCCATTCAGGGCTGCATGCCTAATCAGAAAAGGTGCTGATAGACAAATCAATCTGACATAACCAATGTGAGAAGGGAGGCAGGTGTCAGCCCACATAAATGAGAATCTGTGTTTGTGGCTTTGGAGGTGACTCCAAGCTAACTTTTTTCTCTTCTTAGAGTGTCACAGAGTGAACGGAAATAATTGTGAAATAGAAAAGGAAGAAAACCCAGAGAAATGAAACAAGAAATACCACTTAAAAAGGGAACAAGTTTATTTAAGGTTAATCTACACACAGAGAAGGACAGGTGTCCGTGTGACCTTACAATGCTTGCTCTCAGGCCCCTTTGTAGCAAGTGAAGCTTCCAGGTTGCTGTTCTGGGATTCTCAACCTTTCACTGTGTACCTGAAGGCAAATATCTTGTGGGACAGAGAGGCAATGTCCGTTTCAGTGTCACCTTAGAATACTTCACTTTCTTCTGTCCTACGATCTTTGCAGAGGGGTTTGCTTATTTCAAAGAAATGCCATCCACAACCAAGAGGTGACCACAACTACCCTCTGATGGATAGAGGGAGCTTTCTGGACAAGCAGTGGCTGCCTGGTGGTTTTCAAAAGGCTGGTCTTGGGTCATTGTCAGTGGGCCTAAGTGAAATTTGCCCTGCAGGTAGAGGTTACTGGGTGTGTGCAAGTGTGAGTTTACTTCTTTCTCTTAAAGCTCCACCAACTCCACCAGCAAAGAGGTGTCACGCTGTGCTGGGGGCTCTCCTGGGGAACTTCAGAAGAGTTGCTTTTCTAGGGAGAAAACAAGCCTCCAGAGTGGGGAGTTTCCATCACTGCTGTGGGAAACCCAAAGAAGTGCTTTTAAGCCTGTCTTCTTCTTTCCTTTCACTCTGCCCCCAAAAGAGAACTTTCCCCAAACCTACAAACTCTGACAGTTTTTAAAGGGATAAAACATAAATAGCATTTTTGTTGAAGGCCCTTCTTTTACTTCAGCTTCTATTGGAAGGAATTCATGGCCTTTGCAAGTTGAATGGGGAAAGTTTGGAATTGTGTAATTATTGTGTAATTATTCAGAGGGTGCTTTGTTCAGAGGATGTCTGGGAGTTGACTTTGGGATCCCACAAGGGCTGCAAATTTGGGACAATAAAAGCAAATGATAGTGACTACCTCACAAAAGAGTTCACTTTCTCCAGTGCTCTCAACAGAAGGGCTATGGAAGATAAAATCCCTGAGATCATTTATTCATAATCTTATACTTCATAAGATCATGTCTGCCCTAATTTGTTCTTCCACTTAGATTATTAGGGAAAACCTGGATCCAGAGAGAGTGATTCTTCTGACTTCTTGCTTATAACTTTTATGTAGCAATCTTTGGTTCACTGATTCAATGAAATCTGTGAGACTATTTTTTCCTATAGAAATCAAACTTTAACTAAAAACAAGGGCATCTGGGGATGAGGGTGATTGATAGACATAAACCAGGAACTATTTAGTATTAGTGATTATTGAACATGTAATAATACTATTAATAAAACTATTAAATGGTCTACATTTATTTTCCAGCCATTAGGCTAAGATCCTTAAAGGAATTACCTTATTTTAAAAATGACAATAACTCTATGATATTGGTACTCTTATGTCCTTATTTTCTGCTGAGGAAATGGAGGTTTAGAATGAAGAAACTTGTTACAACAACAGGTGCTCCCATTCTGACCGGGTCTTGACCACCTCACCATAAAAACACATTTATGCAGTTACTTCATTTGATCTCCACTGAATCTTGTGAAGTAGGCCAGGAAATGTCCATCCTGAGCATGAATTGCCACACAGAGAAGGGAGATGGCAAAGCTCACTGTGGGGGAAAAGTGGCAAGGAAATCCTTGAATCCAAAGCTGGAGAGAACCTTTTATCCCATCTTTTAACAATCCCCTCCAACCTGAGCCTTCAGACATGATAATGATCCCCCATAAGAGGAGAATTAATCAGTTGAAGGCTTCTAGAACCCAGAAGACTCTATGGCTTCCTTTGCCTCCTCCATGAAGTCATCCCCAAGCCCTCCCCCTTTCAGGGACATCTGCCCATTGCCAAATCCCTGCAGACTTTCTAAGGAATAAAGTTCCTTAAAGAATTTCCTCACAGCTTTTAATAACACATTTATGCAGTTACTTCATTTGATCTCCACTGAATCTTGTGAAGTAGGCCAGGAAATACATTAAATTTCCTTTTTAATATTCCTTTTCTACAGACCAGGAAATCGAGTGATTCCAATCACCAGAGAAGAGAGTTAACTTGCCAAGGGCACTGAGCTAGTTTGGGGTAGGGCTAAAACCGTGACTTGGGACCTCCAGTTATTAAGACCCTACTTGTTCCATGTCTCTCCCTTCAGCATCAAGAGAAGTTTCCCCAGAGCCTGCTCAGTAGAGGCCCCTGAGCAAAGCACTCTGGATAGGAAAGCAGATGTGATCTCCACCCTTGGAAGGATTATTGTTTTCTTTGGGAGATGAACCTAATTCTAACCCAATTAGTAACCACACAAGTAGTGCTTTGCTTTTTTTTGGAACTATATTGCAAGCACGGTTGGCTTTACACTTCTTTCTATCCCCCTGGGGATTCTATACATTGCCCTGTACCCAGCAGGTGTTTCCATGTGTTGGTGTCAATGAAGCCTGCATTAAAGACTAACAGTGGCAGCTTGGTAGAAAGAACAGAGATGTTGGAATCAGGCCAATCTACACTGGAGTCTTGCCTCTGCATTTTCTGATTGTGTGACTCTAGGCAGGGACCTAACCTATAGTGCCTGGGGCACTTCAAACTACGAAAGGGAGGTCATGGTCCCTATTTCACAGAATGAGACAAGGACACTGAGATAATGCAGCTATGGTCTTGAGTACAGTCTCTGGCATGGAGTTTGCATGCAAGCAATGTTCACCCTGTTGTTATTGTTATTAGGACATCTGCCTTAACACCTTCCTAATAGAGTTTCAGCTTATCATCTCAAGTCTGCACAGCTTCCTCTGTGTATTTCAACACATGCTTCTGTTGAATCTGTAATTGCAGGTGGTTCTCTTTTATCTTCCCTCAAACAAGGAGAATGATCCCATTGAGAATGAGCACAAAGTCCAGGCAAATGTAACTTTGCACTGTAACTTCCTCAGCTGTAGGGATGCATATTAATAGCATCCATCTGGGACCCTCCTGGCAGCTGTCAGCCCCCACCCTCCAACCAAGTTCACCCAGAATACAAGTTGAATTTGGAGCAGGAGCCTTTGAATCGGATCTCCCTTGTTGCCATGTGTAGCACCCTTACCCTAAACTGCAACAGCTGGGGGAGCTGCACAATAGTGTTCTGAGGACTTCCAACAGGATCTCCAACCAGTGGAAACCTGATCAATGCCTGCTCAAAGTAATCCTAGAGCTCCCTTAGCAGAGCACATTAATATGGACCAAAGTCATTTCCTGAGGTGCTGATGCCCCCACAACATGCCCAAGTTGGATGCAGCAGGTCCCCGAGCAATCTCACAAGGTGCCTGCGAGGCAAATGATTCTGGCTCAGTTATGTCACATGTGCCTTATTGTCCTAAAGCTGCCTCAGAAAAAGGAAATGATGCCCATGTTAGAAAGAATAAAACTCACCTCCACTAAAGCTCATGGTACTCAACACTCCACTCTCCTTTTGGTGGAATCTACAGAATGAAACTTCTTCAGTTTTCCTACCTGGAGCTCTATCAATGTATGTGTCTCTAACTTATTTATCCCTCTGATTCAGGCAGGAGCGGGCAACAGGTGGCCTTGACTTGAGTCATCTCCTACCCTGGACTTCGAAGCTCAGAAGCAAGCTCTTTTCCATTTCTTCACCTTCTCCTCCCCCTCCACTTCTCTAGTACCCAGAAACTGGAACGGGCAGGAGGGTCTATTTCTATTGTAAACTATGTACTTAGTATAAAATACCTAAAGCTAATTTGTCTGTAGCTTAGCTGGAGCTGGAATATGTCCATATGAGTCTCTTGAGTCTTAAGATGTTTGTTGTTCCACCCTGGTGTTTGAACAATGGTTTTTCTCAGTTCTGAACCTACCTGTTGCTAATCTATGCAGGCTCTGCCCTGAGATATACTTTCATGATCTCATTTAAGGCAGACAAGGACCTCATCATGACTATTTTGTCCATTTTACTGCTAAGAAAAGCAGATCTAGACCTAAGTTGCTAACCTCTTTGCCACAGTGCCTCGAAGTTATAAAATGCTGGGTGCTTGAAGGGAGGAAAGCACCTTGAGGATGGAAACCAAGTTCTCCTTTTGTGTCAAGTTCTTCATTCTGTCCTCACCCCCAGGTGGGTGTTTCACAAATGAACAGTCAGTCCAGTTCTCAGCAAGCATTCATACAAAGCCCTAATCTGTTGAAAGCCTTCTAGGTTTGTGACAGCATCAAACCCTAAGATAGACAAAGGTACATAATCTGTTTGGGGAAGATTAGTCCATATGAAATGGGGAAATGAATAAATACCTAAACTAAAAATAAATATTTCTGCATCCAGAGAAAGAAAAGACCAGAATCATGGGGAGTGGTTGGATTTGAGCTCATCCTTGAGGAAGGAGGCCCATGTCAGGGGTGAAGGAGGGATGAGGTGTGAGAGAAGGCAGTCTCAGGGGAAAGAAAATGGAGAGATGGCCTATAACAATGTAATATGTACATTGTGATTTCTTTTTACCATTACAACTTGCAATTCCAGAAGCCTCACAGCGTCTCTTCTCTTGATTAAAAAAAAAATACTTTTCAGCTCACCAAGCAGATTTTTTTCTCCAGGACCTGGGCAGGAAAGCAAAAGATTTACTTGGGATAAGTTCCAGAGACAGAAGGGACTGGCCCATCTCCTTCCAGTTTTTCCTTGTCCATCCTTCTCTATTTCCAGTTATCTTTTCTGAATTTAGTTTTTGAAAACTGAATGCATGGAAGCTTCATGAGTGGAATAATACAGTCAGAGCTGGCATCTCAACTCTGCCACCCCCGAGCTGTGTGTGGTCTCTGATGATCATCCAAAGCTTGGTTCACCACGTCTCTGCGGGGGGATGTGTATGTGTGTGTTAACTCACTAATGAGGAAGGTAGTTCATTAAATATCACCACTCCCCTTCTTTTATAGATGACATGGAGGCTTAACAAAATCAACTAGCTCCCCCATTGTCACACTGCTGCCCACGACCACAGCAGGGCCTCCAGCCGCGTCTGTGTGGCCTCCAAGTCTGTGCTCTTAGCCCACTTGTCATTGCTTCTCAAGTTGCTAAATTTTGGGGAATGCAAGTTTCCTCATTTGTAAAATATTTAAAAATATTTAATTAATATTAAACAGTAAATTTTAATATTTTAATATGCTCATAAATATTCATACCCTCTCCCACAGTAGAGAATAGTGAGTAGTAACGTGATAACATACCTAGAGCATCTTGCCCATCCTCAGATATCCTGGGTGTTCAGAAGGGGCATTTGTTTTCACCATTCAAAACTGGTGAACGTTTATGTTGGCGTTCTCCTGTGTTGCAGCATCACACTTTGAGGATTGTGCAAGCACTCAGGAAGTACTCTTACATATTCTGGTATCTTTCTCAATCTCTGTGATACCAAAACCCCACAAAAACTGACATTTATTTATTTTTTTCTCTTTTTCTCCTGGTCTTGTTTTCTCTTTCACATATCTTTATAGGTCTCAGTGAAGGTCAAAGGAAAGTATTTCCTCAGTGCTGAGTCTGGTGGTAATAAAAGGCGGAACAAGTCTTTATTGTCCTCAGACAGGGGTGGGTGAGCCTGGCCGCCCTCAGGTAAGGCATTAAATACTGTTGGCCTCAAACACTCACATATGGGCAGGTGTTTAAGCAGGTGCAGTGGCCTTGGGGAGGATGCAGAATGTGGCACACAAGAGGCTGGCAGATGTAATTACACCTTTGAAAAATGAATGCTGAACTCCTTCCCTGCTGTGTCATAGCTGTGAGGGGCTAAAATAAATATTTTAATCAGTTTCAGCTTCCAAAAGTGTATTAGTAGGCCGGAATCCACCTCCTACAGGGAAAACACTTTCAAATCCCACTAGTTGGCATCAAATCCCTCCAGAACAAAACCCCAAAACCAGAAATCATATTTCTAAATGAATAAAGGACAGTGCTTCTTATATACACAGCTTCATTTTGCATTGGGGAGATTGGAGTGACACAATCTTGCGCAAAAACGGAACCTCCAGATCCTCTACCCTTTAGCATGAACTATTGACTGTCAACACTAATGCAGAGGAGAAGTCCCAAAGTCCACCAGCCCATCTCTCTGGTTTGTTTAAAAATAGGTGAGAATTGAAGTTACCAAAGATAATAACCAACTCACAGTGGATTCCAAATAAGGTTTCCTTTTCTTTTTCAAGTGTCTGCATGTTGTATTGCTCTCATTCACAGCTATCATCACCTAATCAGGGAGGCACTGGCACTCCTGTTCTACAAATGAAGTTCAAGTTGAGACCTTAGCCCAGGATCACAGCTGACCAGTGCTGGACCTGGAATCCAGTGTTCTGAGCAGCCCACTCCTAATCTCTGTTATGCCCTAGGCCACTTTAGAGCAACTGCAAAGTCTAGCATGAGCATGAAGAAAAAATACTCTTCACAAGAAACCCCAGAGTCCTTTAATGTAGTGCCTTCGCTTTATTTCCCACAGGCCATCATCTCTTTAGTCTTCACATGAAAGGGCAAAGGAATTAAGCACACTACATTTCAATCCATATGCTTCATGGCTCTGCATTCATTCATTCAGCAGATATTTATTGAACCCCTCTTTGTCCCAGGTATGGAACACATCATGAACCAATTTCTTCTACACTATATCTTTTAGTTATAGGGACATTGTTTACCTCCTAAACCTTAGGTTGATTTTGTATCTTTCCCATGGGCATTCATTAGTGTACAAAATTATCTAAAAGGCATATCTTCCAAATTTTATAAACCATAAAGCTTTAGGAAGAATTTCCTCTAGACTGAGTTTTCCATAGCAGAAATAGTGTCTTATTCTCCTTTTAACATTTTTTATTGGTGTATAATGCACCTTAACAGTGAGATTCATTATGCCATATTCAGACATGCTCATAATTTTATCAATTGCATTCCCAGGACCTACTCCTTCACTCTCCTAATACCTCCGCTGATCTGCTTGCTCTACTCTAATAATCTCCCCTCTGTTACTATAATTTTAATTAGTGATTGTAATTATGTGTGTGAATATGCATATGTGTATGCATATATATACATGCAGGATTAATTGTGGTAGATTCATACAAGGACACAGCATAATTTGGTAGATTTTGTTAAAGAGAAATTCTTTAAATGCCTTGAGAAGTGCTGCTCAATAGAACTTTCTGGAAGATGGAAATGCTTTATAAATGTACTGTCCAATACTGTAGCAATTTGTGGGTTATTGAGCACTTAAAATGTGCAACTGAGGAGCTGACACTTTAACTTTATTTTCTTTTAATTAACTTAAATATAAACAGTCATATGTGTCTACTCTATTGGACAGCACAGTAGGGCAATGAGGGATCTCCTGAGGAAAATAACTCTTCAGTATTCGTGGTCTGCCCTGCCTACAGACCAAGGGTGCACACCATGTCTACAGGTAGAATTAGAGGCATCCACAGTAAGCACCTTGTACACAGAGGTGAATGCAGAGTGAATATGCACAGCGGCACCAACAGCATCTGCTAAAACATTTAGCCTATACCAATCAATGCTGCTGCCAACATTTAATATTAGGCAACTTAACATAAAATCTGAGTTTGACTTCTTTCTAAAAAAGAAAATGATGGTCACGTTGAGTCTGCCTGTCCTTGTGGCAATAATTGGTTAGGATTGACTCATGTCTGCCACCTCAGGTGGGAAAGAGTCTCCAATGCTCCGCAGTGCCTGCTAGAGTTTTAATATGTCCCCCACAGTTCATACTCTGGAAACAGTCCCCAGTGCAACAGTGTAGGGAGGTGGTGCCTAACTAGAGGGGTTTAGGTCGGGAGTGCCCTATGAATGGATTCATGCCATTATCAAGGGAGTGGGTTTGTTACAAAACTGAATCTTGTCCCCTCTTGCCTCATTTTGCCCTTCTATTTCTTTCCATGGAATTAGGAAGCAGGAAGTCTCTCGCCAGATGCCAGCCCTTTTGTATTGAACTTTCCAGCCTCCTGAACTGTGAGAACTGAATCACTATTCTTTATAAATTACCCAGTCTTAAGAGTTCTGTTATAGAAGCACAAAATGGACTAATATAGTCCCTGCCTGGCCCCAACCTACTCTGCTTCTTCGCAGTTCCTTGCAGTTGGCCTTTCAATCCGTAACCCCAGGCCTTCTGCTAGGACAAAACCTTGGTGTTTCCTCTTTCTTTTTCTCCTTTCTCAATCCAACTGCATTTTCTACCCTCCCAAATTTACTTTGAAAGTTGCTTAAAATGTGTCTTCTTGATGAGACCTTCCCTCACCACTTTCTTTAGATTTCTGTGGTCACCTAAGAGCTGTGCTGTTCCATATGGTAGTCACTGGCTACTTGTGGCTATTAAGATTTGAATGTCAGGTAATTATTGTTACTTAATTAAGCTTAAGTAAAACTAAAACATCCATTCCTCCATGTATTAGCTACATTTTCCCTTTTTTCCCCTTTCTTTCTTTCTTTTTAACACTGGGACTGAACTCAGGGCCTCACATATGCCAGGTAAGCACTCTGTCACCGAGCTGGGCTATACTCCCAGCTCTATACCAGCCACACTGCAAATGCTCCTTAGCTATATGTGGCCAGCACAGTCACATTATTAAATAATATATTGGATATGCCATAAGTTGACAGTATAGAGCATGATAGTAGAAGTTCTCTTAGGCAGCATTGGTCTATAGAATGTACCATAATTTTTAGTTTTGATTTTTTCTTATAGGCACTCTTGTATTTTCCATGGGTATTATTTTAAGGTGAAATCCTCCTCAAAAATAGGAGCCAGTGTGTTCTGCATATCTTGTGCTCTTTCTACCATCAGGAACCTGGGCAATTGCTTGAAGCAATGATACTAATGCTTCTCAAGTTCATGAGTGAGGTTCTGTATTAGAGTCCCTTGGGTCCCATTCAGGGAGAAGCTGCATACTCTCCTGCCCCCTTCAGGCACACATGGAAGCCTGGGGAAATTGTTTAGCGTGAAAAGAAACAGGGACAAATCAAGATCATTTCAATATCATTTATCTTCTTAGGATTGGATGAAAATTCATGAAGACCACTTATTGCTTCCTACTTAAAAAGTAGTTAACCCATACTTTGGTGATTTAATATTTTTTGATTTCTGTATTTTAAAACTTTACAGTAATTGAGACAGCGTTATGTAAAGCATTTTGACTCAGGACTTTGACAGACTGGAGTGCAATCCCATATCTGATATTTAGCTGTGGGACATTGCACCATTTTCTTGCCTTCTCTAAGCCTCAATTTATTCTGAGAGGAATAATAATAATACCTTACCTCATGGCATTTTTGTAAGAGTTAAATGCCATAGGAATTAGAAGTATCAGCAAAAAAAAATTAAATCCAGGAAAATAATCAAGGTAATAATAGGCTTCCAATTGTGCACCTTGCTGGAAAAGACCAAAGTAGACTCAGAAAATTCCCTCCATAGAAACATTTGCAGAGTTTCAGAGGATTATTTTTCTTGGAAAATATTAATGTATTTCCATTACCTCAACAATAAGGTTTCTGAGCAAGCATTATGCCCTCCCCTAGTCTAACTCTGACAAAAGTAATATCTCAAGTGAAAGCTACAATTTGGTGGGGGAAAAATGATGATGGACATAAGATTACCAGGAAGAGGACTAAGGGTCTTCGATCATTCCATTTTAGTTCAGAAAATACAACTATTATGGGAAATATCTGGTTATGGTTTGGATATGAAGTGTCCCCCAAAAGTGCATGTGTGAGACAATGCAGCAATGTTCAGAGATTAAATGATGAGATTATGAGAGCTTTAATTTAGTCAGTGGATGGATTAATAATTCTAATGGACTAATGGGTGGTAACTGTAGGCAGAGAGAGCATAGCTAGAGGAAGCAGGTTACTGGGGGTATGCCTTGGGATTTAAATCTTGTCCCTGGCCAGCAGAGTTCTCTTTCTTTCTACTTCCTAGCTATCATGAGCTGAGCAGCTTTCCTCACTGTGCCCTTATGCCACGATGTTCTGCCTCACCTTGGGCCCAGTGCTATGGAGTCAGTCGACCATAGACTGAACTCTGAAACCATGAGCCAAAATAAACTCTTCTTCCTATAAATTGCTCTTGTTAGGTCATTTAGTCTCAGTGACACAAAGCAGACTAAAACATATCTCTGTTTGGTCTTCTCCATTCACACACTTTAAATGTTTATAAAAAGAACATTATGGATAAAATTATTTTCTTCTTTCTCCAATGATGAGAACAGTGGCTGGAAAGGTTAATGTTCTCAAATACCTCTGAGGCATATCTTCCTTCTTCTCTCAGTTACTGAGCTGTGAAAAACCATTGTGTTGGCCAATAACCTAGTTTGAGAAATGAGTTAAAGGAACTTCCTGCTGAACAGAACAGATCATCCTAGGCCAGCCTGAGAATGGCATTTTGGCCAAGGGCCATGAGGTCATGATAAAACCTGATTTGGGCAGAGGCTCAGAAGTGGCATGTGGTAGATTTCCCTTCTTTACTGTGCCAATTTATTGTTAGAGAAAGATGCTTAAAATCAGTGGCAAGTGAAGTAAAATTAATTACAATAGAGGATGTGTGTATGATCACATTCTGTTAAAGACTAGGAGACTACCTGGAGTCTGACTAGAGTTCTGTTCACAGCACACAGGATTCACAAGAAAAGGAGCTTATTGGAAGGACGTGGAAGTTCATAAAGTATCAGTTACTGCTGCGTAACTAACAACTCTAAACTTAGTGACTTAAAATATCAATTCATTTAGCTCAGTTAAACTAGGCCTATCTTTCCCATGTGTCTGAAGGCAGCTGTGTGTCTATTAGGTGGCTCTGCTCTTCAGAGTGAACGGACACCCGTGGCTACTCTCCAGCAGCAGAGGCCAGCCAGCCTTGTTCTTATGGTGGCATCAAGGTTCTGAGGCTTCCAGAAATCAAGACTCCGAGCTCACCCTCATAAACCCATGTCCTCTGTGCCCCATTCTATTGGCCACAGCAAGTCAGGAGGCATCCTAGATGCTTGCAAGGGATACGGAATTATACTGCAGCTCTTGATGGGATTCCATTTCTTATGAAGGGTGTGAATATGGAAACCATTAATTAGGGCCATCAATGCAATCAATTTTCTGTGATAGAATTAAAGGTAAAGGTGAAGAATTGCCCTTAGAAGGCCCAGCATCCAAAGGAGGTCCAGGTGTCTGGCTGATGGGAACAAATGGGTGATCTCGTTTGGGTTCCCCTGTCAAGAAAAAGGAACTCTAACATTTTCAGTCCCTGAAACCCACTTACTGAAACCTCATTTTGGTCACTTGCCTACTGCTTTGCCAGTGGAGGATGTGACATCTGCATTGGAAGAGTAACATTTGGAAAGGCAGCTCCACTAGAAATGATGTATTCCATTGATTGAGGGACTGTCCCTCCACATGTGGGTGTGGAACTCTGAAGAATGCAGAAGGAATGCTGGGTCATCCCTGTGGAAGTGCTCTCTTTGTGTGTCTTTTGGATTCATGGAAGATTTCTCTTTTTGTTTGTATGTATTCCTGAGATTTCTCCAAGGCACACTTATATAGCATTTAAAAAGTTATAGAAAAGTTATAAAACCTCACAATCCTGGGGTCAGAATAGGTGTAGTGGAAACATGTTACTACTTCACATATTTTTGCCTGTTTCCTCCCTCATGAGCACATGCGTGCAAACACAGAGATGTACTCTTTCCATCTCATTCCAAAAAGGAAACCGCCTTGAGTCTCTTCTTATTTGTAAAATGATAGGAGGAGAGGAAATTGTCTCCAAAATAACTTTCATTTATGAATAATGGTCAGATACATAATTCTGATTTGTTCAGTATTTCTATATCTTGTTTGACATTTCCTCTTTGATGATCCAGTATGCCATGTTTTAGCTCTAGAATCTTCATACGTTCTCTGAAAGCGCATGGAAAGCCTTTCTTCTGTTTCCTTTGTGGCCCTATCAGCAGATGTTGCTATGATAGCTCCTGAAAGACCACAGACATCTAACAGATGTTATTCATCCCTGGGAAGGCTCAAGGCTTAGTCCTTGCAGATCAGAAATCTGTCCTTGAAAAAGAAATCCCTCCTCAATCTCACACTGGAAATTCATATGTAATAAAATGAAAGTTAATCCCTATTCCTCACCCTGCAGAAAGATGAACTCTAAGTGGACCCAAAACCTAGGAATTAGACCAGAAACTCTGCACATAGTAGAAGAAAATGTAGGCTCAACTCTTCAACATATTGGCTTCCTTAATAAGACTCCTAAAGTCCAGAAAATAAATTTAAAAATCAATATGTGGGATGGCACCAAACTAGAAAGTGTCTTCACAGCAAAGGAAATAAGAGAGTGAAGAGAAAACCTACAGAATGGGAGAAAATCTTTGTCATCTGCTCCTCACACAGGGCATAGGGCATTAATTTCCAGGATATACAAAGAACTCAAGAAACTTAATACCAAAAAACAAATAACCCAATTAATAAATGGGCAAAGGAACTGTATAGACACTTCTCAAAAGAAGAAATGTAAGTGATCAACAAGTTTATGAAAAAATGTTCAACATCTACAGTAAGAAGAGAAATGCAAATTAAAACTTCATTGAAATTTCACCTCACTCCAGTCAGAATGGCAACTATCAAAAAATACAAGTACAGCAAATGTTGGTAAGGTTGTGGGGAAAAGGGCACACTCATACATTTTTGGTAGGATTACAAATTGATACAACCACTCTGGAAAGCAATTTGGCGATTCCTCGAAAACCTTGGAATGGAACTACCATTTGATCCAGTTATCCTACTCCTCAGTATATACCCAAAGGACTGAAAATCAGCATACTACAGTGACAAAGTCACATCAATGTTCACAGCAGCTCAATTCACAATAGTTAAGCTATGGAACCAACCTAGATGCCCTTCAACAGATGAATGGATAAAGAAGATATGGTAAACATGCAAAATGAAATATTACTCAGCCATAAATTGAATGAAATTGTGGTATTTGCTAAATGCATGGAACTGGAGTCTATCGTGCTAAGTAAAATAAGCCATTCCCAAAAAACCAAAGGCTGAATACTTTTGTTAACATGTAGAAACTAAACCATAATAAAGGGTGGAGAGGGGAGGAAGAGAAGTTCAGTAGATTACACAAAGGGGAATGAAGGGAAGGGAGGGGGATAGGAATAGGAAAGACAGTAGAAGGAATCTAACATAATTTTCCTATGTACATATATGAAAATACCTAAGTGAATTCCATCATCGCATATACAAGAATGGGGTGCTAATTAAAATAAAATATATTCCATGCTTGTATAATTTTATCAGAATAGATTCTACTGTCATGTACAGCTAAAAAGAACCTATAAAAAATAAAATGTGGTTCCAAATTCAGAGGAAAAGTAGTCCTTTTTTCTTGTTTTTATTTTTCCCTTCACAAAAGTATTTTTTTAAAAAACAATCAACATTTGAAGCAAGTGAAAACTATAATCAGCCATCTGCACTACAGGGAGGTCAAGCAAGATGACTACAGTTCCGTGATACTCTTAATATTGGGAGTCAGTAGTCTTGGTTTAGGTTATCAATGTTCCATCTGGAAATTGGTAGTCATCCTTTTGGAAAAAAACTACACTGATGTTCTGCTTTACACATCAGATTTTTGCATGCGAATCTCTGCAAGCACATTACTGTGTGTATCATCATTACTGAGTGTTATAATGAATTCCCCTGCTGGGCTGGAGAGCTGGGGCCAGACCTCAGGGGACAGGAGAACATGAAGACAAAGCCAGGACAGAGTCGTAGCAGATTTCACCTAAGTGTATATGTGCCTTCAAACATACGTTTCTAGCTGCAGAACATACTTGGACACCTTGACACTTTGGAGAAAAATAAATTAGAAAAAAAATACTACTGTAAGTTTTCTAGGATAAAGTAAGCAAGCTATTTATATAGAGAGGTGTAGACTTACTTTATTAATAATGGTTGGTATCATTGTTCTAAAATTTTTATAGCAACCCCAGAAGTAGGTACAGTAGTTACTATAATCATTATATTTACAGATGAATAAAATTAAACCCTAAAGAGATTCGGTAACTTATCTGAGATCACACAGCCAGTTTAAACACAGGCCAGTTTGACTCCAAGCCTGTTTTCTTCTAGTCTACTATGCTATATTGCTTTTTATTTCTATGAATTTTAAGAGTAACATTGTGGGTCAAATCCAGCCCATGGACTAATCTGACAGTAGGCAACATTGTCTACTAGCACTGCTTTGTTTTAAACATTTGACATTGGATGTCCTGAGCCTGGGCATCCATGTCTCATTTTGTCATAGTCACCACCTCTCTCTATTGTTTTACTCCTGCTTCAAATCACATGTTGATGTTACCTGCCTGGCTACGATCTTAGGGGAATGTTAGTTCACTTTTAGGGATTTGAAATAGGAAAGAAAGCTATAGGAAAATGAAGGAAGAACTTGAAATTAGAAAAGACTTATTTCAAGAGTAATTCATGTTTTGTTGATATGTCCAGAATAGTAAGAACTCTTGTATTAGTCAGGGTTCTCTAGAGGAACAGAATCAACAGGAAGTATGATTATAAAAGAGGACTTATTAGATTGGCTTACTGGATCACAATGGCTGTCTGCAGGCTAGAGAGCTGGAGGAAACAGTAGTTGCACAGCCCAAGAAGCTGAAGCATCAGAACAAGACAGATCAATAGTACTATCCTAGTCTGAGCTCAAAGGTTTCTGGAAATTCCCTTGAGAATCACTGGCAGAGTCTATTTTGGAAGAGTGAAGGAGTGAGAGTCTGATCCCAGCAGCAGTCAAGAAGTGGCCCAAGAAGAATTGAGCTTGCATCTGCTGATGTTTCCTTGTTCTTCCAACTTTTTTTTTTTTTTTAAAGAGAGAGAGAGAGAGAGAGAGAGAGATAATTTTTTTAATATTTATTTATTTTTTTTAGTTTTCGGCGGACACAACATCTTTGTTTGTATGTGGTACTGAGGATCGAACCCGGGCCGCACACATGCCAGGCGAGCGTGCTACCGCTTGAGCCACATCCCCAGCCCCTGTTCTTCCAACTTTTATTCCTCCCAAACCTCTATCTTACTGAATGGTTCTGCTCACACTTAGGGAGGGTCTCCACTTCAGTTTGATATCCCACATGCCAATCATTCCCAGATATACCCTCATTGACACACCCAGAAGGCTCTTAATCATCTGCATCTCTTAATCCTATCAAGTTGACAATTCAAATTAACCATTATTGCTCTGTTTCCTCCAGATCTCCAATCTGCCTCATGCAGAAAAGTTAGTGATATCCTACAGGAAGAAGTCATGGAAAATGTACTCCAACTGTGTGTCCCAAATAAACTCCTTGAGACCTCATGTAGATGAAGGAATGGCAAAAGGAATGGTAGTTGTTTTCCCCTTGATCATTGTACTTTTGGACAAGATTCAGTGTGGCAACTGCTTAATTTGCTTATGTGCTCCTGGTGCTAATGAAGGTGACCTATTTTAGCCTTTATTGACAGGAAGGCAGGTGATCACAACACTAATCTATGAAAGGACAATTCCTTCTGTGTTTGTCATGGGTGGGATGCCTCAGTGATAGAACTCTATTCTTTGCTTATGTTTCCTAAACAGGACCCAACTTAATCCTCAAAGTTCCCACAGAGACCCTGCTCATACACCTCTTGTTTCTACTCTTCCCCCTGTTCATTCCAGCCAGAAAACATGGAATCTAGGTCAAGTTTCCCCATTTACTTTTGTTTATCAAACAGTGCTATTTTAAAATAATAACTCATTTAAGCCTCCTGTTTTCTGTATGTGATAGGGACCATTAGCATTTTCACTTTACAGATGGGAAAACTGAGGCACAGAGTGGCTGAGAAATCTCTAATCACAGAGCCGGTAAGTGGCAGAGTTGGTACTCTTGACCACTCAACGTTCTCACCTTGGTTATTGCTGATATAACATATAACTCTTGTCTATGTCATTGTTAATTATCCTGATTACTGTAGGAATGCATTTTTCTGAGTGGAAGAGGTAGGGATAGGGGGTTCAGGAGACTGCTTCCTGATGGTTGGGATGGGAAAGATAAAATAGCATAACTGCTCTATTAACTTTAGGACACAGTTGAAATTAGTGGTTGTCTTAAGGAATCAAATTACTGGCTTCCAAGTTGAAGTTTGGAGGCATTTCAAAGATGGTCAGGCAACTTCAGAGAAGAAAAACCACTTTAGTGGCTGTCTCATCTCCTGAAAGTTGGCATCTATAGATCTGATGTTAAAAAATACTTCAGATTTTGCCAAAGCTACAGATAATATTAATAAATCTTTTTTAAAGTTAAGAAAACTTTTCCATGTGGAGAAGATGTTATTATTGAATGCATGATAAAATATAGTGTGTGTGTGTGTGTGTGTGTGTGTGTGTGTAAGGTCATATCATATCATACAAACTGGGACACATTTAAGAGTGGCATTATTAATAATTAGGTAGGGAAAATTGGCATTAAACCAAGGCTTAACTGGGTAAGTCAGGAGGTATAGTCATTCACCCTTTGATTAACAAAGAATTACAAGCTTCAAACTATGACATAGGTTTTACTCTGGGTAAACCTGACTAAGCTCATGCAACACTCTTGCTGTTCCTGTCCTGGGTTGGCATTATAAGCCGGCCAGGTTGTGTATGTGCTGTGAGAGCTCACCAGGGTATTCTGATGAGAACTGGATAGGCATCTTGCCTCTGCTACTGTTCATCCCTAACATAGTCCTTTAACAGAGCACCCGGGAACCTGAAAAGTAAGGCTAAGGTAGTGCACAAATACAAAGAATGGGCACTTTGCTAGTATTTAAAAGATGACCGGCTGCCACCTACACTTCCCAATGAATTTTTTTTTTTTTTTTTTCTGAATTCGCTTGATATGCTCAAGTTCAGCAAAAGGTGGCAGGATGTCAAGAAGACCTGAAAACCTGCTAGCTAAGCAGCAGCTGAAGGAAATGGGAACATTTGGAGAAACATGGGGAACTGAAGGGCTGGCATTAGCTAGCTGATTTGCTGCCACAGGCAAGAAGGAGTGGGCTTATCCTGGGTCGCCCTGAGTGCAGTGCAAAAGGAAACCCCAGGCAATCCCACTTAGCTCAGTGCATGTGATTTTTTCCTGTTGTTTTCAAAGTTTGGGGGATATGTTTTAAGTAGTAAAAATAGCATAGGCTTTTTTTTTTTTTAAAGAAAAGAACTTTAACAAAATGTTTAAGTGGAAAATAGGGACCTTGCTGTACGAGGTGGCACATGTCTGTAATCCCAGGGCTCTGGAGGCTGGGGTAGGAGGATTGCAAGTTCAAAACCTGCCTTAGCAACTTAGAGAGGCTCTGAACAACTCAGAGAGACTCTATCTCTAAATAAATTATATATATATATATATATATATATATATATATATATATATATATATGGTTGGGAATGTGGCTCAGTCGTTAATTGCCCCTCATACCTAGTACCCTAGTACTCCCCCCAAAAAGAAAAGAAAGTGGAGGCTTCCTTTTCCCCCCTTATTTAGTCCCACTCCCTAGAAATACCCTTAATATTTATCTTCCTACATCTTATCTGTGCACATACAAATGTACTGTCTGTACATAGACATATGCCTACTATTTTAATTTGATTTGCCTTTTTTTGGAGCAGGGTCTTGCTATGTTGCCCAGGCTGGCTTCAAAGTCCTGGGCTCAAGTGATCCACCTGCCTCAGCCTCCAAAGTTGCCAGGAATACAGTCATGTGCCACCATATCCAGCTTGATCTGGCATTTGACTACAAAAAAATTTATTAAGTGCCTCAATAAATAGAAATATTTTGATCTGATATTTGTTCTCCATAGAAAACAAGTTTAAATGATTTAAAAATGGATTAGATGGCTAAATAGAAATTTTAGCCATGGCTGTGCACAGGCAGAAGCTGGTCAACTAGTTGGCTAGGAAGTTGCAGAGGAGATTAAAACCACAGATAGGGCAGTGGGGGAAGCTGGAGCAGGAACCTCTCAAGGTCCATTTCAGTGCTCTGCTTCCCTGACTGACCACGCATGCTCACCTGGGCAATGAGATCGCAGGTGGGGCCTGCAAACAGGAGCATCCACATGGTCCCATCCCCCCAGCAGGAACAGCCGGTGTACACTCAGCCTGGCTGGTTCTGGAGGCCACCTGTGGCTATGTGGCGAGGGAACAGGAGTGCCTGCTGGAAGCAATTCTGGTTCCAACCATTCTTTGGGCATTTGGCGTTTCAACTTTGATACCTGGATTTAAGAAAACAAATACCTCTCTATATGCTGTAAGTCTTCAATTCACAGCAAATAAAGTACACTCATAAAAGCCTGATAGGGCAGGAAATTACACCTTTACTGGTTTCCCATTTTGACATTTCATCAAGATGAAATTTAGTGACTTGAAAAGGTAATATTATGATATTTTAGCATAAGAAAGGAATGCTAAAGTGTGAAATATGATATATCAAGAACTATGTAATGTTTTGAACAACCAACAATAAAAAATAAAAAAAAAAAAAGAAAGGAATGCTAGATTGAATCTGCAATATTCAGAATTCCCTCTGCTGGTGTATGGGTTGAGTAGATGTGTGTCTTTCTTTTTTATTTTGAAAATACATGTGTGTCTATATACATATACATGTATGTGCATGTATGTACTGTGTGTATAAGTTTATATACATATATGTGTGTATATATATGTTATTATACATATATATACATATATATAATCTCCTCCAGAAAGTTGCAAAAGGAAAACATCAAACACTTGTATACTTTTACCTAAAGTTACCAATTATTAACATTTTTCCATATCTGCTTTATCTCTCTATATACTCATGTACAATCTACTCTTATTCCCATTCTTGCTAGGAACTATTCGAGATAAGTTGCAGACACCATGATCCTTCCTACCCAAGCACTTTGGCAGGTGTCTCCAAAGAACAAAAACACAGTACAATGATCAAGTTTAGGAAATTCAACACTGATATGAACCTATCACTGAACACAATCATATCCAAATGTTGCCCATCTTTCTAAGATTGTCCTCTATGACATGTTTTCCCAGCCCAGGTTTTGTGTTTACGCATAGCTGCCATGTTTCTACGGCCTCTTTTACTTTGTAATAGATCCTCCACCTTTGTCTTTTAGGATATTGGTATTTCTGAAGAGCAAGAAGTTTTCCAGTTGGGTTGGTCTGGTACTTCCTTTTGATGAGTTATGCATACACTGTGTCCTTCTCAGAGGATCTCTTTAGGAGCCTCCTCATGTCAGTGTGCCCCACTGGTGGGGACATGAACTGACCCTGTGGTTAAGCTGGTATCTGTGTGATTTCTCCACTTTAGGGGATTCTTTCTCCTTTCTAATAAACCATCTATGGGAGACATTCCTGGCATCACTTGGATTTCTTCAATCTAAATACTTCCCATTTGTTGTAATAAATGATCTGTAGGAAGATACTCTTTGACTGGGTAAATAGCTTGTTTACAAACAAACTAGTTTAGCATCCATTTATAACCCTTGCCTGAATCAATTATACTATAAGTATGGTGAATGGATCTTTTTGGAAAAGGGCATACCATAATACTACGTTTTGCCCACCGCCCAACCCCATACCCCTAATACCAAAAGGGACACCCCAGCCAAACCATTTAAGCCAATAATATGCCCGCTAAGACTAAATGACCCCCAAAGCAGCTTCTCCCCACTATAACAAAGTCTGAGGAACACCTGGAGGGAAGAAAGTTCTGAGGTAGCAGAAAGAGTCCCAGATTGAGAGACAGAGAGCTGAATCCCAATATCACCACTGGGAGGTGTCAGAAGTTTTTGTAACCAAACATATCCTGATTGGACTTTATATGGATTCCCTCAAACCTTTGCTTCTTCTGGAGTTCCAACTTCAGCAAATGCCACTATCATCTATCCAGTTGTTAACACCAGAAATCTGAACAGCAGACTGAACTCCTTCTCTTTCTGCCTCTCATCATCTAGTCAACAGCCAAGTCCTGTGTGGCTAGAACTTCCAAATCACTCTTCTCCATCTATATCGCCATCACCTGCTCTGGACTCCCATTGCCTCTCACAGGGGCTTCTGCACCAGCCTCCACTTCTTAGATTTTCCATACTGTAATCCATTTTTCTCATATAAGCCAAAATGACCCACATTCCTTTCTCCATTAAACTCTTTTGTGGCTCCTCATTGCTCTAAGGGTCATTTGGTTAAATAGATCATTATAAACTCCTTCACAAGGTCCTCACGGCTTAGCGTTGGCTCATGTCACTAGAAATAATTTTCATCATAGTGCCACCTCTCACAGGTCTCATTTCAAGCCAAACAGATCAAGATAGTCACACATAAGTATTCTCAAAAACACTTATGCCACTCAGAAATGTGAACATGCAAAGAAATAATCTCTTAAAAGTCCTGGAAGCATTTCCAGGAAGGTATAGAAAGCTGCCCAAAATGTGGATCCTCCTTTTAGTTGAGATAAGCAGCTACCAGGAGGTAGTTGCTCTTCAGGGCCAGTGAACCCATTTAAAAAGACGAGCCACCAGAGGGCGCACCACAACACTACAACAGCTTGAAGAGGCCTGGGCTCCACATTTATTATGTCTGGAAATGCGTGTGTATGTATTGGAAGCATATTGAATATATTTAATTACTCTTTCTGACTACCATGTGCATCCCAATCCTAGGGCAGTCACATTTCTTTATTTTTATGCTGTATCCATGGTTTCAGAACAAACATGATAAGAAAACTTTCCCCATCACTGAATGAAGAGAAAAATATGTAAGTATGGATATTTTTTTTCCTCCAAAAAGACAGATTGCATTTTAAATAGCCTCTCCTTAGGCCAGAACTGTTGATTCACTGAAAACTTTATATGACACATTTCTTACAAGTATTAGAAAGTTCTCTAGAATACTGAGGGTCGGGCCAAAGGTAAAGATGACCAGCTGTCTCCTACTGAGTATGTGCTGTGCTCTAAGCACTACACTAAGACTTTCACTTGTATTGTAAATAAATATAAATACATTTAACTCACATAATAACCTTCAAGGTTAAGTATGACTATTTCTGTTTTGCAAAGAAGAAGACTGAGGCCCAGGGTACCTCAGCAACTTGAATAAGATCACAGAATTTGAATTTGAATGAGGACTATCAGCTGTCAAAGTTGGGGCTCCTTCTCAGTGTGCCCTGCATCTAGGTAATCTGTCACCTTTCCCTTTAAGCCCACCTCCTCCATCTCAGGCCCTTCTCTTTTCTTTCCCTTCCTTGCATGAGCACACAGACTACTAAGTGTGACTCTAGAAACCAATTATACACTCTAGAGCCAAACTGTTCCCCTGCTTTCTAGATTTTACTTTCTATTACCAATCAAAAGAGGCCTAACCCATGCTTCATTGGCCAAGTTCTTTTCTTCAAGTTCTTTTTGTGCCCAAAGCACAAAAGCGCACGTTGAGTTAGAATCTCAGAAGACTTGAGCGACTGGGATAAGCAGAATCAACAATTCATATAAAACATAAGATGCTCAAGCAATTTTTATGAAGCTTTAGGGTTGTCACTACAGCATAGCCTACAGTGACAGGACTTGTGTATCAGGTAGATTAGTTACCCTCCCCGAGTTCCCATTCCCTCATTCGAAGGGGAAAAAGTGATTTCAACTTCAGTTTTTTTAAGGAGTATCAAGATAAGTATGTGTAAAGCTTTGAATATGTCTAATGCATAGAAGATGCATTAGTATATTCTTCCCCTCCAAAGGGGTAAAGAGAACATCCTAGAAAGGAAATTTAAAAAAAAATATCAAATTGACACCAAACTTTCCAAATGCAACATTGAATGCTAGATGTCCAAGGAGCAATGCTTTCTAACAATGAAGGAAAAGTCTGAACTCTACTAAACTATCTATTAAATAGAAAGTCTAAACCCAGCCAAACTATCAATCAGGTATGAGGGTATCATTCAGGTATGAGACCATTTTTACAAAATTTAACATGTTATGACCCTTTCTAAGGCAGTATTCCACCAAAATATATTTAATTCAAAATCATTTCAAAATCAATTCATGGGGTCTGAGAAACAGGAGAATCCAACCCAACAGAGGGGATGCCCATGAAAGGCCCTCCCAGCTTGATGTCTGGACACGGCCTAGTGAGCAACCGGACATTCTGGAACAAGAGGCTGGAGCTCCAGGGAGACATAACTAGGAACGATATTGATTAGGAATTCTGATGTGGTGGGAAATTCGTTTTGAGAGGGGCAGTACATTCTGTTAGTTTGAGAAGAATTAATGACAACATATGAATAAATAAGGGAAAAATACCTAAGGTAACTATCACCTCCAGGAACAAGAAAACATGGAACAGGAAAAACTGGAAAAAGAAAGGAATTTAAATCCTACCCACTACTTGACTCGGCAGAGAAGTAGACTTATAATGTTTCATGATTTATTTGCTGATTATTGGTTTAACAACAACAAAAAAAATTAACTCCCAAACATAGGTAGGATGGGGAAAGCAATATCAAGGAAGTGCTGAATCTTCATTTTCAAAATTATAAAAGCAATAGATTATGTCCCAAATGGATAAAATGGCAAGTACAGTATCAGCAGATTATTCAAAAATATAGGGGCCCATGTCAGAGGAAGCGTGTGACAAGTTTAGAAGCAGGTGCTTCTGAGGAGCTGTATCCCGGCTTGAGACCATGGATTTGTTATAAACCATGTAGTGACATTTGACTGTTTAAAACATGCATTACTCTGAGATGAAGATTAATTACTATTTAAAATCCACAAATTCATACCTAAATTCATATTTATACTCAGCCCTGCGTTTCAGTTCACATTGGCCTACAGCAAGTTTTGTGACCCCAGGCAAGCCCTTTCACCTCTTTGGCTCTCTGCTTTTCCATCTGCAAGGGAAGTTTTGAACTCACTGGCTATTTGCACTATGGGCACGATTGCATTAATGAACTATTACCTAAATGCACACTTGTAACATTTCTTGAAATAGACCATTCTGCAACTTTACAAACATGTTATTTTTCAGTAACCAAGCGAGCCTCCCTAGGAGCTGAGGCAATAGGGAGAGATAAATATGTCCTTGAGCATTCTCATTTTCACCTGCCCCATTTTTCCCCTTGGGACAGTTTTAGTAGTTACTAAGCCAGAACCTGACATCTAGATAAGCAGCCAGGGAGCCATCTTCCTGCTGAAGAGCCCCTGTGTGTCCCTTTTCTATGTGGAACTAATGAAGCACTTTGATGGTTCAGAAATTTTCACTGGAGAGAATTCATTCTCCACTCACCTCAAGCTTCATGAGCCGTTTCGCCCACTGTGCCCCGCCCCCCGCCCCCCCTCCCAAGGAGCAGCAAAGAGCCTTTCCAACAACGGAGACAAATGAAAGTCGCAGCTACTCCAAGGAACAGCACAACCTCCAGTTCTGCCTGCTGCCCCGTCCTCTTTCTTCCTTCTACTGACTCTCTTAGCTCAGGCCACCCACACAGCCCGTTGCAGATGGACATGAGGTTCTGGGGACTTAACCCTACTTTCTCTCTCGGGTCCCTCTGGCTTGATACGTTCTTCTCAGAAGTCAGAGCTCACTTTGCCAGCACCAGGTGGGCTGGCGGTGAGCAGGTGAAGTTAGCCGGATCTAATTTTCAAAGAACCATTTCTTTTCCTGTTCAGAGAGCAAGCTCTAGTGATGTCCATTAAAACCTCAGTTCAGAAAAGTGAATCGGACAGGTCCAGAGTTGTGGCCTTGGAGATCTTGATTAATTTCTGTGTTTAGAGTTCAAGGTGAGGAGAAGAAACACTACCCTGGTTGGTTATTGCAGGTACATCTGCAGGCAGTTACTACCCTTTCTGCTTATTCACTCAGGTTTGTGGTGTTCTGCATGAGCTGGATCACTTAATACCTTAACAGCCTTATTCCCAATTTGCAGGTGAAAACACTGAGGCACAGGGAAGTGAAGCAGTTTGCATAACTAAGAATTTGAGTCTGATTTGAACTTGAGGTCTGTATGGCTCAGAGACTTGTGTCTTTGGCATTTGGGCAACTTCTCCCATTTCTCTAGAGTACTGCTTGCTCTTTGCTGCCAGCACTGGGCTGAAAGGGTAGATGAGGGTTTGATGCGAGGTCCAGGTGTGTCTGGGCTTTAGGGAAGCCTAGAGAATTAGTGAGTGAATGTGAGACATTATTGCTTTTGCTGCAGAAATATATTCAATTATTCTTGGTCTCCCTCATCTGTTTGCATCCCAGAAATAGGCTGAGAAGGGACTACAAGTAACACTTAGGATATATCATTGTTAGAATGATAGTCTGACTTGGTCTAGCTGCGTGTGTGTGTGTGTGCGAGTTTTTTGGACCTGTGGTCGAGGGGCACAAGCTGACCTCATTGCTCTTCAATGGTCTTCTTTTTCCCGCCTCCCATTTTCATTCCTCCATCTCCATCTTCCTGCTTGAGGTGGGACCCGATGTCTCTGTTCTCTGTTTCCTAGACTGATCTTTGGTAGTGTTTTGGCCCTCTTGCAATCTGGTTTGTGCTGCCCAACCGTTGCTCTGGTTTGGAAGAGAACTGAGAGGACACAGTCTTCTAAGCAGGAGCCGTGACCCCTCAAATAATGTGCTGAAATTTCCAGGGCCTTTGGGTCCTGTGATTTCTGCAGGTGCAAGAAAGCCTCATGTCTTTGGAGGCTGCCTTAGAAAGGTTAGGACCTCTGCTGACTCCTAGGTTGTATCTTTTACAACTGCCTTTATTATTTATTTTCTTATAAAAGCCCTATGTTTATTTTAAAGCGACATCTTTGAAAATATTTGGGAGAGGTTCAAAAGGGAAGCCTAGAGAATTAGTGAGTGAATGTGAGACATTACTGCTTTTGCTGCAGAAATATATTCAATTATTTTTGGTCATAGTCATTGTAGAAAATTTTAGAGGTGGGACTCAGGGAGAAAAGAAAATTTTTGGAAAAAAAAAAAGAAATTCAAAACCTTTTTTTGTTTTAAATTACTTTCTCTAGACCTATCTATGTTCACTTTTATTTGTAAAAATAGAATTACACAGTGCTTGCCTGAGGCTAGCCTAACAGTTGTTTCTCGTCCTTCAGCTTTTCCATCCAACCTTGATTGTGTTCAGGCGTAGGACAGTCTTGTGCCTGAGGAAAGGTGGGGACTTCTCCAGCCTGAGGGAATGAAACTTAATTAATCTAGGCCACTCTGAATAATGTCACTCCCCTAGTCAGTGATTGGCTTGAAGATAAACATGTGACCCTATTTTGGCCAAAGAGACATGAGGGATATCTGTAAAGAACATCTAGAAAAAGTTTCTTTGCTCGTAAAAACAATTTCCTGGGCTCCAACCCAGACCAAATGAATTGTAATATTTGAAGAAAGAGCTTTGGAATCATATTTATTTACATTTTTATTAAAGTTAATTCATATCCAATAAAATTCATCTTTAGTGTACAGTCTTATAAATTTTTAAATGCACATAGTCATGAAAGTATTACCACTGATACAGAACAGTTCCATGCCCTTCTCATAGTCTCCTAGGCCCCTTTGTAATCAGCCCATTTCCCCACCCCTGGCTCCTAGTAACCACTGATCTGTTTCTTCTTCCTATAGTTTTGTCTTTTCTAGAGTGTCATATAAATGGAATCATGTAGGATGTGGATTTTGATTCAGGCTTCTTGGACTTAGAAAATAACGCATTTCAGGTTAATCAACTTGGTTGATACTGTGTATCACTAGTTCAATCATTTTTATTGTTGAACAAATTTCTACAGTATGCATGTGCTATAGTTTTTCTGTTTCCCAGTTGAAGGACATAAGTTAAAAGCTCTAAAGTGAGAATCACTGGACTAGGTAAACTGCTCAGAGGTCATATCAAAGTCATTGTTAGGTTCCCTCCTTTGCTGCCCATCTCCCCCTTCAAATTGTGTTATATCAAAAGCTTCCTCTACCTTATCAAATACCTCACAATCCAGAGTGTTCCCTCATGAACTCAGACTCTCCTTTTAATATAACATGTGCACCTCATGTACCAATATCCCTATTGTTCATTTGCATTCATTCATCAAAATGCAAAGCTCACACATCTAATTTCTCATAAAATTCTCCTTGAATTTTTTAGATGATGGCATCTAATAGACAATTAATGTTAATGCTTGAAGGGATAATTAAAATTAATTCTTTAATAGTATAATGTCAGGATTCTCCCGAAAAAGAAATAGAATCAAATGTGTGTGTGTAATTCATATCATTATGTATGATAGAAAGTGGTTCATATAGTCAGAGGCCAAGCAGACCCACAATCCATCATCTTCAAGATAAAGAACTGGGAAAACAATAGTGTAAATTTGGTCTGGGTCCAAAGATCTGAGAATAAGGGGCTCGGAGTTGCCTCCAATTTAAATCTGAGGACCAAGAATCAGGAAACAGAATGCCTGATGTCCAAGGGTAGGAGAAAATGAGAACTCAGGCAGAGTTTGCCTTTCCTCTGCCACTTTGCTCTATTCAGACCCACTATGGATTGGATGACATTCACCCACATAGATAAACACAGTAGAATTTAAGGCAGTAGTTAAGATAAATGAACCAGGGCTACACTTATCAAACCGAAAAATCTCATAAGCATGCTGTTAAGCAAACAAGCATGGTTTTCAGAAAATACTAGGTACACTTTTGAATCATTTGCCCAACATTTATATAAGTTAATTTTGCACATCATTAAGTCAGAAAAATACTGATAAATTCTATCTTCGTCATTTATAATTTGATGTTCTATGCTTGACTGGACAGTTTTTTTTTAAAATATATTGTGCAAGTGCAAAAGAGGAAACCATAAGTGAAATAAATCAGTTAAGGTATTCCCCCAATTTTTTCACACTTAAATTCTGACTTCTCTAAGTCCTTTACTGACATCTGTTTTCCTACACAAGAACCCCTGTCACATCCAACTAGAGTAGTGGTGATATCACATTTCTGAAAAGAATCCAGAAGAGGAGGAAGAGTCGCTGACAGTGAGCTCATAAGCTACATTGGTGGTCAGCCATGGCTAACCTGCTCCTGGTTCCTGCTCTGGAACACTGTGGCCACCACTGACTTGCCACTTCCTCCATCTTCTCTGCCCAAACATTTGGTTCCTGAGGGTAAAAGAGTGCCCCACTGTTGTCCCCAGAAAATCTACCTGGGCTTCTGAAACCCGTCCTTCAGGTTTGTCCCTGGCACTTGTGGTGTTGGGGCATGGGCAGCAGTGACCTATGGCACAGCAGTCACCTGGCCAGAGCTATTGGAACACAGCTGTTGAGAACATCCTGTTTTCAGAGAGAAGAAAATGTCAGTATAAAACCACAAGTGCCTTAGAAACAATGGAATCTAGTAATGTTATTGGTGGATCGAAACCTGTGTGGAGGGCTGGGTTGCCGCTCAGTAGTAGAGCACTTGCCTGGTATCTGTGAGGCCCTGGGCTCCACCGCTAGCATTCCATAAAAGGGAAAAAAATCGTATGCAAAAAAAATGTATGAGTTTATGCACCAACAATGACAAACACCAAGTTCAACATGATCGTTATCCCAGAGGGACTGGTCAGGTGGAAATGGAGGTATGTGATTGGGAACTGATACTTGGGATACTGAGTTCACTTAGTAGTTTCCAGTGAATTGCTCATGTGCTACTCCTTGATTGTATTAGTGGTGGATACATAGGTAGATGCTTGTACCACTTTCTGTGCAACAAATATTTCATAATAAATAAAGGAAACTGTCCTTTAGTGTAATTATGATTTTATTTGGCTGTGTGAATCTGAGGAACTATGTAACTTTAGTTTTCTACTCTGATTTTTAAAGATGGTAACGTCTGCCTCAGAGGAATTTTGGATGTTGTGAAGGTCAAATAGCAATTGTTTGTAATGCCTTTGTTAAACTGTAGAGCATTATACAGAAAAATGCTTCTGAGTGTCATCTCACCAGCCAACTAAACCTAAGTATGTATGGTAGATAGTAATAATAATGTCCCAAGGGACCAGGGCTATCTGTGTCCACACTCTGTTAGCACAGGGACTCTGCCACACCTACTATCAAGTAGTGATATCTATTTTTCCACCCTTGAATCTGGGCTGGCCTTGTGAATTGCTTTATACAATAGAACATGGCAAAGTGACAATATACAAGGTGCAGGCCTAGACCTTGATGATAATGTAGTCTTAACTTGTCTAGTAAGTCAGGATGTGCATGCCTTGTGACCCAGAAATTCTATTCATTAGAAGTAACATATAAGACGTTCATGACTGCCTTCTTTACAATAAAAACTTGGAAGTAAGCTGAATGCCCATTAATAGGAGAATGAGAAAAATGGACATATAAACTACCCTGAGGTCACTCAGCATGCTGTGGAGAATCCCAGTCTATCCTGTTGGATGAGAAGCAAGAAGGCCCAGCTATCACCACAACCGACCAGAAGACACAAGTGAGGCCATCTTGGCCCTTCCAGCTCTGCTAGCCCTCCAGGTGAATGCTGTAGACCCAGAGAGGACTCCCCAGGCAACTCATACAATCACCAGACATAATAAATCTTCATTATTTTTGGACTGCCATATTTTAGGATGGGTTGTATTACAGCAAAATCTACCTTAAATTAGAAGCCTTTCAGAGTTATACTGACCTGGGACTTGCAGTTTGATGTGATCTTTTCTGCAGACCATATGACACTGCTATTACTATATTGTATTACTCTGTCAAATAGCAATTTTTAAGTACCTCCTATACTGAGTTACTGGTTAGGTGCTATGAAGACTACCAAAAAGGGGCTGTTGGTAGCTCTGTTGTAGCATTGAAAGTACCTGTAATCACATCAAGAAGACAAGATGCAAACTATAGAAAGTTAAATAAGAACACACTAAATTTAAAAATATAATCAGCCCTCTCATTGTGGGTTCTACATCTGTGGATTCTACAAACTGTGGGTAAAAATATTTGAAAAAATGCATCTGAACTTTTTTTGTTATTATTCCATAAACAATGTAGTAGAGCATATTTGTGTAGGGTTTGAATTATATTAGATAATATAAGAAATCTAAAGACATTGCTGTTTTTAAATTATTTAAATTATCATATAAGAGGATATGCATAGATTATATGCAAATACTATGTCATTTTATATAAGGGACCTGAGCATGCACAGATTTTGGTATGGAGGTGGTTGTCTTGGGATTGATCCCCACAGACACCAAGAGGATGACTGTACATGCTATGCAGAGAAAAGCAAACATTTACAAAGTTCTTCCTATGTAGCAGGGATTATGGCCCAGTTCATTTAATTAATCACAACTCTATGGGTAGATATGATGATAATTTCCATTTTCCATTTTAATTTCCATTTTAAAGAAACTGAGGCATTGCAGTTAAGCTACCTAGGATCACACATCCTGGGGCCCAGCAGCCTAACTGTAATGTCCCTGGGCTCACTTACAGTGTGGTTCTTGGACTGAATGAATGACAGCAAGAGTCAATGCTGAGGGGATGCACTATAGATAAGGAATAGCCAAGAAAACCCCTAGAGGACGTAAGATCTCAGCTGGCCTTGGAGGATAGACATGTGGGGTGGCACTGCAGTAGGTGGGTTTTAGGCAGGGGTCGGGGCGTAGCACTGCAAAAGAGTGGGGAGGCAGGCGGAGTGTTGGTGGACCTATGAGCAACTGTTCCCAGCTATGTCAGGACCTGCCTCTCTCCCCTCCAGGGTGCTCATGACTGTCCTTACTGCACTTTACATCCCAAGGAGACCTCCACTGCCTGACAGAGAGGAGGCCCAGCAGAGGGGACTGGGAGGAGCTTGGAAAGTGGCAGTGTCACTGGGTGAACTGTGGGACAGAGCCAGAAAACAGAGACAGGAAGATTCGAAGGGCCACCTGAGATTCTCCCATCTGCTGCAGGGAAGGAGGCAGGGACTTAGCTGGAGCTGTGTTCTAACTGTCCCATGGAGAACCACATCCATCCACCAGGCATGGTATCATGGCTGAGGAGAGAAGGAGAGGAGGGCCCCAGGACAGCTGCACTGGCATTGGCACAGGGGGCCTACAAGGTGGACCCAATCATCATGGTCTTGTGTGCGCTGGTGCTTAAGCCACCCTTTCCTGTTCCTGTACCAGCAGTGGCAAACCTTGTCCACGGCTCTGGAAGAAATGGTGTGCTTAGTTACGCTTTTGAAATTGTCACCTCTCAATTGTCTCTGAATTGTAATAAAACATGTCGATATGAGTCCAGTTCTTATTTGTTGTGTGTATTTTGGGCCAAACTATATCTTTTGATCATATAAATTACCATTGTACCTGTGGAGTAGGGGTTGCTCACTATTTGCAGCTGAGGCCCCCTTCAGGAAGAGTCCGGGGCATCCTGGGAAAGGCAGAGTGCCTGGGAGGCATTGTCTAGCTTTCTGACTCCCTCCTTGAAACTCTTAGGAGCTCACCCTGTCGGGCTTCAGGAAAGGTTCCAAGAAAGGAGGCATTGGAAATGGGCAGATGCTGATGGGTGAGGCCGGAAGGAGAGGAGAGAGTAGTTTTTCACTGGCACCATTCACACAGCATAAAGAACAGTTCTTAGATATGAGCATCTTGAAAATGATGATGTTATAAACAAATAGAGATGTGAATCCTGCAGAATGAAGCAGAATGAGATGCTAGATTGTGGAGTTAAATCCTGGAGCATGGTGCATGCAGGGGGTGATGAAGGAAGAAAAGGTCTCATCTGGTTAGGAGCAGGACCCGGTAAGTAGTGTAAGAGGACGAAGATAAGGTGATCCAAGTAGTGTTGGGAAGAAGGGCTGCTATCAAGGACAGTTTGGGCACATGGCATTTCATTCTAGAACAAGTACGTCACGTGAAATCTGCAATTCTACAAGGTTTTTCAGCCTTGTGACTGTAGGGTAACAGCAAGTGGATAGAAATCATATCATTCTTAGAACATACTGTTTGACAAGATCATAGGCTCTATCTACAGTAAGATTGAAATGCAAAAGACATAAAGTGCATACTACAGTAGACTTGGAAAAAAAATTAATGTATAGTTGGGTAAAAAAGTGAAGTATACAGATGAATAAAAAAGAGGGAAAAAGAAATATTACTTATATTTCCACCATCCAGAGATTATCACTTCAAGATATATCTTTCAGACTTCCTTCCAATATATGCATATACATATATGTGGCAGAAATGAGCTCACACTATTTTAAAACCTACATTAAAAAGATTAACAACATATCATGACTGTCCTTCTATACCAATATAGTCCTCAGTATCATTTCAAATGGCCATTTATTACTCCGTGATGAAGAACATCTTTAAGCCTTTTCCAATCCCTCACTGCTGTTTGTATAAAACCTAAAGTGTATCTGTTATAAGAAGGTGTTCTTAGCTACACGTACAAAAGAAAATGCTTGGAAAATAAATCTCTGGTTACCATTATTGTTATTATGTTAAGCACTACTGAACTCTTTTCAATGCGCACTCCGATGTAGCCGGCTGCAATCTTCCATATGAGTCTCTGGGTGGTGCTATTGCATGGTACAATTCCCAAAGATCACAGATGACTCACTAGGGAGTGTTTGGGCCACTTGCCTCCAGACTTGACCCCTCCTGTTGTCTTTGTGTATTTGTATTAACTCCATCTCTCTCTAAATAAAATGACAAGATTTAGATATTTTACAGTGTTTGTGATCAACATGCATACTTAAAACATGGCTAGCCTTAATAATTTTAATATATCTTGCAAAACTTTATGAATAGACTGAGTAGAAGAAAACACCTATCCTAAGGGTAAGCGGGACCAGAGCTGTTGAAAAGTCACCTGCTGATATCAGATGGTACCCAATATGACAGTAACGCTGATCTGCAGTTTGATTCCTAGGTTTGCAGAGTGGTTTTTCACTGGCACCATTCACACAGCATAAAGAACAGTTCTTAGATATGAGCATCTTTAAAATGATGATGTTATAAACAAATAGAAATGTGAATCCTGCAGAATGAAACATATAGACCTCACTGCCTCCCTCTAGTGGTCATGCCATGTTTCATCAGGCTTCTCCACTGATATTTGGTGTCCTGTCCTGGGAATTTTAGCACCCTCCTGTAGAAGGCAGGTGGGGGCCTCTACATTTCTTGAGATTGCAGACAGGCTGCAAAGAAGCCATTCAACTGTAGCAACTGCAAAACAAGCGAAGACAAACTGCACCTGCCCCAAGGACTGTTAAATAGTGAGTTATCTCCACCAGGACATTCAGATTTTTTTTTTTCCCCTCAAAGATTTCTTAAAATCAAAATTGAATCAGTGGATGTGTAACCGATGTGATTCTGCAATCTGTATACGGGGTAAAAATGGGAGTTCATAACCCACTTGAATCAAAATGTGAAATATGATATATCAAGAACTATGTAATGTTTTGAACAACCAACAATAAAAATCATAATAATAATAAATAAATAAATAAATAAAAGCATAAAGAATGAAAAATAAATAAATAAATAAAATGGGAAAAAAATCAAAATTGAATCAATTCTCACTTATTATTTTATGATGATTGCATTGGAAGTCTTTTTTATTAAATCCCTTTTCTTGTTCTATATAACCTGTGACAATAAACATCCTCTTGGATTTAGGCAGTTTAAGAAGCATAATATTGCTTCGTTTGTCAGATGTGGCCTGTGGGTGAAGCTACAGCTCCAGAGAGCTGATCTTGCAACCCTTGAACCACTCGGTATGGTCATTGACATGACTGCAGCTTTCCTGAGTCTTAACTGCCATGATTAACCTAAAGAGTAACCCAAGTTGGGTTTCTTGCATAGTTTTCCCGAAAACTATAATATAGTATATGGAGCTTTATAATTGGACCCTGGAGCCAGGAATGTGCCTGATTCTTTGCTATTAGCTTAAGATAACCCAGGCATATTTCATCTAAGATGAAATCACTTTTGTGTTAACCAATATGTACACGCTCCTCTGATTCAGGTTGCAAGTGTATACTTGGTCTTGCCACTACCTAAGATCATGCTTCTCTGACAGTAAGTCCCCAAATAAATTGTACTCAGTGCAGTCTGTCTGCCTTCCTTTCTTTGGTCTCACAGCACCCTGGGGTCAGATCTCATATACTTGGACCAAGTTGTTCCAGAATACCACTAAAATATTAGATTTTACAGATTAGGGACTAGGGGTATAGTTCAGTGTTAGAGAACTTGCCTAGCATGTGTGAGGCCCAGGATTCTTTCCTAGTACCCTGAATGAATGAATGAATGGATGGATGGATGAATAGCTGTCAAATGCAGAGCCATACCCAGTGATCAGCCACACCTGGTTCCAATGCAGGTTCTGTTGTATGCTAACAGTGAAGCAGGCAGGAACCTGACTCAACTTCTCCAACCTTTCCTATAAAATGAGGATAATTATGGTTCCTACCTTGAAGGATTATGGTCAGAATTAGAGGAGAATTGTAAGGTAGTTAGCATAGCACTTTGCTCCTGGTACTCAGCAAATGTTAACTATCACTATCTAACTAGGAAGATTAGAATGTTTTTAAAAAATGCATGACATTCCTCACTGCCCCTTAAACAGAGTACAATGACCGACATTATCGATTTTCTTGGAATTCAGACTTTTCCTTTTAAAAACTGGCTCTGTCCCATAAATAAGAGCAGCAAAGTGCTGAGAAGCTGCAGAAATCTGAGTACAGTTCCCTTGTTTTTTTTTTCCACTACAAAGCTGATGATCTAGATGTGAGCCAGCTTCAGCCTGCAATGCTTTCTGAGTCCTCATTGCTACTTCCATTTTTGCCTTCTCACTCAGTAACTTGCCATCTATCTCCAACAGCACTCTTGACCCCACCCTGCTTTTAATCTGCTGTGGAATCAGAAACGAGGTGACAAAGCTCGTTAGAATTCTACTTTATGCAACCGATTAAACGCTTCAGTCAATCATCTTAACTGCTCTCTTTGAAGAATACACCATCTCTTTTCTCAATACATGCAAGCCATTTAGTGCCATGTGCTGTATACCCAGTATGTAGGAAAGACAGGATATTCAGCTCAAATGACTCAGGCACCTTGGTTCCCTATGTAAGAAAACCAAACCAAACTCAATGTAAACAGTAAAACAAAACCTAAGCTTAAACAACCAGAAACTGTCAACTCACTTTTAACTAGGGACTTTATACCTTGACCAGTAAACATATTTTCTTTGTCATGCTTCTGTGAACAACTTATAAAATTTCCTCTCTCATTCTTCCAGTGGCGCTATGAACCATCTGTGGTCTGGTGATGCCCAACTCATAAATCATGGAATGCTTAAATAAACTTTTAAAAATTGTAATGGGCCTTGGTTTATCTTTGAACACACTGTTTATAAGCTCTGGGATATGCTACTATTTATTCTGATGGTCCTACATCCTGCCCATGCCTTTATTGACCATCACTTTATAAAACTGTTCTTAGGGCTGGGGGGTGCAGCTTAGTGGTAGAGCACTTCTATAGCATGTGGGAGACCCTGGTTTCCATCCCCAACACTGAAAAAAATCCTGCAAAATAAACAAAAAATTATTCTCAAATGATCCAGATTGAGTAGGTCATCTCTTTCCTTGTGGGTCTCTGACAGATCATAAGAAAACCACGAAGCCTAAAGGCATTTTTAAACCAATTTATTGGCTGATTTGTCCATTATGATCTCTTATATTGAGCATAATCCCACTATCTGTCACACAGAAGGAACTAGTCTTGATAGGGTTTCTCAGAAGCTGACCCTGAACCAAATATGTGATCACACAGATTTATTTGGGATTGCTTCCTGGAGGCACTGCCGTGGGAGTGGCGGGCAGATAGAGATGAGGGAGAAGCCAGCAATGGTGCAATGTCAAGAGAAAGGCCCAGTAGCAGCTGACCACAGGATCACCAAGCGTAAATCACACTTCAGAGTGTTTCTTTTTGAAAAACTAGTATCTTCAATGCCTCATTCCACAATGCCAGTTGACCAATAGGAGGGGTCAGTGGCATGGGCTGGGGGCACTCCAGGTGCTCCACCTCTGTGAATGGACAAGGTAGCTTCGTGAGTCACAGCACTCTGAAGAAGGCAAAGCTGTAAAAAGTTAGCAGCAAAACACACAGAAGCTGGTGGATCTGTGGGGATCTGGGTAGGAACCAATGTTTTCCACTGGAGTTCTCATTAGACATGTAGTAAGTGAATAAATGAGTGGGTAAAGGCCCACAGAATTCCTTTGGGTAGAAACAGTCATCTAACAAAGACAGCATCATTATTCATTTTATGTTATATGTATTCTCATCCTAATTGCCTAGTGTTCGTAGATTAAACTTGGGTAAAGAAATATTACTCAACGACAGAACTAATTTTTCCTTTTCCAGAATTCTAAGGATATTAGTTGGGGTTCTCAGAACCCCAATGATAGATAGAGAAACAGAACCATGATAGACAGATATAGATATATAGATGATAGATGATAGATAGATAAATAGATAGATAGATAGACAGATTTAGCATGGGAATTAGCTCACATAATTTTGGAGGCCCAAAAGACCCACAATATGCTGTCTGAAAGCTGGAGAACCAGGAAAGTGGGTGGAATAATTCAGTTTGAGTTCAAAGCCATGAAAACCAGGGGCTACTGGTGTAAATCTTGCAGTCCAGAGGCCCAAGGAAATACAGTTCTAATGCTCAGGGCAGGAAAAGATGTATGTTTTAGCTCCAAAAGGAGATGGAAAATTCATAGACTGGATGATACCGCCCACACTGGTAAAGGGTCTCAGTCTACTGATTCATTACTAATCTC
This sequence comes from Marmota marmota marmota, assembly GCF_001458135.2. NCBI lineage: Eukaryota > Metazoa > Chordata > Mammalia > Rodentia > Sciuridae > Marmota > Marmota marmota. The sequence continues at coordinate 10,913,571 of NW_025999998.1, read as the reverse complement.
TTCCAAAATCATCTTCAAAGACAAACCCAGAAATAATGTTTTATCAACTATCTGGGCATCATTTTGTCCAGACAAATTGACATATAAAATTATTCGTCACACTGGAGTTAGGGCAATCTACCCATGAGCCTGATTCAGCAAGAGTGAGTCTGAGGCCAGAGTCAGACATCCTATAAGAAATGGAACAACCAGTGCATGACAGGAGTGACCTGAGAGGACAATGTCACCAATGAGGTTATGAAGTTAGTATACACATGGACAGGCTGGGGTTGTCCTGCATTGCAGGCCTGCACTAATAAGTTAATGACCAATGGAAAGTGATGCACTGGGAATCCAGACATAGGCAGTTAGAAAAGGTAATCATGAGGACAACAAGGACACACAGAGGAGAGAGGAAGAGATCAATGTGTGCACCCCTGTGGGGAGCAGGCTCATCTGCAGCAGGAATAAAGTGTCTACAAAGTCGTTTTCATGGCAGTGGCTACCTGATAATGAAGAGAGAGTATGGACATGTGAATGCAAACCCTCAAACTCAGAAGAAGATGGTAGCTCTGTCCTAGTCACTCAAGAACACAGAGATACATCATTCCCACTCACTACCCTAGTGGAAAGAGTGGAGATTAAATCCAGAATGACCTCCATTCATGATATTTGTTTTAGTTGAACAATACAGAGTTAACAATAGAAATCCTATAATTTGCCTATAGTGAAGTGGTTGTACTCAAATAATGAATTTTTTCTTTCTTAAGTTCCTGTTGAAAGACCTTCTAACATGGTACTGTAGGAAAAATATGTGAACCTGAGGGATGATTAAACATTGCTCTGGTCTAAGAGACTGGGTAGACATTGTTATAGAAATTACACTCAAAGTAAAATATTGGTATACAGACTTTATTACAAAATCTTTTGTATTTTAGAACCTTAGAAACAAACAAGGAAACCAAAAATATGTCTCCTGGTTCTTGGCTATCTTTCCAGTAGTTGGGGGGTTCGGGATAAATGTGCTATGGTAGGAACATTTCCTTTCCACCATGTTTGATTCTGGAAGGTCTGTAAGCATCATGTGTTCTTTTCACTGTGGACAGGTGCACATTGATTTAAAGGATTAAGACAAAGACTGAACTGGCCCATGCCACACTCTCTAAAAGAAGCAGAAATAGAAGCCCTGACCACAAACTTGGGCTGACTTTTAAGGTTTGAAAATGTACAGCTAATCCAGACTATTATTACTTCTGACCTTTAACTCTTAGTAGTAAAGTGCTACAACTAAGGAAATTTCCAGATTCTATAGCCCAACCTGTCAGTGTACAAAATTTGAAACTGAAAATGAATTCCACCCACTAACCATTCATTAAGCCCTGTGGTATGCCTTGCTCTGCATTTGGGTGCAGCAGTGTGGAGGCAGGGTTTAGGGGTTTTAAAAACTTGTGATGGAACCTCTCTAGTACTAAGAATAAGAGAAAGAACATTTGCTCTAGAAACAGTGGGTGTCTTAATCCATTTGGACTGTATAACAAAATACTACAAACTGGGTGTTTTATAAGCAACAGACATCTACGTAGTTCAGGAGGTAGGAGGGTCCAAGAGCAAGGCAGCAGGAGGCTTGGGGTCTGGTGAGGCCTGCTTTCTGGCTTGTAGAGTGTGATTTCTAACTGCACTGTCACTAGGTGGAGGGGCAGGGTAGCTCTCTGGGTCTCTTATAAGGACATGGGTCCTTTTATGAAGGGTTCTGCCCTTCTGACGGAATCACCTCCCAGTGGCTCCACCTGCTATCACCATCACCTTGATGACTGGCATTTCAAAATAGGAATTTGTGGGGACACAAACATTCAACCTGCAGCAATGGTGTGGTAGTGAGTTGGAACCATTATTCATGTTGAAAGTTTGAGATGAAGGTATTAGTAGTTTTCTGGAAAGAAATTTTCTGCATGTTCAGACACATGGAGTTGGTAGGAAAGCCACAAGCTTGTGAGTCCACCCTTGCCTTCTGTTTCCTGTATGTGGGCAGTCACTGCCCTGATCTGGGGAATATTTATCACTGCCAACAATGCTGCTCAGTGAAACCTATAGTGACCACGCTTTGAGAGGCCCTGCTCAGACTCCACTAACCAAACACTGCAGTAACTGTACAGCAATAATGGAAGGGTCCAAAGCAGACTTCCTTGGAGTGGCTCCAGGCTTTGTTTCTCCCTATCCATCATCCCCTAGCACCACGGTTCAATCAAGGTCCCTGACACCTACCCATTCTGTGAAAATTCCTTCTCCTTGGGGGTAGCTGTCATGTAACTGGGGCTGGAGCTCCACTGTAGCCAAAGCCTTCTACAAAACTTATTGTGACTAGCCTAGGTGTCTGTCAGTGGATGAATGGATAAAGAAAATGTGGCATAAATACACAATGAAGTTTTATTCAGCCATAAAGAAGAACTAAATCAAGCTGGGCTGTTGTGAGCCATCCCTGGGCTGTGTGTGTGAGCTGTGCGCATTTGAGCACATGGGGGGCCTGGACTGTCAGTGCTGCTCTGACTGCGACATACGTGTCCTTTTCACTCGCTCTGTCTGTGATGCCCACACAGCACCTGAGATGGGTGTGGCCTTCTAAGATGTCAGTCAAACTGCTGACCAAGACATCACCAAGCAAGACTCCATCCTCCAAAACCCGACTCCTTGTTTTTTTTTTTTTTGTAATATTACCCTCTGCTTTATTTGGATGGAATGTTCTATCCAACAGTTCTCCGCATAAAAACCAGGGTTCGAGTGTGCGCTCTCTCTTTTGCCTGTCTTTATTGCTTTTCTCTGGCCTCCCCTTGTGGGTGCTGAGGCCAAGGAGTTGTCACTGAACCCCCCAAAAGGTATTTTCTGTGTCTGTGTGGCTATTTAGTAGCCAACCCTATTCACCTGGAGTGACCCTAACTGATTCAGTTGCAGGTCGAGGCACTGGGTGCAGTGGCCCACACCTGTAATCCCAGCAGCTCAGGAGGCTGAGGCAAGAGGATCGCAAGTTCAAAGCCAGCCTCCGCAGCAGTGAGGCACTAAGCAACTCAGTGAGACCCTGTCTCAAAAGAGGGCTGGGGATGTGGCTCAGTGGTTAAGTGCTCCAAGTTCAATCCCTGGTACCTGGTACGAAGAAGAAGGGGGAGGAGGAGGAGGAGGAGAAGGAGGTGATGGAGGAGGAGGAGGAGGAGGAGAAGGAGGAGGAGGAAGGAAAGGAGGAGGAGGAGGAAGAAGAAGAAGAACAAGAACAACAACAACAACAACAACTTTTCAGGAAAATGGATGGAACTTGAGGATATTGTGATAACTGATATAAGCCAAATTCAGAAAGTGAGGGGTAGTATGTTTTCTCTCATGTGTGGAAGCTAGAGAGAAAAAAGGAAAAGAAAAGTGTGTGTGGGGGGGAATCGTATGAAAAACAAGAGATCAGTAGAGTAGAGAAAAAGGACCGGGGGAGGGAAGAAGGAGGGAAAGACAAAATACTGGGGAATGATAATGGCCAAATTATAATATCTGACTCCTTTAAGCGCCCACTCCAGCAGCCTTCATGTGAGAGGAAAACAGCTGCCTGTGTGTCCATTGTCCTCAGGAGACCAGGAGCTGCATGAGTAAACACCTTCAAGAGTTATTTGAGTAACAAATTACAAAAGCTTGCTGTATATCAGGCCTCTGGAAAAGGCATTCAAAATTAGGGCTGGTTGGTTTGCTTTTAAATTTTGGGGGAGAGGTGGCATTGTTGTTGTTTGCGTTTTGGTACCAGGAATTGGACCCAGACGTGCTTAACCATAAAGCCACATTCCCAGTACCTTTTAAATTTTTTTATTTTAAGGCAGGGTGCTGCTAAGTTGCTGAGAGCATTGCTAAGTTGCTGAGACTGGCCTTGAACTTGCAATCCTCCTGCCTCAGCCTCCCGAGTTGCTGGGATTACAGGCATGCAGCACTGCACCTAGCTGTTTGTTTTAATATTGTGTTGGCCAAGCAAAATACATCCTTAGTCTAAATTCTAAATTCATACATAGGTCACCAGTGTGTAACCCCCAATGTGGCCCTCCTTTCTTTTAAAGTGAGTTAACCCACTTGAATCAAATGTATGAAATATGATATGTTAAGAGCTTTGTAATGTTTTGAACAACTAATAAAATAAAAGTGAGTTAATAGCATTGATGTTCTAGAGAAGGGATTCTGGGGCTTCACTGTACATTTGAATCTCCTGGGAAGTTATCCCCATCTTCCCCAGACCAATTAGTTCAGATTCTCTGGTGGTAGGGCCTGGGCATTAATGTCTTTCAAAAACTTCCTCAATGAGACCACTGGGCAGCCTGTAGTGAAGACCTTGGTCTCCAGGCTGGCCTCATGGGCTCTCTAAATCCAGAGAAGTCAAGGCACTGCTGAGAAACAGAACAGCAGGAAGTCCCCCAGTAGCTTTCCAAAATGCCCTCCCAATCTCCCTGGTTTGCCATAGAGGTGTTGCTTGCGGGTCTTGCAATTCCTCCAGGTCTTTGCAAACCTGGTCTATTTCTCTAGATCTGGCTGGTACCAGTTTTAGACTCAGCCTTGAGAAGTGCACCTAATTTCTTTTCCTTCAACATTTTCCCCCTTTTCCTAACCACTAACCTCTAATAATCTTATCTACTATCCAAGCCAAATGATGAGAGTTAGGCCTTGACCTTCATCAAGGCAGGGATTCATTTCCCTATGTGGTTCAAAGCCAGTGTGGTCGAGTAGGGCCCACAGAGTAGAGCTAGAAGGAAGGACATATAAGGGAAGAAGAGAAGGACAAGAAGCTTGGCTAAGTTGCAGCTAAGGGCCTAGCTCAACTACAGTTTTAACTTAGACTATAAATTCCCAGCTTGGTTATATCCAAACATGGTCATAGTGCATTGTTTATTAGTTTCAAACTATTAATGCTGCTTAATCAAAATAAAACCTGTTATTAACTTAAGGCTTAAAGTGAGTTACTTCTTAAAATATCTGGTGTCCTTTTAGGGTGGACGACACAAAAGTAACTTAGTAGAAAAAGTCCTCTTCGTATCTTGGATTTGAATTTAACACTGAAAGAAGTGATAACCAAACTTACACTTCTTAAATTCGAGGAGTCTTGGCTTCCAGGAGGAAGAATGGCTTTTCTGAGATCCTGCAATTTGCTCATGACAAAGCTGGAGGTGACATCAGGATCCAACCTTGATCCTCCATCCACCACCTGCTATTATTAAAGGACTAAAACAGCCATTTCCATCAGTAAAAATCAAGATAAGCTGGGGGGCGGGGGTGTAGCCCAGGGGTAGAGAGCTTGCTTAGCATGTAGGAGGCCCTGGGTTCCATCCCCGGCACTGCAAAAATTAAAAAATGAAATGAGAAGTTGAAGGCTTTTCAATTCCTTCTTCAGAGTTCTGGAAGCTCATTCCTGGCCTCTTCGTTAGCCTGCACTGCACGCACAGCTCTTCAGGTTGGCCACCACCTTGCCCCACAGGGCCAGCCATGGTGCCTCTTCTTTCTGCTGTTGACTTTCTGGGCCACGTGGAACAGAAAGCCCATAGATGTTAGACACAATCCCAGCCTCAAGAGGGCACCACTGTCCCCACTCCTCTTCCCTGTCCCTACTTGGCCCTTCCTGGCCACCCCACTTCCTTGATTACTCTCTCATCTCTCTATTGCTCCTCCTTTGGGTCAGTGTCTCACTTCTCTCAGAATCATTTTGTTCCCTCCAAAAATTGTCCCTATCACGTACTTTAATAATTGTTGACTGATCTGTTTTCCCAGATACCTTTGCACTTCCTAAGGACGAAAGCTGTACCATTCTGTACTTTCTGACATACCCTATTGTTCCCATTATGTGGTCACTAAGTTGCAGAGTAAATGAATGAATGACAGAAATAAGGGCAAAAATACCACAAGCTGTTTTACCATCTTTGTTTACGCTGATGTTTTCTTTTCTGAAAGGGAAGCAGATATTTTGTCCAACTGTGCCTGTGAAAGCACAATTGGAAAAGAGACATTTCAAAACTCCAGGTTTCTTCCTGCTGCTTATGCTTAAAACAAGGACTCAAGGACTCAGAGAATCTAAAATTAACACTGATGTTGAAAGTGTGTTTACTTGGTACATTTGGTGATTTCAATCAGCTAGCCTCTAGAATACTGGCAGTGGAATTAACATGGAATCTGTTCTCGTGAGAACAGTCAAAAAGAAAAATGCCCCCCAAATCTTTTCCCTGATTTGCTACAGAGCCTTCCAGTTGCTGGCATTAGTGGCTCTTTTCTATAAATTTCTGAAAACAGTAGGAGTTCAATAGTCAGATATTGAATGCCTGTGAGTCATTAGATAAAGGCATGTTATCCAGGATATTCCTCCCCTGCAGGCATCACATACTGAGGGGCTGACAGAGTGGAGCAGGTTGTTTACCTTATGAACCAACCTCACCCTCACTGCCACCAGAGCTTGGTAGGGTAGAAGGGGAAGGGAGGTTTCTCCACTGGCCTTCCTCCACTAATGGGAATCTCCATCCACAGTCATTCCTGATGGCGCCTTCTGCTGGCAGATGTGGGATCTACAAGTCTCAGGGAAAAAATTTTCCCTTCTTTAACAATCTAAGCACATATGCGTGAATGTCACAGGGAGTCTCTCCCTGGCAGGGGATGGTCCACACAGTCCACAATGGAAATCGCACAGGACACCAAACATTTGCAACTCATTAAGTAACAACTTGCTTCTTAAAAAGCTTCATTCAGAGTAAAAATATGTTGCCATTTTCCTCAGGGCTATCTAGTTTCTTTAATACTCACTGTGAATTCTTTCACTTCTTTGAAATCTCAAAATAGCCTTATGAAAAGAATCTTCTTTTATGATTTGACTACCAGAGAATTAATCTGTAAGCAAGTAACTTTTCTGGTTTTTGTTAATTTTAACACTGAAATGCCTGACTCTACTTTACAGTGTCCCTAATTACGTACTATACGTGTGTGTGTGTGTGTGTGTATACGCACACACACACACACACACACACAAGCAAACTCACACATGGTATCTTAATCTGTTTTCTGTTGCTATGACAAAATACCTGATGTTGGGTATCTTACAAAGAAAAGATATTTATTTGGCTCTTGATTCTATTTGCTGCAAAATCTAAAGAGCATGGCACTGGTATCTGGCAAGGGCCCCTGGCTGCATCACAAAATAGCAGATGGCATAATATGGAGAGGAAGAAATCAAGAGACTGGGGAGTGGCCTGATTTGCCCTTATAATAATCTGCTCTCAGGGAATCTAATATACTCCTGCTTGACCTGACCCACTCCTCAAGATCAGCATTAATCCCTCCTAAGTGTGTTGCCCCATGACCTAATCACCTTCCATTCCATTAGGGCTCCTTTTAAAAATCCACCTGCTCTCACTACTGTGAGATTAGGGAGAAGCTTCCAGCCTAGGAACCTTTTGGGGATAAACCATATCCAAACTATAGCACATGGTAACTTGCAGAAGTCCTAATCCGCTAATAAATTAAAATTGCTTGATCTATATCAGAAATATTTCAAATAATAGATTTGACACTTTTAAACAGTAATTTTGAGAAATCATTTATCCCCATTGAAATTAGATTATTAGAAGGAAGCAAGAAAAATTATAAATGAAAGTGATCACTAGGCCAATTGGACAGATGACACATAGTTACAAAAATCACAAGGATATTACTGAGTATGGCTAGTTTTCAAAAAATTGATTTGCCTGCAGAGGGTTGGAAATGTCTCGGAACATGTGAGGCCCTGTACTTCATTTGTTCTCCCACCTTTTTGTCTGAGATGTGAGATGGGGCTCTCTGATATTTTAGAAAGAACATTTCACAGCACACAGTTCTCAGGAAATTAATATTAACCTCTTTCCCACACACAAATTGTTAACACAGATGAGTTTTATTTTAAAAAATTTCCAAGTGCTACACGATGGAGCATATCTGTAATTCCAGCTTCTCTCGGGAACCTCAGGCAGGAGGATCACAAGTTCCAGGCCAGCCTGGGCAACTTAACAAGACCCTGTCTTAAAATAAAATCAATCAAACAATCAAAAGGCCTGGGGATGTCACTCAGTGACATGTATGCCCAAGGTCCTGGGTTCCATTCCTAATACCAAAGGAAAAAAAAAAATCTCCAAGAAACTGTACCCCTGCCCAATTGCTTTTCTTCTTCTTTTTCAATTGACTTGAATCTTAAATACATAGAATGTCATCTAGGCTTTGAAAATCTATTCATTGTCATTTGACTTGATCATCATGTTAACTGAGAAGAAACCTCCCTACAAGGACTACTTCATGTAGATGTCCACATACTTTAATAGCCCAAAGAAATATTTCCAGTGTTCCTTCTTTCAAAGTTTACCCAGCTCTATATACACAACCATGATCAGCCTGTTTTATGATGGCTGGTACTGACTCAGGCTACAGAAGTAAATAATTGTTGGTAACCATGTCAACCTAGTGTGAGACTCAGTGAGACTCAGGCTCCACTTGATACACACACACACACACACACACACACACACACCACACACATACAGGCTCCACTTGATACACACAGACACATTGAAGCTGGGAATCTTCACTTTGCAGGTTGTAAAATCCTGAGTCATTTAAAGAGAGAAATGTGGTTTTGTAATAACGACTAATGAAATTATATGTGGCTGATGATTTCATCAGTTACCTCAGTGTTTGACAACTGTGTTAAATCTGCTTTCTAGAAAGGGTAAATTCAGTTCAAGTTCTCATCCTTTTAAAATTATAATAAGCTGCTTTAGTGAGCATAGTAATTTATATAATCATCAAGCTTCTCTATAATGATTACATTTATATTTCTATAAGATTTTTTGGCATGAGTATGAGCAGTATGCTTTGAATAGTTTCAGAGGGATTAAGTGTACAGAAATGAATTCATTCCAGGCAATAATTTGGAAAGATATATTTGAATCTTTAATCAAAACACTAAATCCTGCATCTTACCTTAGCCAATAGCATGCTTTTATACGAATCAGTTCAGGGATGTTGCAAAATCCAATGGTTCTTTTATATCATGGTCTAGAAGAAGTAAGATGCGCTTCCCAACTTCTCACCTTTTATAAGAAAACCAGCTAGTGCTAGTGCTTAGAACAATTTTTGCCCAGATGGTGTTCCACAGGACAGTGGTTCTCAAACTTGGGTGAACATTGGGATCACCAGAACACAGGATGCATTCTAAAAAACTACAGAGAGGATGCTAGTTCCCAGGGATGCACTTCAAGGATTACTCAAAATTCCATATCTATCTATCACCTATCCATTATCTATCTATTGTTATGTAGAGAGGTTCCAATGTGATTCCTGAATACACATTCACATATACACAATATCCATACAGAATGTGTGTGTGTGTGTGTGTGTGTGTGTGTGTGTGTAAATGTAGCAAAATGTTGTAAATTGGTGAATCAAGATGACAGGTATTTGGGAGTTTTTTACCCTTGATGAAACTTTTCTGTAACTCTGAAATTCTTTAAAAATAAAAGTTAAAATTGATCTATGAAACTAACTTTTGATATATCTGGAAAGAAAAGAAGAAGAAAGGAATTAAAAACAATAAAGAAACAAGTCCAGCATGAATGTAGTCTCCTTGGGTACTCGTCTTGGGTTCAAACCTTTCCCAGTATTTAATAGTCACCTGAATTCCTTCTCAGCTCACGATGGTCAGTGCAAGGCTCATAAATTTAAGCCTACAGAAGGATTTCTGAAGCAGATGCTTATGTAGTGATTACAATGGGCTTTGGATAAGACCATTCTGATTGTGATTCCCAATTTTGTCATTCACCTGCTCAGTGAAATTGGGAGTCACTTAATCCAGATTTGCAGCATTGTGCTCCAGAAGGTTCCATTTACAAAGAAACAAAGCACATAATGCTCTCTGTATTTGTGCTATGCTCTGGTGTAACCTTTCTGAGCCTCAGTTTCCATATCTGTAGAATGGAGAGAATAACACCTAGAATGGTTATGGAGCTTGAATAACAATGCTTATAAAGAGTTTAACACAGTTGCCTGATCTACAATGCATACTCAAGAAATGGTAGTAGTATTTAGGAGAGAATAAGGTCATACTAGAAACCATGGATTCTCTTAAAGGAAAAATGGTCTCCATGGTTCCTTCCAGTTCCAGGGCTGTGATCCATTGGCTGTTCCATTTAACAGAATCCATAGATTTTAATTATCATAGTTATACTACTATTAATACTTTAATTTCCTGGAAGATATTGATGAAAAGTCATGAATAATAATTAAAATAATTTTAGTTATTTCACGACTGTCAAAGAGATACATTCTGATTTTTCTATTCCCAAAATAAAAATGGTGTTTCTTTGCAAGTGGGTTGCATGCCAGACACGGGACCATCAAGACCCAAACCTCAATGATGTGGCTCTGCATGCCTTATTTCTCCTGAGACATTGTGCACTGGGGATTTTGAGGAAATAAACATTTATCAGTTAGCTATCTGAGGAGCAAACAGGTTGTTGTTGGAAAATCCATGTGAGGCAGAAAGTCCAATTGGCCTTTCTGAAAATAAAATCAGAAAAGCAAAAAGTTAATAGACAAGAGAAAGAAGGTCAGTTTATGAGTGGGAAAGAAGTTATCGGGAATCCCGAGTGGCAGATGTGTGTGGCCTCCTATTTCTGGTAGCACACAAAAGATCATTGATTAAAGCTTGGGTTGTCAGGGACCTTTCTAGACTCAGTTACACCTTTTAGGCCTCAGCAGATCCTTTAGCCCCTGGTGTTCTATGTCCTCATGTATAAAATGAGGGGGCTGGATTGTATCAGAGGCTTTTCAAACTATTTTTAAATCATGGAGTCCTTTGCTAAAATCAACTTTATGAGACTCTTCAGATGAAAATCAAACAAACACTGAAGCGCTCTGTGTAAGTTGGGCTGGTAAGTCCAGAGGTTCACTAGACTCACCTCTGACCCCTGGCAGCTCCAGAGAGAAATCAGAGGGAACCTGGGGGCTCCACAGAGCACAGATTGAAAACCACTGAACTGCATGGTGAGCCTTCCAGCTCAAATACTTCCCTCTCTAGCTTTGATCTATTTCCTCTAAGGAGTGACCATACTTGACATGAAATTCCATAAAGTTTTATTTCTCCAAATCCTTTCATAGGCACTTTTATCTTCTGACAGCTCTGCGTGGAAGTCATTATTAAGCTAACTTTGTTCATGGGCGAATTTTAACTCTATTTGCCCAAGTCTTTTGAAGGAGACAAAGGTCAGGGCCAAATTTTTAAAGCAGCAAGTCTTACCTCTGGGACACAGACTGAAGTAAGAGACTAGTTTTGACAGTTGTTCCAATGGCTAGTACTGTAACTCATGCTGATTTTATTTGATCCATAGTTTTTTTTTTTTTTTGAGTCTTTTTAAATTGTAACTTTCTTTGTAATGCTGTTTCTAGAGACAGAAAGTATGTAGGGTGAGGTAGCCAACAAAAATCTCACATGATTTTACAGATTAACAGCAGAAAAGTGGCTGGAAAGCCTGAAAGGAAAGCAGATGGTTAAAACAAATACTCTGCCTTGTGAATTTGAGGTACTTCTTATAAGAATTATGGAGGGTTATTTTTCTTATTGTACCTTTAGTCAGACAGATGGCTCAAGACAGGGAACAGGAACGCTAGAAGGTTCCCATGGCAACTGCTGCCGGAGGCTTGGCCTATTTGTTCATGATGGGTAGTGTAATATCTAGGTCAAAGGTGAGATTATAGGAACTCTTTATAACTAAAAATACTTGCAGATTTTAAGCTATTCAAGTGGTACCTATTGAGTCCCATTGTCTCCAAAGTAACTTCCTCCTTTTTGCAGAGTGCAAGTTGGGGTAGGAGGGCAGAGAAGTGAGAGTTGTCAAAAGTATTGCCTTTTCTTCCTGCAAAGTTTTGCATGAAACATGTGTGAATAATATAAGAATACTATCGACCAGTGAATGTGTGAATGTAGGGTTTTACCTTATACAACAAATATCCTGTAAAGTAGTATCAAGAACACAATCCTTACAAACTGGGTTGATTATCAGTCCCCTTTATTTGTATTCTGTATAAAAGTTTGATGGCCCTGTGGCTAAGAGTATGTGATCTGAGTTGGACTGTCTATGTTCAAATCCCAGCTCTGACATTTATTTAGCAGAGAAACCCTGAGTAAGTTATTTGACTTTGCTGTTTCTTGGTTTCCTTATCTATAAAAATGGGAACAACAAAGTCATTGAGCACATGAGCTTAAGAGGATAATATGAATGAATGCATGGAAAGGCCTTGGAACGGGGTAGGTGTTCAATGCATGGAAAGTATTAGTGAAAGGTATAGACCTTTAGCTATTTGCTAATTTTCAAAAGGTAAAAGTCACCTGAAGTAGAGAAAGAGCAGAGAAGTTAGGCTGTTACTATTATCCAGATCTACAACTCTTTCTTAGCCTCGATTTCTTCATCTGTAAGACAGGGTACTGGACCTATCTGTCATGGTTGCAATGGAGATATGGGCCTCCTATCCCCAAAATACAACATTGATATTGAGCCTGGGGATGCTGCCTGGACACCATGAGGGCATAGAAAGGTTTATAACTCTCATAAAAAGGCTTTCTGATGAGTAAGGTTGACTCAAACAGGTCCAAGGGTGGCTTAAGGCTGTGGAAAAAGGAAACTGGCTTCAGGGTTTCACCGAGGTAAGGGGTAAGGCTGGGATGAGGGTTCCCCTTCGCCGGTGAGGTTTACATAGTTTGAACATGCTGCCAGTGTGGAGAGGGAAAGCACCAGTCCCTTTACCCTGCTAGGCCAGATGTGGGGCAGAGGGGGAAGGGCCCATGGGGCTTGAAGGCCATCAGCCGAGAAACATCAAAAGTGAGGTCTGATTCTCTCTGACATCACTTTTGGGAGTTGCATGAGATTGCACACATACAGCCTGAGGCCCTGGATAGCACACAGCAGATGCTCTGTAAATATTGCCCTTTAAAATAAACTTTGTTTCTTTAAAGAAACTTAACTTTGAAAACTCCCCCTAAAAATACAAGAAGTAACACCTGCTTTTTTCTTGTTCTATTTGTTTATAACTACAGTTAAGGAAAAAAAAAACTCAATATAATCCCCACATGTGAAGAAACAATTACCAGCAGTCGTCCAGCAATGACAGGCTGTGCTTGCTGCCTTCCATTTTAAATTGATTGTCCCTTGGAACACTCTTTCCCATAGAAACGATGTTATAAATAGAGCTAATTCCCAAAGGGACCTTCTGCATTCTTCCTAAGCTGTAAGACAGCTAAAATAGTCCTCAATGGAGCAGGGAACATGAATTCTACCACACCATCTGGGCCTCTCAAGCACCCTGGGGTCCCCAAGTCAAGGTGACCCTTGGTAAGATGGGAAGTTAAGATTGGGGGGGGGGCTGGGGAAGGTGCTGCTGATGGAGTAGGAGCTGACCCCACCTGAGCATAGAGTGGCCACAATTCCTAAGAAGCCCTAAATTAGACCTTAATGGGAATTTTTTCAGGACTTAAGGCTCTCCTTGGGGGTGAAAAATGTTGGAGCTCAGAGAAGGACACCCCCAAATATGGTATTTTTTAGCATGCTAAGCAATTTCATCTAAAGAAAATTAAAAGGCCTTAAAAGCATCCTTGATCCTTCACCACAAGCCAAGAGAAAGGCCCTCTCCATACTTTTCCTTAACTGCATTATGACCAGACTGCAAAGGAACAGAATTCCCTTCCATCCCCACCCTGAAACCCCAGGATCCATCTCAGAAAAGACAGAGGACTGTAACATCCCTGGATGAACTTCGCTTACAAAAAGATGTCAGTCCCTAGGGCTCATCCAACTTGCAAAGAGACTGTTTCCTGGAAAGTCATTGCCCTAATACTCATGATCCCTCAAAATTGTCCACAGTCCCCATTCACCTCACCCCTTTAGAGAAAAAGGCACTTAAGTTTCTGAATCACATTAAGTGAGTAATCATACTCCTGTGATAGGGCCGCCCCCCCCCCCAGCCGTGGTGTTCCCCTTTTGTACTTTACTGAATTTGTCTCTTATTTGATATATATTAGTTTATATCAGTGAATCTGGAGAGGGTAAAAGGGAGATATGTAGCATCCCAAGTCATCATTTCTGACCTTACCTTCTACTAAAGTCTGTGTACCCCAAGGTGATAGGCTGAAGACAGACAGCCCCTGGAAGACAGTTGGAATAAGCATAGAACTACTAGATCTGCTGGTTTTGAAGTTTATGTAGGATAACCAATGCCTGGCATACGTCAGCAATCATTGGTTGCCATTATTAAATCATCAAATAGCTATTATTAGTATTCTCCTTGGGGCCAGTTACTCTCTACTCCACGATGATAGGAATCTAGTTTGTTTTCTTCACTGCAAAATCTCAAATGCCTTTTAGTCCAGAACCTGGCACATAGTAGAGACTTAATAAATAGTAGTTAAATATAAAATAACATAACATTAAGACAACCTATCTAATCTACTCATGCACCAGGCAATTGGTGGACACCAGGAATGTCCTGACTTTATTTCCTTGATCCATTTAAGTTCAGTTCTTCCCAAATTCTCATCCTTGAGTATCTCCAGTTTCCATACCTATTCTTTCCTTTTGGACTTCCTCCTCCTCCTCCTCCTCTTTTTCTTTTTTTTCGGTGCTGGGATGGAAGTCAGGGCTCTGAGCATGCTAAGCATACCCCTGAACAACACCCTTAGTCCTGAACTTTCAAATTTCTTTGGATTTACCAAGGTACCCTCTAAGGAGTCCCAGCACTGGTTCTTTCTTGCCTAATTGCCCAAATATCAGAAACCCTTCTCCACACGTCACCTTAACAAACTACCACCAGCCTCACTGAGTTTTTCAACTACATTGCAGGTGCTGTGCAGGACCCTGGAGACACCTAGTGAGGAAAGCCAGCCCCCTTGCTTCTGTGGGACTGGGCTGTCATCACCTTGCTATTGGTTCTCTTAATTTACTGATACCCAGAGGTGGGAGGAAACAAAGCCAGTTCCATCTAATGATAAGGCTACAGAGCCACAAGGAGGAAGAGCAAGGCCACACTGGTGCCCAGCCCTGGCTTTTATACAATATCCTTGCCCAATCAAGGACCCTCTCTCTTGTTGATTACCTTCCAGCTGTGCCTTCCTGTCCCGCTCCTGTGACTTTGCCTAGCACTTGTGTCCTGGACCAAGATAGACTTGCCCATCTTTTCAGAGGAATTTTATTTTTTGTCAGATCCAATATTTTGAGTTGCTAAAAGAAGAATCTGAATGTTGTCATTCTTTGCTCTCTGTGTACTAAGCCCTGGGCACCAGGAACCATGGTTGCCCTAAAGAACCTGGAGACAGTAGGGCAATATGGTCCTCCTTTGGCCTAGCAGCTATTGTATTTATCTTCTTTGGGATGCAAAGGCAAGAAGAAAAGAAGAAGCTAATGATCATTCACATTTATTATGCTATTGTGTGGCAGAATTATTTTTTAGACAATGCAATGAGTAAAATAGTAGTTATTTCCTCTCTAAATCTGGGGGACTACATTGGAGAATCCCCTACAAGACTTTTTCAAATGGATGGCTGGGATCTACCTGCAGAGTTCTTGATTCAATAGGTCTGGGAGAGCCAGAAAATTTTCCTCCTTAACTGAAAAATCACGAGTCCCTCTTAGTCTGTTATCTAACATCCAATAGAGGCTTAATAAATACTTAAATGTTAAATACAAGTTAACATAACTTTAAGAAAAACTAGTCTACACAGTCACTGGGCGAATGATGGAAACCAGGATTGTCTCAACCTCATTTCCTTTCCTTAATCCATTTCGTATCAGTTCTTCCCAAATCCTGATCTTGACTGTCTCCAGTTTCCACCCCCATTCCTTGTTCATGCTGTTGGTCAGCAAATTGCACATTCCTAAATCTATTTCCAGTTCCTCTCTAATATAAAAACACTGACCCAAATACGTATATTTTTTGTGCCCTTTTGCAATTCTTACATCTTAGTAAATATCAGGGATATTTATTTTCTATTCTGAGGTCTTAAATGAATGGTGTGTGTGTGTGTGTGTGTGTGTGTATGTGTGTATGTGTGTGTGTGTGCATGTGTGTATGTGTGTGTGTGTATGTGTGTGTGTTGTAAAAGCTGAAGATTGACTCCGGGGCCTCCCTGTTAGAGTTTGGATATGGATATGAGGTGTCCCCCAAAAGCTCATATGTGAGACAATGCAGGAATGTTCAGAGATGAGATGATTAGATTAAGAGAGCTGTAATCTCATCGATGGATTAATCCATTTGGTGGATCAATGATCTGAGTGGATTAAAGGTGGGAACTGTAAACAGGTACGGTGTGCCTAGAGGAAATGGGTCACTGGGGGCATGCCTTTGGGGATTATGTTATCCCTGGCTCCTAGCACTCAAGTTCTCTCTGCTTCCTGGCTATCATGAACTCAACAGCTTTCCTACATCACTCTCTTCTACCATGATGTTATGCCTCTCCATGGCCTAGAGCAATGACGGTGGCCAACCATTGATGGAACCTCTGAAAACATGAGTCAAAATAAACTTTTTCTCCTTTAAGTTGTTCTCATCAGATGTATTGGTCACAGTGACACAAAGCTAACTAACACTCACACATGCTAAGTATGTGCTCTGTCACTGAGCTGTAGCCCCAGGCCTTAACTGATCCTCTAACCACCAGAGAGTGCCCACCTGAGAGCCCAGGTGAGTTTCATTTCAACCTCTGATGACAGGTACCCCATACCAGGCTTGGTTTTCTTTTTCAGAAATTAAATGTTGTCCCCCAAAAGCTCATATGTGAGACAATGAAGGAATGTTCAAAGTTAATTCCTGTTGAAACTCCACAATAAAATCACAATATGCCCCACAAACTCTTTCACAAGTTTCCCTTAGCACATTGATTTCAGTTTGTTTTTCTAGGCATTGGATATTTTAGAAGATGGCATCAAAGTTTTATCTCATCATAATTTTATCACTGGGAATAAAACACATGACTAATAGTCACTGGACTTTTGAAAGTGGTTTCTACTTGGCAAATGATTATTGAAGCAGACTCTGAAATTTGACTACTGTTCTCCATTCCCTGTGGGTTCCTGTGTGAGGGGGTGGCCTAGGGAAGCATGTTAAAAATAGAGCACTTCAAAGACTTGAAATTTCTTAGGAAGGAAGTAAACACAATTTGAATATTACAAAAGAAAAAGTGCACGTTAATAACCATAAATCACAGTAACATTTCCCCCAAACTCTGCCATTTTATAGAACTTTATAAAATTAAGTATAGTTTTTACCAATAAATCTATGTTTAAAAATGAGATGCCCCTGGTTGTTTTTGCTTTCCCAGCCTGCTTTTCCTCTGGAGGGGCCCAAGAACTAAGATGGAAATCTTCTCCAAATGTCAAGCATTGGTACAACACTGTCTACTCATCACATAGCACTCACTGTGTCCCAAGGACTGCTTTAAGCCCTTGACATATATTAACACCCTACAACAACCTTGGGAGGTCGGCATCATTCTTATCCTGAGGAAACCGAGGACAGAGATGTTTAGACATGTTTAGATGCAAGGACATACCTTCCTGATATTTGGCATAGCCAAGTATACCTTGGCTGTTAGGTACTTATTTTATTTTTAAACTTAAGTATTTTTTTTAAACTTAAATTTATTTTAAAAGGAAACTGAATGTCTCTACTGTCAACAGAAAATCAGTATCACTTGCCATAAATAGGAAGTAACTATAAAAATGAATATAACAAATGCAAAACAATGATGTTAAATTCTGGCTTCCTTCTCTTGTCTGCCAAAGTTGGAGATTTGCTCTTTGTTAAGAGAAAGGGGGGCAATGGAGGAAATACTAGTGTTACAGAGGTGTTGAAGATCTATTAAAACCAAAACATAGGGACAGGAAAGTAAAAAAGAACAAATTAATTAAATAAAATAAATATAATATATATTAATATCAGAGTGAGATTTTTTCAATATAGTCATAATGAAGGGAGGATATTCAAACATAATCATTTTTTATCTTAAGGGGTTGGGGATATAGCTCAGTTGGTAGAGTGCTTGCCTCACATGCACAAGGCCCAGGCCCCACAAAAAAAAAAAAATTATTTTGATCTGGTTCCTAAATCTGATTGTCTCTTTCTTGTCCTGTGTCATCTCACCACCCTGAGCCTCAGTTTTCTATCTGAAAATCAGAATGATTTCTGAGATCTAAATACAATATACTTGGAGCCCAGCACATTATAAGCACTTGATAAGTCATTTCGATCAATGTTTGCTTCTTAGGGTAGAGAAAAGTCATGCTAGATACCTGAGCCAGATACTTCCTATTTGGCATCCTGCATGTTCTTGTTTTGCTCTAAATGATCAACATAGCAGGGACAGGTGGTGGGGCAAGGTCACAGTTCATTCATCAGTGACAAAGAATAATAAGGTAGAGATGTCTGGATGACTATTGATGGGCAGAATCTGCTCTTGTGCTGGGGGTCCTACGTGGGTGTAAGGAGACATGAGAGACTTCAAATTTGAATATCTTAAAACTATCGGAAAACAAGGGAGACCACAAAATCTAGCCCTTTACAATTTATGGGTGAAACCCCTTGGCCTACAGACTGGAGGACCCTGCAACTTCATGATCCATAAGCAGAAATAGACAGTCAGACCCAGGCCATATGTACTTTGACTCAAGGCCTTGGCCCTCCAGCCACACTGGGACCCTCCTATCAGCCTCCTTGTCATGCACCAGGCCCTCTAGACTCTAGAAAGGTGGCAGACATTATAGACCTATAACTCTTATTTCCATGATCTAGGCCCCAGGATCTTAATTTACAAGATAATTATTGGCTCCAATGCTATCTACTAATTTGCTGAACTTCTGTAGGGACAGAAAAAAAAATGTGACTCTTGCCAAGCGATGATTACATCCACACTCAAAAAAATACACCAACAAATCCATACAAAGAAAAAATAGTTCTACTTGGGGCTTTGGTGTATATCAAGGGAATTTTTTGTCCATGAGACAGCGCCTGCTGAGCGGCATGCTGTGGAAAAATGTCCTGGCCTTTACAGCCCAGCCTCTCAAAAAAGAGAAGGATAAATGACAACGAAAACAAAATAGGAGCTTGAGTGACAGATTAAAGACTTAGTGCTGAGCACTGCAACTAAGGGCCAGAAATATCAGCAAGGGGGGGCGTTAGGTGTGGGTACCATGGATTGGTTAAGAGGGTAGGAGGAAGACTTGTTCCAGTAGGAACAACATCATGAAGGGGTGTTTTCTGTGATTCAAGTTTGGGACATTAAATCCCATGCTTATGTTCATTCCTGGAGTCCTTTTTAAAAAAGCATTTGGAACCTTTTGGTGGGGGGATTTTTCATATGGGAGTAACAAACAAGTACCTATAAGGGCCCCATTGGGAAGGCCAACGATAGAGTGTATTATTAGTCGGTTTGCATTGCTGTGACCAAAATACCATATAAGAATAACTTAGAGGAGGAAAAGTTTATTTTGACTCATGGTTCAGAAGTTTAGTTAATGGTGGGCTGACTCCATTGCTCTGGGCCCAAGTGAAGCAGAACATCACGGTGGAAGGACTTGATGGAGAAACACTGCTCCATTCATGGTGGCCAGGAAACAGAAGGAGAAAGGGGAAGGGGTACAGGGAGGACAAACCCTTCCAGTGACCCACCTCCTCCAGTCACCCCACCTGCCCACAGTTACTGCTCAATCAGGCCATTCACACTAAGATGACTAATTAGTCACAGCGCTCATAATCCAATCATTTCACTTCCAAATATTCTTGCTGTAGCACAGGAGCTTTTGAGGAACACCTCACACCCAAATCATAACAGACAGACACCAGTGGGGCAGGGATGGAGTGAACTGAAAGGCCCGGGATCCTTTAAAAGACAGCACGTGTGCAAGTCCTACCTGTTATTACTGTGTGCACAGTTGCCGTATGTGCTGTTATTATCCTATTATCATCTGCTCTCTACCTTCTGCTCAGTGTGCTGAGGTCTTCCTGTCAGGTGCTGCTACTGGTAGAACTAGAGGGAGGATAAATGGCAGAGGTCGGGGAGAAGGGACTCACTTGCTCCTTCCTATTTGTTTGATGGACTCTTTGCCATCACTTCAGTAATTACAGCTCGTTTGGTTTCCTGGTTCCCTTTATGTTCCTTATCACACTCCCTCAAAAGTACTTGTCACTACCAGGTGGTTCCACCCCACACCCCACAGGGCTGAGTCCCAGCTCAGCAGTTCCACCAGGAACTTCCCTCCATGGAGGGAAACTACATTGCTCAAGAACAAGACCCTTTCCCAAAACAAGCTGTGCCCAATGACTGGCTGATGTAGGGTGAGAAAGGCCTGGCCCTTAGCTACAACCTGGGACACTTCTGGAGGACCATCTGGCTCCAGAGCTTCCTGTAGGGTTGACTAAGTAAGGCCTCTGGGTTACAGCCCCATTATGGGTCAGCTTGCCCTCTTGCTCAGTTCATTCTGTCTTTTCACCAACTTATTGGTGTACATCTACAGAGCACTGCCCAAGAGACATGCTGCATGCCGCGCTCCCATCTTGGAGTCTGTTTTCAGGGAGCCAAAGCTAAGTCAAGGCTTAGTTTGATGTAAAGAGCATGATTTCATACATGAAGTATGTAAAGAAACAGAAAAACAGCTAAGTTAAAAAAATTCAACTGGAGAGAGGGAGGAAAGGCATGAGGGTCAAAGAATAAGGGCAAAGCAAAGAGAGAAGAAGAAGAATTGGGAGTCTGCATGTAGTGGCACCCTCTTTCTCCAAAGGAAAGTCCTAACTGGGATTCTCCAGAAATCTTCACCATGGCTGATTTTAGGACTGTCAGCAAAAGAGTCTCTGCAAAAGAGTTCAATGTAGATAAACATCCTATTTTCGTGTTGCCCTGTCTTACTTGGCCACTGGCTGAGAAGATACCAGCACTCCAGGTGCTGGACACCCCCTGTTTTCCACAAACATATCCAGTATAGTAGTTTGTAGAAATGTGCAAACAAGGCCTCTGGCCTTGAGCTGGGCTTCACAGAGATGTTTACATTTTTAAGATAAGTTACCAATTGGGCTTCATGGTAACAGCTGGCAGGGGGAGGAAAGAAAGGAGAGAAGAAGCTCTCCCCTTCTCAGGTGTTGTCCTTGAAGGGTTAACTTGCCCAAAATAGTGAAAGAAAAAGCTGCTTTTATGTGAACTTCTGCAGACTGTGAACTTCTGAGCCCTTCCCCTTATATGCTGGGTATAAAACTCTGAAACTTCCTGAATTCGGGGTTCAGGGGATTAATCGATTACAGCAAAAGCTGTGCCCTCTGAACTTGGCTGCAGCCAAATAAAACTGTTTCCTGCTATCTTCGGTGCCTTGCCTCGTCTGTCCCTACAATGTGCATGAAATATGAAAGGTGATGAAACAAAGAGTACCCGGAAACAGAACAGCCACTAAGAGCATAACAACTTCCCTGGAACTTTCCCATGAACCTCACTATGTGTCATTCACCAGAGCAAAGAAGACACAGCAGCCATCTCTGCCCTCTCCATCTCTCAAAGGCAGACAGAGCAGGAAACACTGCCAGGGACTTGCTTTGAATGGCACTTAGACTTGCTCCACCAGCAGAGGCCTCCTGTGGTCTAATGGGAGAATAAGTGCTTGTTTGCTTCTGTATCTGGTCAGCAGCATGAGATAGTAGCAAACTGGCCTGTGCTCCCTCCCTGTTGAGCAGTGTTGGAGTGACAAATGACATGGATGCTTCTGAAGTCCCAACTCCTAGAGAAAATGCCAGACTTCATCCTCTACCCACGCTAGCTAGGAGGGAGGACTGCCTGCAACAGGAACTTCTGCTGCACTTCCACTATTTGCGGCATTGGTTACTGCAGAAGAGGAGATGGCTGCTGGGAAGGGTTTGGTCTTTGCTTTTTACAGGAATGCAGCACGTGAATCTCGGAAGCTCTTCCTAAGATAGCTCTTTGGGGAACATGCAACTGCTCTTTTATTAACATATAACAGTCCCTTTCCCTACTACCTTCCTTTGCAGCTCATCTGTTTTTCTGTTCAGCAGGGCTGATCAGCACAAGTTGGAATCGCGTCATAAGGGTAGAAGCTGGGAGGCAGGGGTCAACTACACTGTAATATTTAACTATATTACTTAAAAGCAACTAGAGGAGCCTCATTTTAATATTCAACTTCAAAGAGAGGCCAAGGCCAAGGGGATTATCATAATATCCCCAGAGACATAATGGAGAATAACATGTTAAAGGGCATTAAAAATAAAATAAGTGAGGCTGTATAATCAGAAGCGAGTGGCCTTGCTGGCCTCTGCCAGTTTGTAGACCAAATATGGGCCCAGGAGCAGAAGAGACAGACAAATAACAAATGGAAATAGAAGTGTAAGAGAAGGTCACAGTATGTCAGGTGGCACTAAGTTGCATCTATGAGTGTGTCCTGACTAACAGAAAAACAGAGAAGTCAGATTCAGAGTGACCCTTGGAAGGATTTGATTTGCCAGGATCTCACCATTAAGTGGTGGGAAAAATCAGACTCCTGGTGAAGACACATGAGCTGGAGTTGACAGTCCTTATTGGGACTGTTAAATAGGTCCAAATATCCCTGAACATTTCAAATGTCAAGAGTTCGCCTCAGTCAACCAGGTGTCCTTCAAAGATATAAAATTACTACTGCCCATCATAATTATTTAAAGAAATGTCTTGGAATCTGCTTCCTTCATTTGTCTATTCACTGGGTGATTTCAACACACCTCCTTCACCAATAGATAGGTCATCCAGACAAAAAATCAGCAAAGGGCCTGGTGGCACATGCCTGTAATCCCAGCGGCTCAGGAGGCTAAGACAGGAGGATTGGGAGTTCAAAGCCAGCCTCAGCAATGGCAAGACACTAAGCAACTCAGTGAGACCCTGTCTCTAAATAAAATACAAAATAGGGCTGGGGATGTGGCTCAGAGGTCGAGTGCCCCTGAGTCAATCCCCAGTACCCCCCCCCAAAAATAAATCAGCAAAGACTCTTCAGACCTGTTATAGTTTGGATGTGAGATGTTCCCCAAAAGTTCACATGTGAGACAATGTAAGAAGGTTCACAAGAGAAATGATTAGGCTATGAGAGTCTTAACCCAATCAGTAAATTAATCTCCTGATAGGGGTTAACTGAGTGGTAACTGAAGTGGTAGGGTGTGGCGGGAGGAGGTGGGAACTGGAGCATGGCTTGGGGGATATATTTGTGTCTGGCCTGTGGAGTCTCTGTCTGCTTTCTGATCATCATGAGCTGTTTCCCTCTGTCCACCTTGATGTTCTGCCTCCCTTCAAGCCCCGAGGAATGGAGCTGGCCTTTTAGGGACAAAGATGTCTGAAACTGTGGGCCCCAAATAAACTTTCCCCCTCTAAAACTGTGCTCTTTGTGTCATTTAGTCACAGCAATGAAAACGCTGGCTAAAACGAGAACTAAAAAAATGCTATAAATCAAATGGACCTAACAGACACCCATCGACAGAATATTTCATCCAACAGTTGCTGAGCTCATTTTCTTCTTAGTTGCTCATGGAAACATTTCCAAAATAGACGACATTTTATGACGTGAAGCAAGCTTTTACAAATACAAAAATTAAAGAAAAATCAACATAACTCCTTGTATCCTATCAGAACACAACAGAATGAAATTAAAAACAAGTAGCAAGGAAAACCATAGAATTGCATAAATACATGGATATTGAACAATACCAATACATTTGCCATCGAGTGCTCTGTGAGCTATAACCCCTACACTTTTGAATGATGAATGGATCAGAGAGAAAATTAAGAGGAAAATGTAAAAATTCCTAGAATCAAATGATCAGCAGGGCCCAGGAGCAGAAGAGACAGACAAATAACAGAAACAACATACCAGAATCTTTGGGTCTCCATGAAGGCATTTCTAAGAGGAAGGTTGATAGCAATAGTCCCTACATTAAAAAAATCAAAGACAAAACAAAAGAGAAAGAGCCTAAATAAACAATCTAATATTACATCTCAAGGCCCTAGAAAATCAAAACCAAGTTAATTACAAAACCAGAAGAAGGCAGGAAATAATTATGATCAGAGACAAAATTAATGAAATAAAGAATAAAAAACAATACAAAGGATCAACATAACAAAGATTTGGTTCCTTGGAAAGATAAACAAGATTGATAAACCTTTAGCCAAACCAACCAAAAGAAAAAAGAAGACCCAAATCAACAAAATTAGAGATGAAAAAGGAAATATCACCCCAGATATTTCTGAAATCCAAAGGATCATTAAGGGCTAGTTTGAAAACTAATATTCCAATAAATTGGAAAAATCTAGAAGAGACGGACAAATTTCTAAACATACATGATCTACGCAAACTGAACCAAGAGGATATAGAAAACCTAAACAGATCAATAATAAGCAATGAGATTGAAACAGTAATAAAAAGCCTTCCAACAAGCGAAAGCCCCAGACCAGATGGATTCTCAGTTGAGTTCTAGTAGACCTAATGCCACTCCTCCCCAAATTGTTCAATGAAAGAGGAAGCAGGGAACACATGTATGAATATGTCACAATGAACCCCACTATTATACATAATTATAATGCACTGATAAAAACATAGTAATAAAACATAAAATTCATCAGTAATATTCTCTATTAAGGCTTCTGTAACCTCCTCATTTTAAACTAATCATTCTTTCCTTTGTGTTCCTCTAAGTGATTCTTACTCTCCTTTTACATTATGGTTGCTTCATTACATGTCTTATGGTAAGCTTTCAAAGCACAAGGCCCTGTGTCATTCTTTGTGCCACCCCTGGCACTTAGTTGCACGCCTGAAGTGCAGAGTTCATGTGGCTCACCAAATAATTCTGGCTACTCAAGTCTTCGGGGTCTCTAGTAGGTTTACCTTTCTTGGTTGGGAACACACGCCAATTACTGTCAATATAACCTGCTTGACTGAAATGTTAAGTGCCAATACAAGACCCTTTGGTTTCATCTTTGCTCTTGACTATTGTGACTGTCATTATTAAGGACAATTTCCTCATGGGGTTCAAAAATGAGAATAACATCAGCTTATAGCATAGTCTCAGATGAACTATGATGGATACTGTGAGTGTATGAGAAACAAACTTGATATTTAAAGTCACTGAGATCTGGAATGTTTTGGTAAAAAGCAAAGCCTATCCTATCCTGATTGATACCCTTGTAAATAGGTATCCAATAAATATGGTGAGCCTATAAGTGTTTAGAAATTCATAAGAGGCAGCAATACATAACTTTGTCATCAATTGTAATTTTGTTAAGTAAAATTGCCAACCTTAAGCTCAACAGAGGCATTGTCATGTGAAAGGAAGAGTAGGATGTAGAGACACCTAGGTATGTGTTTACAAAGCAGCTGCTCATGACCTTGAGGAGGTCATGGACCCTTTTGGAGCTTAGCACAGTCTCTGTGGGAGCTTGCAATATCTACCTTGTGGTATTGTTGTGAAAAATGAAAGATAGCAAAAAATGAAAAAATGAAAAATAGTGTGTTATGGTGGTACTCAATAAATGATTATGATGACTGTTTTAGAAGTATATTTCCATATTGGACCATGAGAAGTACGAGAAACAATATATATTTCAATTCCTCTTTTCTATGGCTCAAAGCAATTCGACCTCTGTCTTTCTTTCACCCATCTTTCAAAACCTAAGTAAATTTTAGTCCCTATTTAACTTAAAAAAATCTACCTTTATATGTGAAGAGATAAGAAGTTATATCTAAATCTCACTTTCTCATTCTGAGAAAGAAGTATTTTAGTGAATTATTCAGTTTTCCCCTGTGCTGGACTGCAGTGACTCACATTAAATAAATAAACAGAAACATTGAGGAGAGAGAGTGGGGGACAGTGGAAGGGAAGAAAAGGAAGAGAAGAGAGGGAAGAGAAGAGAGGGAAGAGAAGAAGAAAAGAGAAGAGAGTGCCAAGATCTGCTTTTCAGTGTTTGTTTATAGAAAATGGGAATCATCTGCTTTTGAAGCTCCCAAATAAAAAATTTTAAAAAAATAATCCTGGGCCTGATGGTAAAATTTTTTATGTGAATGTAATATTGTGTTCATCTTTTTATTTTCATTTCTAACACTTGTTCCAATGTAGTGACCTGTTCATCCCAATATGCTTTTAGGTGTGAAAACTTGCAATCCCATGGCAATTGATGACTACTGTCACAGCATGTTCACAACTTGATTGTGTTCCTGGCTGAGAGGAGACAAGATGGAACTTGAGTCTCTCAACACAAATACAGAAGGAGACACTCTTTAGAGGCAGTAAATAGCAGCCTGGATGAATCAGCACCACCTTTGTACTTCTGAATACACCCGAACTGAGGAATACCTGCCCCTCAGAGCTACTGCATACCTATTATAATATCTGCTAGAAGAAACTTTATGTTTCAAAGACAGGTATTTATTTCTGGGACCTTCACAAGAGAGTGAAAAATCTCAATATTCATATTTACCAATTCAACTATGGATCGTGCTTCCACAAGAACAACTGAAATGTAGGAGAGGAATCAAATCAAAAGAAAGGAATGAACATTTTTAGAATCAACTTTATTCCCTGTCTCCTGTTGGGCCCCTACCCCAAGTCTCTGTCTTGATCCTCACCCAATCAACTAAAAAAAGGATCTGATTGAACCAGAAACACTTACAAGCCTAGGATAGCTCAGACATTTCAATTTTCTGAAGGATCCATAAAACTGACATTTTCTCTGTCCTCAAGGACCTTATTATTTAGAATAGATGAAGTAAAAGAAAGTTAGTAATCATATTCCAGCATGATGAACTATTGAAGTCTCAATCAAAAAATCATTAAAATATTCTTTTCAAAAAACATATTGTGAACTGGGTGTGGTGATGCATGCCTGTAATCCCAACAGCTTGGGAGGGTAAGTCAGGAGGATTGTGAGTTCAAAGCCAGCCTCAGCAAAAGCAAGGCACTAAGCACTCAGTGAGACCCTGTCTCTAAATAAAATACAAAATAGGGCTGGGGATGTGGCTCAGTGGTCAAGTGCCCCTGAGTTCAATCCCTGGTACTTGCCCCCCCCCCCCCCGCCCCGCCCGCACACAAACACTAAAGC
>NW_025999998.1:10787926-10886413 GCF_001458135.2 Marmota marmota marmota | reverse complement strand
CGCCGCCACACGCACACAAAAACATGTTGTTCTAGGGCTGGGGTTGTAGCTCAGAGTTAGAGCTTGCCTGGCATGTGTGAGGCACTGGGTTCCATCCTTGGCACCACACAAAAATGAATAAATAAAATAAAGGTATTGTGTCCCTCTACAACTGAAAAAAAATTATATATATATATTTTAACTATGTTGTTCTAATGAATAATCAAAATACAAGCTCACATATACAATGCAAACCTAATTTTGAAAACAGTACTTACTCAGCCACTCAAACTCTCAGAAAAAAAATTGGGTGTTATGATTGGCAGATTGAGCCTGCCTGTCTACTTTTCTTCTCTCTTCAAATCATATGAAATGCCAAATGAGAAAAGTTACAATCACAGATGTGAAATTTTGAAGAATTCTTGGAACATAAACCAAAGACAGAATTAGAGCAATGAAAGCAGAAGAAAAAATAGCAAAGTGCAACAGTCAAGGTCAATGCAGTCTTATATACAAATGTGCAAGAGGAATTTCAAGATAAGGGTTAACAGGTGAAGTGTTGGGAGGGCACGTGTCAATAATTCTAATCAATAAATATAAATAAAGATCACATTCTGAACTGCTGGGCCGGTCACGGATCCTCCATCTCTCCTAGACTGAACTTCTGGCAGCAGTGCTGTTTATTCTCATGAGAAAATCTCAATAACTGCTTTAAACCATGAACCTGGAGAGTCTACCATCAAGAGGGCTGGCTCTGAACAGAGAAGCCATGTAGATCTTGAGTAACTCTATGCAAAAAAGAGCGGGGGTGAGGAGAGGTGAGAAGGAAAAGAAACCAGGCGTTTCTTCTGATATGAGATTCCCAGACCTCTTATTCTGGGGAGAGAAAACTCCTATGCCTAGATATGCTACTGCCCACCTGCAAGATTCTACCCTATACACTCTACAAGCTGGTTCTTTTTCAGAATTCATTCACAGGAATGACTATGGCAGCGAGGAAACAGAAAAATAGCCATGTAAAAGTAACCACCAAACTTCCAAAGTATTGAAAACATAATTCACCATTGCTTAAAATTTGGGCTGACTATCCAAATGGACACAGATGAATATTAAATTAATGAGCTGGGACACTGGGCCAGGAAGCTTTTCCAGGACACAGTGCAAAGAGAAAAGAAGACTTCCAGAAACTCAAGTATCCATCAAAACAGTTTGGAAGGAAGGGAACAGACAAAAGGACATTTCAAGAATCAGAGATGACTTTCTCAGTGCTGAAGAAACATTATGAACTTGGGATTTATAAACGTATTTTGTTTTCCTTCATTTTAGTCTTTGAAACTTTGGCACTCAGCTTATCCCACCTTGGGCCAGTGCAAGATTCTCAATCAGGGGCAATTTAGAGCCCAAGAAAATATTGAGCAATCTCTGGGGATATCTTTGATTGCCATGATGAGGCATCTGATGGGAAGAGGCCAAGTTTGATACTAAAAATCATGCAATGCACAGGAGAGCCCCCATCCCAAACAAAGGATTATCTGACTTCAATATCAACAGTGTGGAGGTTGAGAAACCCGGGCAACTGGGGGCCTTCAGCTTGACTCCTCTTGGGTATGACCCCTACAGTGTTTGTTCACTTCTTTGCTTTTTGAATACTCATGGCTTCTCAAAACTTTTTCAGTACTAGATTATATGCACTTTTCAGAAAGAGAAATAAATAGTGAATTCAGAATGTTTTTAAAACAAATTGAAGACTATGTAGATTTTACTTAAATTCTCTATATGCATTTTTTTTCTCTTATGCTGAAAATCTTCATACAAGCTCATGTTGGCCTATTTGGCTGATCCTACATAATACACATAAACATTTGAAAATCATGCCTTACATTCTTGCCAACAGTAAAACTATTAAAAGCCTATTAGGATTTATTTGAAAATTTTGTTTTATATAAAGGTCTTTCCCATTAAGTGAAAATGCTGTGTTTTAAATTTATTTAATTATTTCCTTTGTGGTATGTAATCAACCTGATAAGGGTTAGGTTTATTTGTTTCCTTTAAGAAAAAAAAGAAAGAAAACATTTTAGGGATTTCTTTGATTTTTTAGTCTTGATCTAATGTTTTAATTATGTAAAATATGTAGATAATTGCAGTTTGTTTTTTTTTTGTTTTTTTTGTAGTGGGGATTGAACCCAGGGGTACTATACCACTGAACCACATCCCTAGCTGTTTTTATTTTTTATTTTGACACAGGTTCTTGCTAAGATGCTTAGGGCCTTACTAAGTTGCTGAGGATGGCTTTGAACTTACAATCTTCCTGCCTCAACTTTCCTAGCAACTGGGATTACAGGAGTGTACCATCATACCCAGCTGAAAACTATTTTAAAAGTCACATTTAGACAAACCTATCTTTCAACCTTACACCCTGCTCTGTCTCTCCTAAAGATAACCATTTAAAATATTAATTGTTTGACAACTTGTTGTTTCTTTTTGAAAATATAGGCATATATGTTTGTATCCTCTCCTTATTTTACACTATTAACTTTGTGTTTACTTTGCCTTTTTATCTTATCACTACATCCTAGAGGTCACTCTGTGGTCATATAGAGATACTATTCATTCTCTTTAACAACTATGTAGCATTGTATTATTTGGATGGATCTTAGTTTATTAACTGGCCCTGTATTCTTGGCCATGTGAGTGTTTCCACTCTTGTGTAATTACAAATGGTACTGTCGAAATGAGAAGATCTGTACATTTATAATTTTGTATTTTGGCAGTATGTCCTTGGAAGAGATTTCCAGAAATGTGATTTCTGGGTCAGAAGGAAAATGCAAATATAATTTGGCTAGACATTGTATTCCCATCAGCAATGCAGAAGGGAAAATTTTCCCCACAGCTTTGCTATCAAAGCATGTTGTCAATCTAAGTGTTTTGCCAATCTGATAGGTGAGAAATTATGTTTTAATGTTTTTCTTACTGTAAGTGAGTTGAACATATTTTCCTTTTTAAGGGTTACTTTCATTTGTTTTTCTGTCACATGTTTACATACTTTGTTCATTTTTATGTTAGGCAAAGTTATTTGGGGGGAATGCGGGACAATGGGAGAGCACAGCCTATAAAAACTTGTGGGATTCGGGTCAAAGTGACACAGATGAAAATGTATAGCTCTAATTATATTAATTAGAAAAGAATTAAGATCAGAAATAAACATTCCACAGAAGACTCTACAAAAGAATGACAAAATCAACCATTAAAAGCAGACTGAAGGACTCAAAGATAAAAGTTAAAATGATGAAACAGGGAAACTAATAAAACAAAACCATTAAAATTTTCTGATTTACAAGAAGATAGCACATAAAGAATGACAACAACAACAAAAGACTTTCAAAGTAGACTAGAGGAATTATAAATGATAAATGCAGAAATTATGAAATGTGAACATATAACAAAGTTCTTTTGGAAAAAGGCCTGAATAATAAGACCAAATACTGCCTCTTGGAAAAGATCAGTTTGTGGGCAAGCTTTGAAAAAAATCAAATAAAGTAGTTTTGAATAGTCTCACCAAAGAAAACAAGTAAAGAGAGCAAAGGTAATGTTAAGAATTGGAAATGTGACATAGAGTCTGAGGGATCTTCAAAATTTTTGTTCAAGACCATATATATATATATTATATATTGGTAGGTCAATAAATGAAATGGTTTGTGGTTTGGATGTAAGGTGTCCCCAAAAGCTCATATGTGAGACAATGCAAGAAGGTTCAGAGAAGAAATTATTGAGTTAAGAAATCTTTACCCCAATCAGTGAATTAATCATTTTATGGGATTAATTGAGTGGTGGCTGAAGGCAGGTGGGGGTGTGGCTGGAGGAAGTGGGCATCAGGGATGTGGCTTTGGGATATATAAACTTGTATTTGGCAAGTGGAGATCTAGTTCTCTGTCTGTTTCTTGATCATCATGTGAGCTGCTTCCCTCCTCCACACTCCTCCACCATGATGTTTTGCCTTCCCTCAAGCCCTGAAGAATTGAACCAGCTGTCTATGGACTGACACCTCTGAAACCATGAACTCCTAAATAAACTTTTTCTCCTCTACAATTATTCTGGTTGGTCTTTTAGTCAGTCATGTTTCCTAGGAAATTCTAAATCATAAAAATTGATTGAAAAAGAGCTAACCTTAAAATCCCCAGATAAATTTGCAAAATATTACAATTTACTCATTAAAAAAATATAGACCCAAGCATATTCCAAGATTGCAGAAAGCTGGAAAAAGCATTGATCTCACTCTAACATAAGAAAAATCTATCAAATCATAACTTTCCTTGACTCTATTGGACACTTAGGTAATGAGGCAACCAGATATCCTGAAGTCTACGGCGCCTCAAAAGGAAGCTGGGACAGAATCCCTGGCCAACTATGGAAGGCCCAGGAAGAAAAGATCAAAGTGTCACCCCAGTCAGTAGGAAGAATGAGATTTTGAATGAATAGTTAGATGCCAACTGTGGGCTAACATGCGTGTAGAACCACTGGGAGCTGCAGACACAAAGGGAGTTTGCTCCCATTTCTAGACTTTTCTCCATGAATCTCCATCAAGCTGTTGGGAATGGGGCAAAGGGAAGGGGAATAAACCCTCTTTCCACCAGCGCACACACCAGGTGAAAACCCATGTGGCTGGGGAACAGTGAAAACAAAGAACCCTCTACTTCTAGGGGAGAGTTAGAAAGCCACTCTGAAGCCTGAAGACTAGAGGCAGCTGGTTCTGGATGAAGGGTATACTCACTGAGAAAGTTTCTACCCCAAGACCCAGGATCACTGGGCTCTTCTGAGACTGAGGTGGACCAGCATAACAGAGAACCTCTCTTCCCTTACCACCAGCTAGCAAGCACCAAGCCACAGAAGTCTACTTGTAGGGAATGGGTGAGAGTATGAAGACCCCTCCTGAGGTACAGGCACTCAGTGAAGATCCAAAATTAAAAGTGGAGGAGGAACATTGAGAAAAACCTTCCGCAAGCCAACCCTCCCCTCAAGTACTCCTGCACACAAGAAAAACTTGAAGCTAGTGGTGTAATGAAGATAACCACAATGACAAGACCCTAACTTGGCTCAAATCTTGAGTAGATTTATTCAAACTCTTACACTCATAGGTGGGTAATAGAAGAGGTGTGTGCTCATGTCCAGGCATTGCATACATACATTTTTCTCAATCTCTACTGTCCTACACACAGTATTGGGCATTCAATAATAAGTTATAAAAAGGAAGGAGAAAGAAAAGGTCTTGGACCTGGTGGCTTTACAAGGGAATTCTACCAAATTTTTGAGAAAGACAAAATTTTGTTATCATTTCAGCTGCTCAAGAGTATTAAAAAACCAGGAGATGGGAGGAGGGAAAATAGAAGATCAATATTAAAATTTTATGAAATGGGACACAGAAACTGCTTCCTAGTTACAAGTCCCTGGCCATCATGCAACTTGGTGTAAACTCAGGGTCAAATTCTGCCTTGATTTGAGACACCTGTTCTGCTTCAGTTTTCCAAGGACTCCTCAAAGAAATTAAATCTATTCTGCTTTATCTGAGAATTAACTTGGAAGATGGCCTCTCTCTAGAACAAAATTTATCTTCTCTATGGGTCCACAGACATGACCCAATTTCCTCACCAAAACTTCACTTAGAGAAACAAGCAGCTGGCCTAGGAGCCACACGTTGACCAATTTGCTTTTCCCCTATGATTATTCTTTTAGAAGCATTAATTTGTTACAGGATTTGTGAGAAACAGGAATTTATTAGGAACCATCTCTCCTCTGGCACCAACATGGGAGAAAGGACAGAGAAAAGCAGGGCAGGTAGAAAAAGTCTCTGATGTCTCTCCCAGGTCGGGGCAGAGGGATCCACTGTCCCCAGGCAGCTCCAGATGCCGTCAGGACTGGAATCCATGTCCACATGTACACACCTCCCTCCAGTAGCCACTTGAGTCCTTGCCTGGCTGATGCCCACACTGTGACATCAGGATCCACAGAACTCAGTGTCCTCTGGCTGTCCACTTAAAACGCAGAGCCATGTGAAATGGACTCGTGGTGATCTAAACATTACATTGTGCCTTATAAATGGATACAGATATGATTTTTTCAACTGAAAAGGACATTAATAAAAGCATATATGAAATAAAATAAAATGGACCACCCCACTTACCTGGTTTTGTTTGTTCTCAGCTGCCCACTTTCATTGGAGCCACTTTGTTTCTGAATCTGGGGCCTGTCTTTAAGGCCTGCACACAGGCAACATGTACACAATCATGTGTGCAGGCCTTAAAGACAATATAATACAGGTGGCAGTCCTCCTAGTCACCCTCTTCCAGCCCTTGGTGTTGTCACGGGTAAGGCTGCAGACCCACTGTGGGGCTTTCCCATGCAGAGGGAGTTTTCTTTGGACAAGGTAACCTGGGGGGACTTGCTGCTCACTGCATCCCAGACTGTCCAGGAGCTGGGGGTAGGTTAGGGACATCCTGGGGGCCGTGCTGGGAGTGGGATCCTTACCTGCAGGTGGCCGAAAGGAACGGCAGGAAGAATGGCTCTTCTACCACCCTCCTTCTTGTTCTCCTCAAGCAACTGATGCTCTGAGGACAAGAATGGAGCCGTGTGAAGGGCAGGCTCACTGGGGCTCCTCTTGGGAAGAGAGGAAAGACAGGAGGATCTGCATGGGGGCAGGTAAGGCCCAACCTCTGGATGCACAGGCTTAGCTCGGGACACGCAGCCTGCTTCCTGGGCTCTGGTGCTGGAGCATCAGCTATGAAGCTGTCACCTCACCGGGTTTTCTGTTCACCAAGGATATATCACATAGATCACAGCCCATGTTAAACATGATCTTCATTATTGTGGGGTGTGGGTGGTTGCAGAATGGCTGGCTAGAACGAGTCAGTAAATATTGCTCACCTTGGCTCAGCAGAGGTGTCCCCTGATCTGGTCTACTGTGGCCTCTGCATGGGGCCCACGGTCAGTAACTGGCTGATGAAGCTCTGCACTTCAGTGGACATATGAGAGGGAACCTCATTTCTTGCATGCAGGACCTGCTCCCTCAGCTGGCAAGCAGTTGTCCCTTTAAAACAGAGAAACATCGTGACCAAAAGTAGAGAACGGCACTCGGGTGCCAGATGTTCATCATGAGGCATTGTTTTCTTCCTGCCAGAAGATTTCTGGGGCACAGTATAGGAGTGCTGCAGAACATGTCCAGCTCTGCTTAGTTGTGAGCCTGCCATGCAGGCCAAAGTCACAGAGCTTGGTGTATCCTGGGCATCTACCAAGATGTTCACTGGCTTCAGATCTCTACACATGATGCCCTTGTGGCAGTAGCACATGGTGCATATGATCTGCCTGGACACTCTCCCGGCCGCCTCTTCCTGCAAGCCACTTGGCTCCAGAATGTGGTGCAGTCGCTGCCCCCACCTGCATGCTCCATACTGAGGCAGATGTTTTCAGAGGATTCAATGACATGGAACAGTTGGATCATAGTTGGGTGTTCCACAATCTCCATTATGTCCACTTCAGACGTGACGATGGGAAGTTCTGCTCCATCTGTGGCAGGACTTTCATGGCCACCTCTGTCCTGGTGAGGATCTGGCAGGCCAGTTTCACCTGTCAAAGCTGCTCTGCCTGATGTCCTTCAGGGCAATGTAATGATTCGTGAGTGTCCTTATGAGAAGAGATGACAAAGAGGCCCTGCCCTACTCTCTAACTATTCTCATTACACATTCTAAGCAGCAACACCAACTAAAGAGGGTAGCTTAAAAAAATAAATAAAAACAAAAACACAACAAACAAACAAACAAACAAAAACCCCAAAATCAAGGAAACAATATTAAAAGACCAAAACCAGAACCACCAAACCACCAAGCCAGCTAACTATATATGAGTCTGACAGGTTACCAACCTAGTGCTCCTCCTTCTTATGGACAAAACCCCAGCTATAGCCAGGGCCTTATATAGATGGTGTTTGCAACTTGCTCTCTGCTCCTTGTGAGGTCAGGGCAAGAAATGGCCCCATTGTGACTGGGGATAACCCACAGTGTCTCATTGACCTTCAGGAACTTTTCTACTTTAATAGGAAGAATAAGAAAGGACTCTGAAAACTTTTGGCTTCAGTGAATTATGGAGACTGATATTTACTTGTTTAAAAATTAAAATATGCAGGAAGCTTCAATGGTCTTTGCATTTTGAGTCTGAAAATATGTAACAATTTTTGGCTTCTAAAGGGCCTATCATATCTACCCTCAAGGTATTCAACTCTTCTTTCTTTCAACCTGGAATGATTGGTGTCAAAAGGATGGTTGCCCTTCATTCAGATTGTGATACGATGACACAATTCTCTGTTCCCTAAGATACCATAGGGACGTTATTAACACCTATGGGTCTCAGAGGAAGGGAGTTTTTCACCATAATTTCCCTATAAGGTCCTCTTGAGATTTCTCATCAGAAATTCTGGGACTCAGAAGGCAGTGGATTGATATATTGAAAATGAATAGGACAAAACCGTCAGCCAAGAATCCTGTGACCAGCAAAATTGTCCTTTCCATAGGAGGGAGAAATGGAGGTGTTCCCAGATGCCTTGGTCCCTTTGTGTTGCTGTAACAAAATACCTTCGACTGGGTAATTTTATTAACAACCAGAATGTACTTCTCACCATGCTGGAAGCTGCCAAGTCCAAGGTCAAGGTGCCAGGAAATTCAGTGTGTGAAGAGGTCAGATTTCTCCTTCCAATGTAGCACTTTGTTCCTGTGCCCTCACGTGATGGAAAGAGTGAAAGGGTTGAGCTCACTGTTTCAAGCCCTTTTCTTTTTTTTCTTTTTTGTGCTACTGGTGATTGAACCCAGGTCCTCATGTTTGCTAGGCAAGTGCTCTACCACTAAGTTATATTCCCAGTGTTCCCAGTCCTTTTTACTTTAAGACAGGCACTTGACAAGATGCTTAGGCTGGGCTCAAGTATGGGATCCTCCTATCTCAATGTCCCAAGTAGTTAGGGTTACAAGTGTAGGCCACTGCACCTGTGTTAATAAATGTACTTTCGTGTGTGTAGTGCTGGGATCAAACCAGGGATCAAACAGAAACAAGACAAGTATTCTTTTCTAAAGACTCATATCCCATCCTTGAGGTTGGAGTCTCATGGCCTAATTACTTCTTGATGCTCCCAAGTCTCAATACTGTTGCGCTGGGGTTGAAGTTTCGACAGGAATTTTGGAGGGATACACACATTCAGGCCACAGCATCAGATAAGCAAGAGTTGAGGGAGGTGGTCACAACTAGACTTGCCCTGTGTGGAGTCCTGGGTGGTTGAACTGAAGGACTTCAGACAGGCACTCAGAGGGCACGCTCTGGGAGCTTTCTTCTTTGGATGGTAAGGACTTGCATGGGCACCTGGAAGGCAGAGGAAGGATGGTGGGCATGCTGAGTTCAAGGCTGGGCCAGGGGGCACTCTCTCTGATGTAGGAAGTAGGGGGCCTGCAGTTTCTGTTGCTGCTTCCTGTGCTCCTGCATCTACCTATCTGCTCACCCATGGTCCAGCAAGATGAGTGAGGCACTAGAGGAGTTTATTGGAAGCTTGGAGGCCCCAGGTGCCCTTGCAGAACTGCTGCTGCTCTCCTAGGCTGCTCCGTACCAGATCTCTGAGGCAAAGTGGTTAAGCATGGCCATTCAGAGCATTGGGGCACAGGGCAGTGGTAATGGGGGACACAGCCAGCTCCTCAGATGTCCCACACCAGGTGCCCTGGGGAGGAGGGTGACTCCTCAGTCCCGAGAGATTAGAGGGACATGAGGGCTGGGAGCAGCCGTGGCCCTGCTACCCTGTGGCCCCTGGCACCAGGGCTCTTCCATGGTCGAGGACTCCGGGGAGTGTGTCCTTCCTGGCAGCTCTCTGTGCCTCTTCATCCCAGCTGCACAGACTGTCGTCTGCTGGTCCATCCTTCCCAATCTGAGTTTTTTAAACATTGCTCGAAAATACAATCTTTCTTAATTACTAAGGTTTTGTCCCCCCCTCCCCCCACTTTTTAAATTATGGGCAAATGCCTCCATTCTGGCCCTGCTCAGAATCTGTTCTAGAGACCAGCTGGGCTCAGGGCAGGGTAACTGGGGACCTTGATGGCTGTCCAGCAACTCCTCACCTTACTATGCCCAGTGCTTTCTGAGGAGCTATTTGTGCTTTGCCAACCTCAAAGTCTCTTCACTTAAACCTTCTTCTGAGTCAGGGAAGGGGAGAGGGGAGGAGAAGGGAAGGACTCAAAAACAAAGAAAACAAGAGAAGGAGGAGGAAGTGGCCAGTGTTCAGTGAACCCTCAAGTGTGAAAGGCTAATCCAGAAATCACTCAGTGATCACCACCATGAAAGCGGATGGGGGTGGCATCGCCTATTACGCAGATCCTCACCCTGACCACCTCCCACAAAGCCTCACTTCCTGAACCCAAGTGACCTTCTGAAATTTGCCACTTTGCCTCAGTTCTTGGCCCTATGCCTGGCCCATGCCACAGCCTCTACACACCATTAGCTACCTTCCAAAGTCCCCACTGACTTCTCACTCAGAGACATGTGCCTTTCCTGTTTTCAAGTGAGAGGCACTGGTCCATGTACCCAGTAAACAGAAACAAGTGGAGGGGCTGGGAGAAGTTCCAAGGCATTTGCATGTTGCACTGGAGAGTTTGAAAAAAATGGTGAGGTTTCAGGGGCTCTGATGTGAACCAGAGGCAACACAGTCCTTGGAACTCAGTAGTACACAATGTTCAGAACAATGCTCGTGGGTTTGCCATGCTTAAAGAAACAGAGTGTTGAAAGAATCCTTGTGTTTTAAGATGTTTGACTGACAACTAAATAGCAAGCTACTACCTATGGCCAAGTCATACACATTTTTGTTGATTGGAGATCCTTCTCCTCCTCTTCCTCCTCCTCCTCCTCCTCCTCCTCCTCCTCCTCCTCCTCCTCCTCCTCCTTCTATCAAGGATTGAACCCAGTGACACTTAATCACTGAGTCACATCCCCAGCTTGTTTTTAAAATTTTATTTAGAGACAGGGTTTTGCTGAGTTGCTTAGGTCCTCACTAAGTTGCTGAGGCTTGGAACTAGTGATCCTCCTGCCTCAGTGTCCCAAGCCACTGGGATTATGCGCATGTGCCACCGTACCTGGTGATTGGAGAATTTTTCAGAAGAAGAAAAAGACTGATTTAAATGTAAGGCATCATTTCCTCAGTGGATCTCTCATGGAGAGGCTGGGAATAGGGAGAGGAGTTTGACTTGGCCTTCACTGGGTCCCAGATTTTTTCTCTCTGGAGGGATGAGTGATACGTTTTTTCTAGGTATCCCATTTGTGCCTTGCTGTTTATGTGGACTCAGTCAAGACCATCTCTCTCTCCTGTAGTTTCCTCACCTTTACGTAGACTCTTACTCCATCATCAGAGCTGGGTGTTTGCAAGGAAGGCAGGAACAAGAATTCTGGCCTGGGAGAGAAGACAGGGTAAAGCTAAAGAAAACTCTCCCCAAATGCTGAAGTGTTTGACTCTTTATTGGATTCTCTTTATTTTTCCCAGTCTTGGAGATCTGGCTGCTTTTCTCTTCTGTCCCCACAATCGCTCTTCTGCTTGGGTTTCTTCTACCTCTTTCAGATGCCTGAGGAACAGGTGCTTCCTGTCAGGGTTTGTGACAGTTCACTATCATTGAAGTCAGCAGACATCTACTCTCAGTTATTTTTCAAAAATGTTTTAACTGCAAGTGACTGTGGAAAAAGAGAACATACCATAACACAAATAAGAGAACTCCATGTACTAAGAATTACCTTTCATTGGTTTTAGTCATCCTTGGTAGTTTTTAAGGAATGAGTGGGGAATAATGTTTATTGAGCAGTGATCTGTGTGGTTTGGAACTGACACAGAATTACAGTAAAAATATGTACATATAATTATTTAATGACATGTTTAATAATAGTAAATACACAAAATAACCTCAAAGTCACCAGCATTTCTTAGTTGCATGTCTCTAGTGACACTTCATATTTCCATGTTAGCTTGCTCTTTTCCCCCTATACTTCCTCATATATTGCTCTTTCTCCTATCCTTTCCCTCTTGATGCCCCAGCTCACCCCAGATAAACTTTTCACAGACCCCAGGCTGGGAGCTTGCTCTTTATTTTATATAAATTAAAACTGTGTCCTTCCTTCCATCTACACTTCCTAGATTTTACTCTTTCCTACTGAATTTCTCAATAAAATACCACCAACAACGTCCGCAAAACACTGCTCTGGGATGATAAAAAGCCTCCTCAGGGGTGTGGAAGGGAAGAAATCTGTTTGTCAAATTGTGAGCCAGTGGTCATAGTGTTTTTTATTAGTACTGTAAGAGGGAAAATGCAGAGACACTTATCCACTCATACATTCACGTAATCACAGAAACAAGGCCAGTTTAATTTTTCCCCCATTTTGGTCTGAAACAAAGGCGCCAAACTCTCTGGGTTCTCATCGAGAGCGCTAGTGCATCTTTATTCAGTGTTTAATAGTAGCTCTGTCACTTTATCATCTACCTGTCCTACCCAACTCCTAGGACAGAGCTTTCAGGTAGGAATTTTGGGTCTTTTGTAGCTTTTTGAAATTACAGCAGTGATGAGAATAACAATGACGGTGAGGACAATTATAACTAACTGTGCCAGGTTCTATGTAACTATGAGAAACACTTAATATTGATTATGTCCTCTGATTTCCAAGGGCTAACAAAATTATTTGATTCATCTATTGCTATCTCACAAATTGCCACAAAACTTAACAACTTCAAATAATACACATTTATTATCTCACAGTTTCTGTGGCTCATGAATCTAAGCATGACTTTGAGTTTACTTCAGGGTCACTCAACGGAAGTGTTGCTTGGGATTATAGTCATCTCAAGTCTCAACTGGGCGAGGAGTCGATTTCAAGTTCGAATGCTAGTTAACAGGGTGCAGTTCCTCCTGAGCTGATGGACTAAGGGTGTCTGCTCTTCACTGGCTGTTGGTTAGAAGCTGCCCTTGGTTCTTTGCTATACAGGACTCTCCAGTATGGCAGCCTCCTTCTTCAAAGGGTGCAAGCCAATAAAGCAATATAAAGAATCTGTAAGCAAGAGGGAAGTCACCATCTTTTGTAGTCTAATCATGGAAGTGACAACCCATCATCTTTGCCATATTCTCTTGGTGAGAATCAAGTCAGCAGCCCACATGCAAAGGGAGAGAATTACTTGTACATGGATATGGATACCAGGAGGCAAAAATCATCAGGAATCATCTCAGAAATGTGACATCTGAAGACCATTTGGGGAAGGAAGGAAAAAGAATTGTTTTAGGACTGCAGAGATAACATCAAGTCCAGAACATGGAAGTTGAAGGAAGGATTGGGAGTGGGAAGTGCCTTGTATGATTCTTGATCCTCAATGTCATCTTCTCTTAGCCCTAAAATGAAGGTGGAGAGAAGAAAATGGCAGGTATGAGGCCAGATCTGTAACAATGTATCTGCAACCAAAGACAGTTGAGATGAGGTTAACAAATCCCAGACAGACAACAGAAACCCAGTTCTAGAAAGATTTTTAAGGCAATGTTACATAGCACAGAGATATGGGAAAGAGGCCAGGGAACAATTTGGGGGGGGGTACCAGAAATTTAACTCAGGATACTCAACCCCTGAGCCACATCCCCAGCACTATTTTGTATTTTATTTAGAGACAGGGTCTCACCGAGTTGCTTAGCACCTTGCTTTTGCTGAGGCTGGCTTTGAACTTATGATCCTCCTGCCTCAGCCTCCCAAGCAGGTAGGATTGCAGGCGTGAGCCACTGTGCCCAGCCAGGTACAATTTTAAAAAATAATATTTTTAGTGTAGATGGACACAATATCTTTATTTATTTTTCTATGTGGTACTGAGAATCGAACCCTGTGCCTCACGCATGCTAGACTGAGCCACAACCCAGCTCTGAGGAAACAATCTTTAAGCAGTATCTACTAAAATAAATTTTATTTAACATGTATTTTATTAGGGGGAAGATTGCAGAATTTGTCAGATCCTTCAATATGCTAATGTGGTCAGTGAGACTCAAAAGTGTGTGGGAGAGAG
This sequence comes from Marmota marmota marmota, assembly GCF_001458135.2. Taxonomy (NCBI): domain Eukaryota; kingdom Metazoa; phylum Chordata; class Mammalia; order Rodentia; family Sciuridae; genus Marmota; species Marmota marmota. Next base: position 10,872,351 of record NW_025999998.1, on the reverse strand, counting down.
GCAGCGACATAGTAGGCAGGGCTTCTGACATGTTTGTTTTACCTGGAGGGGGTAACATGCTATTTACTTCAGAGACTGCTCTTTCATCAAATGCCTCTAGTCTCATTTGAGAAAGGTAGGACCAGGTTCGAATATTTCTATTGAACTAGAAATGGCAGCCGCTGCTTGAGTAACTGGGGAAACTCCTAACTGTTACACAGAAATGACTGTGGGCTTACAATATTTGCCCCCCCCCCCCAAAAAAAAACCGGAAAGAGTCAAGAATCAGAGCAGAAGTCGCCAGAAAGCCTTCTTTTATAACCATCTCCAGAATCCCTCCAAATTCCCAAGGTATGGTCCTTCTCTCTAGCACTCTCCTCCTCCTGTAAAGTTCATCTTATCAAGTTCATGTCCTGGGCGTTTCTCTTGGAGGTTTCCCACTATCAGAATTTGGAAACAACAGGGAGGAATTCATTGAGGGAGGAAAGACAATGATTCCAAAAGCCTTGAAGAAACGCCTTTTTAGTACAGAGGAGAAACCATGAAGGAAATAGTCCATGAAGAAATGCTAATTTCTCTGGCTTTTAGTGAAGAATTACCCACTGATTCAGTGAGGATTAATTGACCAATGTCCTTGGCATCAAAAAGACAAAGACTAGGTGTGGTGGCACATGCCTGTAATGCCAGCTACTCAGGAGGCTGAAGCCAGAGGTTTGCATGTTGGAGGCCAATTTCAGCACTATAGTGAGACCCTGTTTCAAAATAAAATGAAATGAAATAAAATAAAGTGCAGCCCAGTGGTAGAGCACTTGCTTAGCCTAATGAGGCTCTGGGTTCAATCCCCAGTACTACAAAAGAAAAAGAAGAAGAGATGAAGGACCTCTCTTCAATACCTTGGATCATTTGAGGGTTCCACCCACCAACAAAGAGCAAAAAGCTACGTGAAGCCATTCCTCAGTACACAATGTGGCATTTTTAGGTCCACTCTCTGTGTATACTACAGTAACTCTCAGTGGTTAATGAATAGCTTCTCAGTGTCTGCTTCGTTTAGTTGTCCAAAGGCCAGTTGGTCCCAGAACACATAAAGCTGTGAGCTGGGTAATGAGCACATTCTCTTGTAGGAAGCCTGGAAGCAGAGGAGTGGCAGGGTCAGGCTGCAGGTTCCAGAGGTGCAAGGATGCAGAACAGAGCTGGCCTAATTCTCTGCACTCTTGCCCTCCTGACAGGTTTCCTGATGATCTGCCTGGGGGCCTTCTTCATTTCCTCAGACTCTATATTCCAATGTCCAAGAAACTTGATCATGGCATATTCACTTCTGCCTTTGGGGTTTGTGATCCTCCTGGTTGGAATTTTCTGGAGCACCTACCGCCAGGCAAGTGAAAACAAAGGGGTGTTCAGCCATGTGCTCAGACGACAACTTGCTCACCAGGACCTGCCTCTGGCCACGGTGGACAGGTAGGTGCTGAGAGCTGGAGGGAGCAAGAAGGGTTGAGGTGTGGAAAAGCTGAATGACTTGAAATCCTACAGCAGGGGCGACTTACAAGTCCCATGGGACTGTGTGTCAGGACCAAAGCTTTATTGTTGTGAAATCACTCTCGTTAGTCATTGGAAAGAATGCTGCTATCCTGGGGAAAACCATGAGGTAAAAGGAATTTTCTTAGAGAAACACCACCCTTACCCCTACCATCACCCCTGGTGAAAACCCACCTAAGCAAACTTCAGAGGCTTAACTACTAAGCTCTTTTGTTATATCATGAGGGTTGTCACAAGTTAAAGGGAGGCAATGGTTAATTTTTCCCTATCACCTGGTTGCCAAGTTATAAGGAAAGTAAGTCCCAGACTGAATTCAGCCACAGAGCCAGTGAGCATGCAGACTTACAATCAATTCTGTAACCTCTGTGGCTCGGGAAGTCTGGTGTCACCTCATGAAGAGTCATTCAAGTCAAGAAGGTAATGTCCTAGAGTAACATTCAGTTAACCTTATCACTTCACAGGCAAGGACAACTGTAGCAAGACATTGGCATCCTTGTGAATTGCCGGTAGGAATATAAATTGTGTAGCCACTATTTAAAAAAAAACAAAAAACAGTATGGAAGTTTCTTGAAGTATTGTATATAGAATTGCTATTTAATCCAGTGATTCTATTCCAGATATATACACAAAAGAATTAAAAACAGGGACTCAAACACATGGGTATCTATCAATGTTCATAGCAGCATAATTCATGATAGCCAAAAGGTAGAAGAAACCCAAACATCCATCAGTAATGTATGGAGAAATGAAAATCAGCATGTAACACAATGGAATATCACCCAGTCTTAAAAAACAAAACAAAACAACAACAACAACAACAACAATAAAATACCCGAATCATGGTACCTGCAACAAGAATGAGCCTTGAAAACACTATGCTAAGTGAAATTGTCCAGTCATAAAGGATAGACATCGTGTGATTCCACTTACATAAAGTACCTAGAGGAATCAAATGCATAGAAATAGAAAGTAGAACAGTGGTTATCAGGGCCCACCAGAGTGCTGGTGGAAAATGAAGAATGATTGTTTAATGAGAACAGAGTTTCCGTTTGAGGTGACAGAAAATTTCTGGTGAAGGTCTCTCAACAATGTGAATGTACTTAATCCCACTGAACCATACAGATAAAAGATTACATTTATGTTATATGTTTTTACTACAAGAAAAAAAAGATCCAGTAACATTTAGTATTAGTTACCTTCTAATTTTTGGGCAAATACAGGACTATTTTGGGATAAAATCTCAGGTATCATTCTTAGGACACAGGCTGCAAGTGTCCATAAGTTCTTTCACCCTCTTCATGCAAGGGTGGGGAATATGAAAGTGTTTTAGTGATTCTGTGTGCCTTAAATACAAGTAATCTTACCCATGACGATACATTTGTGACATTTTTTCTACTAATTAATGAGATACTAATTACAATAAGCAAAACCCATTTTTAATGCTTATCAGACTAACCAGCAAGGTCTCTGGGTTTGATTAAAAATTAAGATAATTGAAATGATTATAGAAGATGCTTCCACAGTGGTGGTGATTTTTGTTTTTGGATAAATGTTAGATGACTTCCTCTAGAGTGTAAGTCATTACGGAAGTGACTGGGTGCCTTTAGGATGTAGTTTAAATTTACTAACACGTGCATAAGATCACACTGTGCTGAAATACTTGAAAGTAAGTCATAAATATCATGACATCCTACTTTATGGTCTCTTCCTGCTGCACTCTGAGATGCTCAGCTCACTCAGAATGGACAGCTAATCAAGTTGGGAAGTTACATTTCTCAGAAGCTTTGCACTCAAAATAGGTACCTAGGTAGAGGTACCAAAGCCGTTCCTCCAGTGACAGAGTACAGGACCCTGGGAATGTGAGTGACAGTAGAGGGAGAGTGGATTGGGAAGGGTGGATGGGATGTAGGGCTGGAGGCAGTCATCCTGGAGTTGCTCAAATCACTCTAGGAGATGGTTCACCTTTTTGTCCTCAGCACCCTTACGTGTAAGTCCCATGACTCAGCCATGGCTATTCCAAGCGAAGGCTGAGATTTATGCCGTACAGTAGACAGCTCCTTCAGCTATTTGGCTTTGGGCCTGGTAACATTTTGGAATGGAGTTGCGGCCACAAATGGCAGTCCCAGTTCTGTTGTGGTTACACATCATAAACACTCCCTGTTGACACTGGACAGACTCTCTCTATAAATACACAACTCCAACAAGCTCAACCCATGTCTCTTCCTCACCTCACCCTCAGCCCCAATCCCATTCATGTCGGAGAAGCCAGAAGGATTTAGCAATTAGCAAGGTTGGGCAAGATTACCAATGAGCCCTGGCATGAATGGTTCCTTTAGCCATTGGCCTATTGACATAGAAAGGGCTGCAGCTGAAATCTGCACAAAGCTATCAGTTGGCATGGTTGGAGAAATGAGTGAGTTTGTATGCTCCTTGGAAACTAGTAGGTAAGACTTGAAAGAGTGTCAGGAAAAAGTGGTGGCATTTGGTATAGTTCAGGGACCTGCACATTGATTTTCATTCATTATTTTATTGACCGTGAAATTCTGAAAGTGTAGTGGAGTGGAAGATAATGTGTGTGAATAGGGACATGGATGTGAATGAGTGAAGTGCTGGCCTGAAAGAAGTCCATCCTCAAAGTCCCAGTGTCCCCTACCACAGATAAGGATCTCCTAACGAATGGCCCTGATTCCATGAGTGAGCAAGAGAGAACTCATAGCCTGGAATCACAGGCTGGAAAAAAGTGACTAGAAGGATGTATTTGATGGCTGATAAAGGGGTTCTTCTGGAAGGGCTGCACATTTTTTTTTATAAAACTGGTGATGTGAGAGAAAGTACATCTGTTTCAAAAATCAATGTTTCTTAGCAGTTTAGCTTCACACTATGTGAGCTGAGACAGGCATAAAGTCTTAAATGATGCATGCATTACAAGGTTTGTGGTATTTTGTCCTGCAGGCCAGACTTCTACCCTCCAGCTTATGAAGAGAGTCTTGATGCTGAGAAACACACCTGTCCTGCAGACCAAGAGGCCTTGGACATTCCTCCACCTCTATACACAGAGACGGGCTTTGAACTCCAGGGTGAAAATGGTGCCCACCCAGAGGCCCCGCCATCCTACCAAGCATCTGTAGCGGATCTGGTGTCTGCATCAACATCAGAGGATGCTGAGAGGCCAGGCCAAGCACTGAAGGCAGGACACATACTCATGGGAATGAGCTGCTAAGGAGCAAGGCAGCCTGGGTCAGTGGGAGGAAAGGCTGCAACAGGGACGCTGCACAAGAGTGCACTGTGCCACGTACGCAGCCAGGCAAGGGCAACACGGGGCCCCTGACAGAGTATGGCTAGCACCAAGCAGACATTTCAGAGAACTCTCACTCTCCACAAACCTTCAGAGCCTTGGGGCCAGGCAAGTAAAGGTGGTACCAGGACAGTTCTACTCTTGTGGGACTCCCCTCTCAACTTCAGCCCCAAACAGTGAAGAATACACGCAGCTTGCTGGGGCAGCCATCAACCTAAGAATCAGAGAGGGATGTGTTCTGGGAAGGAAATATCATTGCCATTTAATTTTTGGCTCAGTACCTTGTTAGGGGGCTTCATAGTTATGCCCATGAACCACCACAGTGACACAATAATTCACACTGTGAGAGATATGCCCTTGGAACTCACCATTCATATTTTGCATTATTTTATTTTAAGTATGTGTATTTTATTCCCGATGTGAAAGGAAAGCAACCATGATGTTCATTTTCAAAAAGGCTCAAACACAAAATGTTAAATGAGTTATTTTTAAAAGAATTTTTCATACAAGCAGATAAATAAGATTTCTGATAGACTCAAATTGAACAGAAAGAATACTTAATTCATAAAGCACAGAACTGGGGGTGGGGTGGGAGAATTTGTACTAGCCATAAATGGTATTAATTACAATTTGATATAAATCTTGAGACGTTTCAAAAATATTGATATGTAATTCAAGGAATCCGGGGGGTAAATCTTTAAAATTTGAAAGATGAGTGCCTATACGGACACACCATGATTACCAGAAATTTCTTTTGTGTCTAAAGACAGAGGTCTTGACTTCTAGGCTTGGGACATTTATTTTAAAACCTGATGGTTCCTCCTCAGCTTCATTATGTTTTATGGTATTTTTAAGAAATAGGACAAGTCAGGTGGTAGAATGCTGGAAAGAGATACAGCCTAATGCTTTTGAACTTGGATGAGGATATTCATCTCTCTGGCCTCAATTTCCCCTACTGAGTGAGGCTTTTGTGCTGGGATTAACATCTGACAGTTCTGGCATGCTTTTTATATGGCAGGCTCTGCTATGAACTCCTGCATGTTATGCAGCCCCCACTCCATCCTTAAGAGATCGGTGCTATGATTATTCCTATTTTACAGATGCATAAAACTGAGGCTTTGAGAAGTTAAGAAAGTTGCCCAGTAATACACAGTGCTTTTCAGGAGGGAGGGTGAAGGAGAATCTGTGGAAAGATGTGGGAGGACCTACCCTCTTTAGACTTTTGTGCTGAGGTAGCTGTGTCTTCCTTCTTTCCTTCCAGAGAACAGTTTGAATTTCTCTCCCTGTTCAGAATATGGGCCCCAACAGTAAGTGGAACTCTGGGGGTTTGCTGCAGTATCTTCCAGCCTTCAGAGAGGTCTCAAAGGTGGCTTTAGGGTTAATGGACTTCTCAATTATAGTGTAAATAAGACTACCTTGTTTTCTGCCAGGGAACTGGGGCCATATCTGAGTCTGGTTTTCCTTCATCTGATCATTATTGTAATGATGAAGGACTCATCCTAATGGGTGACAGCCATGGTGATTGGCACAGGAGAGGCTTTGGAAGGAAGGGTGTAGATCTTTCAAAGAAGAAGGTCACCAAGATGGGATGGCCATCTATGGCCTCCTCTTCCCCATCATTACTGAGTGCACAGGAAAAGTATATCCTGACAAACACACAGGAAACTACAGAGAAGGAAACCCTCATCCATGCGGCATACAGTTGGAAATCTGTAATTTGAACCCTCGACCATGACGACATAACTAGACATGAGGGTCGTTCACAGTTGTCCAATTAGGTAGGTGATCATTTATTAGCAATGCAATTTCTTTCTTTCTCATCATCTCTTTCCATCCTACTAAGAAACATTCTCTGAGAGTCTGAGCATATTTACTGACCAAAATAGGAATATTACTGGGATTTAACCCAGAGTTTGCATGTGTAATAGAGGATTTTTTCCAACTGTGGGAATCAGGTGGAACATATGTTAGCTTTAGTTTACAAAAGAAATTGTTTTAATCTCTTTATGGTAATAAATTTTGTACTCACACTTTCTTTTTTGGCATTTTTTTGTATCAGAAAAAATTCAGTAGAGGAACATAAGTCAAAGTGTCATTCTTCATGTGAAACTAACACAGTATCAAGATGAGTTCATCTCTCTGCAAATCTAAACACAATTGAACATCAACTATTGATTCAGAAAATAATCAGGGTGCTTCTTTTTTTAAAAAAAATATTACTAAGTATTTAATGATATTTAAAAACATGTACAATGACTTGAGTGCTAAGAACATGGATATTACCTAAAGCAAATCCTACATTTGAGAGGTCTAATTTAAAATTCACTGAATAAATCAGATGAAAGTGTCCTATTGTGGTGGATAATAATACTTTGGTCATTCCCTAGATAATTTACCAAAGGGAAATAGATATTGTATTTAACCTTCCTTCCCAAATTTTGGATACAATGCCTGATGATGGATTGGGAATCATAATTCCATGGAGGGCATTTAGACTGTGAGAAAATGAAAAGAGGAAATCTCCCTACAGAGATCCTTGCTCTTTTTTTCCTCTCAAATGTGAATGGTAGGCTCTCCAGGTAGTGGGAAAGGAAAGTGTTCAGAGTTGATGACCCTCCAGCATTATAATCTCATAATGTTTCTTTGAGAAACAAGTTTAAATAAGTACCACTACTATCTAGAAGATGAAGATGATAAGATCAGTTATAAACTATGCTGTATCTTTTGCATAGCTGGGATGTTCTGGGTTCACCTCTCCATGCAAAAACTCATGAGGGCTTCTACTAAGACACTTATCCACCTTCAAGATTCTACTTAAATATATTGCCTTTGATGAAGCATTGCTCCTGCTCCAGCATGCAGGAAACATGCTAGGTGTTAAAAAACATGAAGAGATGATAAAGACATGGATTTATATTTCATGTCTTCTATCAAGTTCCATAACAACCTAGGTTGACTCACATACCACTGAGTTGTCAACTCTATGAAATATTTCTACTCCAGCTGGTTGGAGCGGAACAGGCATTCTGCTAAGCTCTGCTGCCTTGGGTAATCTCTTGCTCTTAGTAACTGTTGAAGGTCCAAACACTGATTTACCAGCAGTTACATTACAACATTTCCAAAGGCACACAGTTTCTCAGACCCTTCTACACTCAGGAATAGAAATCTCAAGGCACATGTCTGGGATTTCAGCCTCCTCCTGTTTTGAGAGAACCCAGGACATGATCCAGCAATGGGACTGAGTTATATGCTAAGTCATTACCCATTCCTGCAAGTGCTTTCCAAATTCCACACACTTGCCATAATTAATGGATTTGGCTGCCAAAGCAAATCTCATGCCTTCAGTTGACCCAGGGGTGACCAGTCAAAAGTCACAATGCCATTATCCTTGTCATGGCTCTGGGCAGCCAACTCTCAGCCCAAGGTGCCACCCTGAGATTGTGCACCAATCTGAGGCTTTCTGTGAAGAAAGCATTTGTGGCACGTCCAAGCCTGTCAGCCTGTAACATGTAGAATCATGCAACACTATTTGTTCCATAAGTACCCTGCACTTGGATCGATAAGGTCTGACCAATGATTTCACTTGAATTAAAGACTACACATTTTTAAAAAATGATAGCTAATAAACTCAAGAATCCTAGGTAAGGCAAAACACCTTTTGTTCTGGGAAACTGGCTGACATGCTGCAGCATATTTAACATCTGTGGTCCCCTCACTGAATTCCTCCCTGGCACATGCATTTCCAAGCAGCTCCTGAGTGGTTGGGGATACTGTACTGCCCTGATTGAAAACTACTACATTATGTATATTAGGGCTTGTCATTTTTTCTGGAGGCACATGTTATAGTGAGTGAACACTCAGTGGTATAAGATCACCAGTGTGGCCCTGACTGCCACCATACTTCATCCATAGTCTCTTCTATAATTGATTCTTGTGATTTCCACAAAAATTCTTGGACCTCTCAAGTCGTTTACTTGTAAAGACTGATGTTTGGAGCTCCATCTTTAAGAACACAAATAACATTATGTGGGAAAGACTGATTTCCTATATTCCACCTCTCCTGAGAATAAGGCAACAGAAGCTTGAATTTTATGTAAAGCAGAAATAAAAACTTGGAAATGTGAACTTGAGCAGGTTCTAGGAAGAAGCTGTATCCTAGAACCACTGAAGGACCTTCCCTTTGGCATTGTAGCTAAGAAAAAAATTTGTATTATGCAGCTGCTTCTTTCCATGGCTGAGCCCAACTGTTTTCTCCACTACAGCAATAACACATTGCTTTACATCCATATGTCTACCTCAACTCACCCTACCAAACCAACCTCCCACCAGACTCAAAAGTCTTCTGTTGATGAATCCTAGTTCCCAATTCTAGTCTTTCCCTTTGCTCCATTCATCCTAGTGAAATAATATAGCTACAAATCCCAAGAAGCCCTCTTCTGCAGGAAAATACTCATTCCTCATGTCTTATCATTTGTGGATTCCCATGGAACACTTCATATGTCTCTATTGTAAACATTTATGTCTACCTGATTATCTGTGATTGTCACCGCCTCTTCACAATTTACAAATGTTATACAGGCAGGAATAGTGTCTTATGCATCTCCCTACTGCACCTTACACAGGAGTCTGCTTGAAGTAGTTGCTCAACCAATGCTTGCTGAATGAATGAGTGAATGAGTGAATGAACTGATGGGTAAACATATATTTGAGATACACAGCTGTATGTTGAAATAAATATATAGAATATTTAAGTGGAGACTGCATTTAAACTAAAAAGTTAGAGATGGTCAAAAGTTCATCTAAATATTTTATACACTTAAGAATTCATACACTTAAGAATGCACCTGATTTTCCTGACCAACACATCACAACCACAATGAATGAATGAATCAATGGTTATCAGGGAACTGAAGACATAATAAGAACATAAGCTAAAAGGCAAATTTTATTCTCTTGGTATTGTATTTTATAACTACTTCTTTAATATCTCAGCTCAAAACCACTTTCCTGGTATTGTGAAATGAAGGCTGTTACAATGAAAGACTAGAGGCCATCTTCGGTTTTGCTGACTTCCAGAGGCAATTTTGAGCAATTCGGATTTTTTGTTCCATTTATTTAATAAATTCACTAGATCATAATAATCAAAAAAGAATGCTTGTAAATATTCTGAAAGACAGATTTATCAGCATAGGTGACCACTCCTGGAGTTTCTCAATGGTGAAACAAATGAGCTGAAACCCATAACCCTTGTATAAGGTTAAAATAAGGATTTCTTTTTTTTTTTTCGTTTTTTATTGGCTACTAAATGTCCTAGCAAGTTTTTGTCAAAAGCCTAGATAGAAAATGGAAACAAATGCCTTGCTGTGGGAATGTTTCCTTGCTTGCACTAACCTTGACTACAGCAATAACACATTGCTTAACAGTCAAAGTGCACTAGGTCACCTCGGCAAGTGACACCATCAGGATCAGTGAGCGTGCCGTTCCCAAGGAAGCAGATGTACGCAAACAGGTCCAGGCCCAAGTGTCCTGAGTGCAGAGAAGCCTGCTAGACCTGCAATATTCTTTTCCTGGACAAAGTAAGCCAGACGTGACCCTTTGCTTCCCCAAAGGAGTCCCTACCCTCTCCATCGGGCCATATTCTCCCACCAGCAGCATTTTCTTTCAGAATCCATTTCATTTCCTAATTTTACAGCATTTCATTCTCTCTTTCTTACTAGCCATTACAAGGAAGATCAAAACTGGGTTTCAACAAATACATTAAAATAGGCCCTTATTGGGAAAGCCAGAAAGAGCATGCACAAGGTGTGGTGGTATTTTTGTCTCCTTGGGAGGATTTATGTAAACTCATGTATTAACCTCTGTGCTGTCATTGACAATGGGCCCACCGGATTTTAAGCTTTTATTTGCACAGTCTTGTCAAGAAACTCCTTGCCACCTGCACAGCAAACGACTGCATTTGAAGGAATGCAGCCAGCTTGATAGCTAAAATAACATTATGTACAAAACGAGGAACACCCTTTGATAGGTTTTGTTGGAAGTGTGCCACTGTGATTTGTAGGAAGCTCTAGAAGATGTGAAAGAAGGTGTACATGGTGTGGGGAGCATGTGCCGTCAGGTGGTTGGCAGTCATGAGGTGGGTTACTAGGAGTTCTGACACCCTATCTCATCGTAGACCTAACCTAGGATGACCCCTCCTTCAGGCTGGGGAGGTCTTCCACCTGCTTAGGGGTCCCAATAGCTTAGGGTTGGCTTAATTCTGGCACTGCTCTTTCTTTTGTGATTTTATGACCTTTACTCACATGGCACCAAAGAACTCAGGGATTGTGATTAATGGGTTCCTTGTCCACTTATTTTTTTTCTAAAAAGGGAAGGCCCCTTTGTGTGACAAGATATAGATACCAAATGATAATAAAAATGACAACTAAAGACCCTGATGCATTTGGAGGAACTGCACAAAACCAAAATGAAATGAATCATTTTTCTTTTCCTACCCACCCCTTACCCACCCCCCCCAACAGCAAAATATCTTTTGTTTTTGGTTTTTTTTTCTTTTTTTTCCTTCCCAAAGTCATAAGAGGCACAAACAGGTAGCAAGAAAGCATTGTGAAGCAGCTCCAGCTGAGTGCTCTCCTTGGCCCAGGTGAGCGATCTCTCCTGCACTCAGGTGATGACGGTGGGTCCTCTGCGGCCAGTTCTCTCGTGAATCTGGGATATTTTCAGGGCAATGGCTATGAGAGGGCTCAGCACTGCCTGGAAAAGAAGGAAAACCACTGTGAACAACTTGAACCAGTCACAAGACAGAACCTGTAATGGATTTCTTAGCATCTGGCTTCAAATTCCAATTTGCTGCTCACAGGCAGTCATGGAGGGTAGGACAGCTGCCTCCTATGGACCTTTGTTTTCTTCACCTTCAAAAGAGATCAGAGTACTCAGAGCACAAAAGTAGGGTCAGAAGATGATGATCCCCAAAGTCTTACCCAGCTCCAAAGGAAATTTACCCGATATCGAGAAGTGCACCAGCCAACCACTAGAAGAACTTGACAGCATGTAATTAACAGAACAGTGGATCACGAATACAGGAAGGTCAGAAATTTCCAGTCCTCCTCTGGTATGCCTCCTTCCCAAGTACATCCCTATCCTCCAGCCTCCACCCACATGCAACTCAAGGATAAAAGCTTATTCTTCATTCTAAAACCATCCTATTACCTGGATTCAGTTTCTATTTAAAAATTTGATATTATCCTAATGATTCAAAGATGGGCCAGTGCATTGGCTAATGCTGCAGAGATTCTCGATCATTCCTTCCCATATTATAACACTGTGGCTGTTATAAGGCACACGTCATGAGAAACCTCAGTGCTTCCAAAGTGGACGGAGGTGGGGTTGGCATAGAATCCTAAGGACTAGGATCTTGCAAAGGTGAAGGACACAAAGAGGATTAAGCATCATTTCTTGCCCTTTAATGCTAATCCTACCATCAGATTGAAGCACTGTTTTCCAAACTGTGGGGCACACACCATTTGTGATGATTTTAGATGGTGCATGGACACGGTATTACTTGAAAAGGAGAGAAAGTTGGTCTGTTTTCTGTTCATTTTCAACCCTTTGAATCATCAAGAAGGAACTGTTTGTTGTCTTAGGACTTGAACCAAGACAATGCATGTCTCAGGTAAGAATTACCTAATTAGAAGATTTAATATTTTTATGGAATTCGGCTTTATGGTGTGCTTGTATTTATCAAGTGGTATTTCTTCTAAGTAGATTATTGATGTAAACATTCTACAGTAAGTAAACAGATTGAAGTGAAAATGAAGTCAGTCAATATAAAGACAAATACTAACAGAGATGGTATCGATAGAAAAGAAGTTCGGGAGCAAACACAGATTCCATGATTCCAGAAAAGAAAGCCTGTGCTAGTGATGGGGGAGTCCACCCATTTTTTTGGAATTACAGAATTTCCTTAGATTTTTGTATAACCCAAAGGTGTCTTGGGAGAGGGCCTGAAAGATGCCCAAGACTGAATTTTTGCCAGCCTTGTGGAATGGAAACCTCAAGCTAAGCTTCCATTTTTAAGGATGTTAAAGCAGAGTGCTTTGTCTTCTTCAACTGCACAAGTAAAGCAAATACATGGATAGGAACTTTGATTCACTTGGGGGTTAGAATAGAGCCCAATGCTTAAGATATTCGATACACATTTGTGGAATAAATGATGGCACATGAGTTTGATGAAAAGATGGCAAAGCAGGTAGACCTCTACAGACACTCATGAAGGGCATTCAGAATGTGTCAGAGGGATGGCTGTACTGGACTCTTACTGTCATATTTTCTTTTATAAATCACAACTTTGATTCATATAAATTCCACGTGTCATCAACAGGGCCTCATGGGAGGGGAAATTGATTTTCCTGAGGTGACCAGAGAGACCTTTGGAATGGGATAAAATAAGAGGGGTTAAAGCCTTCAGATGAGAGACTTCTCAGGTGAAATGGGAAGTAAACAGTTTGAGAAACAGAAAAGTATGTGGAATGATCTAGTTGGGTTCCTTCATGTCAGACAAGAAAACTGCGGCACAGAGAGGAGACACTAGTGATTGAGGATCACATATATGCTTAGTGGCTGAGCTGTGACGATAACATAGGGAGGTCCCCTCTACTGCTCTTTCCATAATACAATTCTAATACAAGTTCTGTGAGTGACAATGAAAACTACAGAAGACAAAAGAACCTAAGGGGAGGACTGGGAGAAATATCAGACAAGTTTCAGCCACATCAGCCATGGGGTTCGAGAAGACTGGGCAGCCATGCTTACTGACCAAGGACAGTGAGAAGAAGAGGTCCCAGGTATGTGGATTCTGGTGAATTCACTGGAAGTTCTAAGATATAAATAAATTAAGAGACTTTAATCAATGATGTTGGGAATAAAGAGTTTTTTCTAATTCCAGGGCTTCTTAGAGTGAGATAGCTCTTCTACAGTTAAGAGTAGAAACAGTGAGCTTCTTGCTCCAAACCAAGGGGCAATGTGCCCATTCAACAGTATTAACAACGTGGCTCCAGGGCCCTTCTTCCACCTTGCCGGGTTTGGCAAATGCTTGCTGTCATCTCTAGTTAATAAGCATACCATGCTACAGAGGGAACTGGATTCAGTTTCTATTTAAAAATTTGAAATTTGTTTATACCAGACTTTTGGCACGGATTTTTCAATACAATACTTAAAAATATTGTATTAGGATATTTATCTTGGTTAATGAGCAATTTGATGCCTTTGTCCCTTTAAATTTTTCCACCCAGTTAACCTCATCTGATGTGGTTTGAATCTAGAAAAATCTCCCGAAAAGCCTGTGTTTAAGAAGCATGATCCTCAATACAGCAAGGTTCAGAGAAGGGACTTCTGGGCAATGATGAGAACTATAACTTCATCAGCAGGTTAATCCCTTTGATGGATTAATAATTTGGGTTACTGGATGGTAACTATAGGCAGGTGGGGCAAGGATGGAGGAACAACCTAGGTTGCTGGAGGTGTGCCTTGGGGACTATATCTTGTCCCTGGTTTCTTGCACTCACTCTCTCTGCTTCCTGGCTACCAGGAGTGGAGAAGCTTGCCTCTGCCATCCTTTCTGCCATGATGCGTTGTCTCACCTTGGGCCCAGAACAAAGGAGTCAGCATCTATGAACTGAGACCTCTAACACCATGAGCCAAAATAAACTTTTCCTCCTCTAAATTTTTCTTGTTGAGTATTTTGGTCACAGCAATGACAAGCTGACTAACACATCATCCCAATCCTAGTCCCATATTAGATTTTAACTTGTTCAAACTCCCTGGAAAGACACACTTCTCCTTTTTACCTTTTCTTCATCTTCTCTCTTGCTTTATGTTGTTGATGTTTTAAACTATCAGAGCCATGAAACAAAACCAACAAACTGAAATTCTTATTCTTACAGCAATAGACAGGAAAGGTGCAAATGATATGACTGTCACAAGATTCAAAGTAAGTAGAGCTGGTTTGGGGGAGAAAACAAAACCCTACACAGACACATAATCACTTAGTAAGATTTGTTATTATTTGTGGAAGGATCCCAGCACTAAACTGATCTCCATAAAAAATGCACACTTACAGGATCAGAGAAGTATCCTGATGGTGAAGAGTAGGTAGGAGATGGTGATGAGAATGGAGAATGGCAGTACTTATTACAGGGGATCTTTGAGGCAGGTAATATAACCTAGAGAATGCTGACCATCCTGCAACATGAAACACTTACATCCCAGCATCTAAAAACTAGGGATTTATAATAAATGCATTTTCCCTGATCACAAGAATTGAGTAACGTCAACACTTGGGTTCAAACCTACTAAATCTATCGTGCCAGATTTTTCTCTCCTGATTTCATTCAAGTCTTTGGTTTTTATCAATATGATGTTTGCTTAGTCTAAGTCAGTGGTTCTCAAACTTGGAAATGCACCAGAATTGCCTAGAGGATCTTTTAAAATGCAGATGCTAGGTTACCTCCTCCTGAATTTGTTATTTATGAGGTCTAGGGTGGGATCCCTATTGGCACTTCTGGCAAGTTCCCAGGTGATTCTGGTCTGCTGGTCCAGGGACCACACTTTGAGGACCACTACTTTGATGCACACTGGCTACTGTGCCTGTCAAATGCTTTGCTCCAGGTAGGTGTAAGTTGCCCTGTTTATAGTTCATGATTCTAACTTCCTGGCCACAGCTGACTCTCTAAGTTATAGGCAGCCAACTCATAGGCCAGGTAGCCACCGACAATACAGCCTGGGCAAAAACTTGAACTAGCTGATGCGATTTTTTTCCTTCACGGATTTGAAATGTTAAGAAATGAAAGAATAGGAGGTTAGCAGTGAGAATTAAACTGTGAAGTTACAATTAACCAATCATCATGGCATAAAGTTCCTTGGCAATCCAGGCATATGGGAAAGCAGAGACTCTGAGAGACTATAAAAATGATAAAAAAGAAGAATGAAACTGAGAAAAGTTAAGAATTAAACAGAGCAGAGAGATAATGGCATGAATCCCAGTAATCTCTAAGGTAAAAATCCATTAACTCCTGCTGTGAGGGCCTGAGTTGGTAGCTATGTTCCAGGACTAGTTTCTGTGACTTGGTCCACAATCAACCCACTCATGGATTTCTTCAGCTAACTTTAATTTTTTTGTGCACTAAAATAAATCAATAATTTTAAACAAATTAAAATAAAATTGAATAAAATAAACACACTCAAGTTGTGTTTTTTTAAAAATTATTTTGACTAACCATGACTCTTTTCTACTACCAGTGAGAAAAACATTTTTTTCCCTTTTATACTTGCAAACTGAAATTAACTTCCATACCAAGCCAGTTCATGGCTCATATTCTCATTTGTGCTACAGGTTAAATATCCTTTGTCCAAAAAGTGTTTGGGTCTAGAAGTGTTGCTGATATCAGACTTTTTCAATTTTGGAATATTTGTACATACAGTGAAATATCTCAGGGAAGGCAATATTTAAAGACAAAATACATTTATACTTCACATATGCTTCATATACATAGCCTGAAGGTAATTTTGTACAATATTTTTAGTGCACCTTTGTTTTGGCTGCAACCCATCACATGAAGTCAAGGTGTGGAATTTCCCACTTACGGCTTCATGACACGCTCAAAAGGATCCAAATTTTGAAGTGTTTTGAGTTTTGGAAATTTGGATCATAGATGCTGCACCTGTCCTAGCAGATCTGACCAAGCTCTCCATCAGCTTGGCTGGAAGCCCTCTGGTGAGTCTTTCTCCTTTCCCACTCATCCAAGTGGTTGCCACAGTCTCCGACTGTGTTCCCACATGGTTGCCCATCCACTTTCTCCTTCTCAGCCCCCAGCTTTCTTCCTTAACACAGTGCTCTGCCCTCCCTGGCTTGCAGATAACTGCCAACTTCTTAGCCTCAACCATAAAAGCCTCTTTTTAAAAGAGAGGTGTTCATGTGACCCGCTGATGTGAAAGCCTTGGGTGGCTTCCCAAAAGCAATGGTCAGCCACTGTGAGCAAGGCTGTCAGGCTCTTGAACCTTGATTTATATCCATTGGGATAGGCAGAAAATGGTCACCAAAGATATTGGGTCCTAATCCCTAGACCTTATTGGGACAAATGGAGTTTTTCTAGACATGATTAAGCTAAGGATTTTGAGATAAGATTGTTTTAGATTATCCTGGTGGGCCTAAATGCAATCACAGTTAGCCTTATAAGAATAGGAGTGGCGTCACATACACACAGAGAGGAACAGGCCACGTGACGATGGAGGCAGAGGCCAGAATGATGTGGCCACCACTGTGGGACATCCACAGCCACCGAGGAGGCTCCACCAGCCCCCTGGTCCTGTGCATTCCTGCAGAGAGTGTCTTTCCTGTTTTACACAAAGGAGCCCCCCTAGGCTAAATACTGCCTGTTAATAGTAGCCTACTCAGCAAAGATGACCAGTGATTTAAAATCCGTCTGGGAAGCACACAGAGGACAAACTCATGAAAAACGAAATCAAACACATTTTTGCTATGAAAATGCTAAACATGGCTAATGATCTTTATAAAGTAAGATATACAACCTTGATTGTAACTTTAATCCCTTTTCTATGTCAAAAATATATCTTGATCCAAAATGTACCTAAAATCAACGAAAACAGACAGTTTGAAAAATGTCTATATAAGCCAGAAATCAGAGCCCCACACTGGGAGGATTGATCTATCCTGACAATTAAAAACAAGAAGAGGTGGAACCTCTACAAAAACTCTCTTCTGATGGGGGAAAAAAACCATTCCAAATGGATGTAGATGAAAGTGTTTGAAATATTATCAAAGAGGTTCATCAAAGCAAAAACAAGCCAGCAGTTTGGGGCTGCGGGGCCTCTAACAGAAACTACACTGACTTGAGCAGGTTCAGCCTCCTTCTCTACCACTATCTCCGCTTCTCCAATTGGTTCAGCTTAGAAGGTGAAGGGTGGCATTTAGATGGCACATCCAATATGAAAAAGAGGAGTCAGAAAGCCAAGTTCCTATTGGTTAAATGTGAGCTTCACTGGGCTCCATACACAGAAGTCTCATGAGGGGACGAAGCACGGGAGTAAGCACATGCGGGGGCTAGCCAGCCTCTGTGGGCACAGCTGGGAGGCATCAGGAAGGAAGAAGCTTTCAGTGTCCTGCTGCCTAAGTACCAACCAATGTGCAGAGTTCCCAGCTTAAATTTCATAGAAATGCTTCCCTGGTCACTGTCTACCTTTTACTGGCTTCTCTCTGTCCCCACAGCTCACTCCTTCTGCCACCAAGAACATTGCAAAAGGATGGGGTGTTGCTAATTGGTTGAGATCCCTATGTCACCCAAATGTCCCTATCATGTCTTCACATTTGTCTTCACAGACTTCAAAGGTTTCCTTCATGTGGAACAAGCTTTCTAGTTTAATGGAAAAGCCCCCACCCAACACTACTTACAAAATTGCCTCTCCAGTTTGTGTAACTTAGAGAGGTTTTTTTTTTGTTTTTTTTTTTTCATTTGCCTCCTCTTTTTATACACTTCTGCTTTGCTCTTATCATACAAACCAATGTGGAATGGAGCCAACACTTGGACCTCTTAATATCATCCCACAAGGCAAGCTCACGGTATGTAAATTGGTAGTCAAATGGCCACAAGGACCATACTTCCATCCTTTATTTTGGCTGTTAAAAAACAACATTCTTCTTCCAATGTCAGATCAAATGCCTTTAGAAACACTCCAGTTCAAATCAACAACTTTCTATTGCCAGATGCTCGGCTGACATCTTCAGTGAGTTACCAGCCTGTCACTTGAATTTCTGACACCCCCCGCCCCAGGTTTGCCATGGGTGCCATGCCCTGCAGTCACTCTGGCATCTTTGTGGGAAACTAACCTCTGTGTGATGTGGTGGGTGGTGTGTGTCAGTGGTGCAGGGGTGACCCACACTCACAGGGCTTCTCCAGAATGGGTACCAAAAAGCTCCTGATCAGAAAGCATCTGAGCTTTTAGGTGGCCTTGAGCCAGATCATACACCTCCCCTAACTGGAGACGCATTTGGCCTTTATGGAGACACAGTCCATGGTTTGGTGTGTATACTATTTGAGTTTGTCCACCAAGGCCTCAGGTGTTGGAAGCTTGGTTTCCCAGAGTGGTGATGTTTGGAGATGGACCTTCAAGGGATGAAGACTAGTGGAAGGTCTCTAGGTCAAATGAAAGTGAGGCTTTAGAAGAGACTGTGGGCCCCAGCCTCTCTGGCTTCCTGT
Source organism: Marmota marmota marmota (assembly GCF_001458135.2). Lineage (NCBI taxonomy): Eukaryota > Metazoa > Chordata > Mammalia > Rodentia > Sciuridae > Marmota > Marmota marmota. The sequence continues at coordinate 10,853,277 of NW_025999998.1, read as the reverse complement.
CCGCACATATAATACCTTCCTCTTGGACATGACACCACCATGATGCCAACCTCCATTATGCCGTTGCCAGAAGCTAAACCAATGAACCAATCTTGGATTTTCAGCCTCCAAAACTGAACTAAACATATTTCTTATTTCGTAAGTAGTCTGCCTCAGATTTTTTTTTTATCATATTGAAAAACTAACTAATATAGCCTAGGATCCAATAGGGATCCATAGTTCTGTACCAGGACTATGGGGTCTCTCTAAGGATCAATGATTCTTACACTTAGGCAATTTTCCTCAGCGTACTTTAGGATCATAAAACCAAACTTGGACAGACAGACTCCCCATATTTCCTCAAATGTGTACTATTTATTGGACTTTGTGATTCAATGTGTATAACAGGAATTGAACACATTCACATGCTAGTTCACATTCATCCAAATTAACTCTTCAAAAGATAAGTTGCAAATATTAGTTTCCAAAGCTCTGGTTGGGCTAGCCTCAGAAAGACTATTCAAAATAATAAATGTGAGCTTCCTTTCTTTCGTAGCATTACTTAATCTCTATGAGTCATTAGTGTCATACACCAATGTCTAGTTTTCCTCTTGACTGAGTTTCTAGGCCCTCTCATGATCAGAGTCCCTGTGACCATTTCTGTCTGGTGGGTTAAGAGTGGAGGGAATGTGATCATTTTCAGTCAAAGTTGTTCTTCTCCCTCTGCACAGGGATTGGCAGTGTTCCAGGTACTTTTTCTTGATTCTGGGCCCTGGAGTAAGAACAACATGGAGGAGAGCACCTGCCCAAGGTGTGAAAATATAAAATGTGAATCAAAACTAGATTACATCCTCAGCAGTTTTGGGATACTGAACTTTGCGAGAGTATGTGATTTTAGTTTTGTTTTATGTTTTGGGTACTAGGGATGGAACTTGGTATGTGCTCTGCCACTGAGCTACATCCCCAGCTCTCTGGCTATGAAGATTTGGGGGTTGTTGGTTTCCATGGCATTATTTAGCTCACCCTGATTAATGAAATCCTACTTATTAATACCAATACTTATTAATACCAATTATTATTATATAATATTATATATATAATTATAATATAATTATTAATACTTATTAATACCAAGTGGGGAAAAAGACCTTCCAAATCACAAGGCATGAAGAATGGGACAATGCCTTGGAGACTCTGTGCTGAACTGAAGTCAGCTGCTTGTTTGCATGTTAAAGGTTTGGTCCTGAAGGTGGCATTATTGGGGGGTGGTGGAACTTTTGGGAGATGGGGCCTTGTGGAGGATCCTTAAGTCACTGGGGATATGCACTTCAAAGGGACCATAGACCCAGCCCCTTCCTTTCTTCTTCTTTTGCTTTCTGGCCCTGAGGTGAGCAGTTTGCTATATCACGAGCTCCCTGCGATTGCCATCTGCCACTCCCACCAGGGGCCTAAAAAACAATGGCTCCACCCCAATCACAGAACCTCCCAAACTGTGAGCCCAAATAAACCTTTTCTAAGTTAATTATCTCTGGTATTTCATTATAGTGATGTAAAACTAACTAATACATTAAACCAAAGGTTAAGAATGATGTAGCAGTTTTAAAACAAGGCTGCAAATTCTTTGGAATTGCTTTTATTCAGAGTTAGGGTCTCTTCCCCTTTCCCTTGAATCTTGGCAGGCTTATAAATGCCAACCAACCCAATTCAGCAGAAGTGATGTTATATGACCTCTAAGACTGGATCACAGAAAGTCAGGAAACTTCCTGACAGAGTTCTGAGCAGCTATGTTAAGTCTAACTATCCTTAGGCCAAAAGGTGTGGCATTGAAGAAGCCTTCAGAAGATTCCATCTCCCACTGTTTGAGTCACTCCCCATGTTGCTAGTTTTCCATCAGACCCCAGACATCATGGATCAGGTTAGTGGGGGTAAATCATCCCACACAGTCATATCCAAATTCCTTGTCTAAAGGATTCATGAGCATGCTAAAATTGTTCTTGTAGTACCACTACGTTTTGAGGCAGTTGGTTAAAAGTAAGGAGTCTAAATAGCACTTCAGGTGAACTTCTTGCTTGACTGCTAGCTGGAGAAAGAGTAAAGGGTTAAATGATATGAGAAACCCTATAGTATATTGGTTGAGCCCATGACTTTGTAGCACCTGGTTATAGTTCCATCTCTAGCACTAACTAGACAAGGTTCCTAAACATCTTTGTATCTCACTTTTGAAATTGGGATGCTAATGATAGTTTCTACTTTACAGGGTTGTCAGAAACATGAAATGAGATAATACATGTAAGCACTTATCAAAGTGCCTGTCACATAGTAAACAATTAATGGTAGGTATTAATAGTATTATTATTATTAAGCATTTCCAGTCAGTTTTAAATCATGATGTTTTCATTGCCTGATTATTTACAGGCATCAAAGCAACTCTCAGACATGAAATCTGTTTGCTTGGCTATTTTCCCTACAGACCAGCAATTAAAATTCAAATCTGAAGGCCATACCCTGTCTGCCCTTAAATTGCCACCAAGCCACATATCTGAGCTGTTCTTGCAAATTAGTGCTAATGAGCATAGAAGAAGGGATTTTTTCTCTCTCATCACATGGCAGGGGCCCTCTTCATTGACACATTCCACAGCTGACAACAGATTCAGAAACAGGCACACACAGTGGTTACAAGGCAGGCAGATGTACAAACAGCCTGGCCACTCAGCAGTGTCCCCAGCCCTACACTTGTGGCTGTCTCACTGCAGACTGCCAGGCAGCCTACTCTGATAAGTATGCAAATATGTCACACGCACACTTGAACATCAAAGGCATTCTCACTCTTGCTCAAGCAGACCTGGAAGCCAGAAAATACCATCTTTCCTGACTGGTATTAGGTCACAGCAATACAATTGACAGCACAGTAAGACAGGATTGATCTTCTTAATGGCTTGCGGTAAGTACTAGGAAAAGCCTTTTCTTGTCCTCTTCCATCCTCTGCCTTGGGTTCTAAAGTTTTGATTCTTGTTTAGCAAATTTTAATAGATGACACTACTTTGTGCCAAGCCATACTCCAAAGTCTTGTATTAAGCTTCTGAGTAGGTGGCATCATACCCATTTTAAAGATAAGAAAATTGAGGCTCAGAGTCATTGTGTAACTCGCTCAAAGCCACAAGGCTAACAAGTAGCAAAGGTGAACCCTGAACACGGCTAATGATGATTCTAACTACACTTGACAGCCCTTATATAGTGAGAAAAGTTTCCATTGTCTGAAAGTTTAAATCATATTTGTCTTATCCTTGTTGTAAAAGGTCTCTTGGTAAATTCGAAATTGCCTTCTTGAGAAGTGTGAAGTAGGCTGGGTGCAGTGCTACACACCTGTAATATCAGCAACTCAGGAGGCTAAGGCAGGAGGATTGAAGGCCAGCCTCAGCAATTTAGCAAGACCATATCTCAAATAAAATTTCAAAACAGCATGGAGCAGGGGATGTGGTTCAGTGCCCCTGGGTTTAATCTCTAATACTACCAAAAAAAAAAAAAAAAAAAAGGAGGGAAGAAAGCAAGTGATATTTTGTGCTCGTGGTGTAGCTGAGTAGTAGAATGCTTAATTAGTATGTACAAGGTCCTGGGTTCAAGTCTCAGTATGACCAAAGGGGTGGAGGAGTATAAACCAAACTAATCACAGAAAAGTACATACATACTTGACTTATATGTAAAAATGATGCTTGTACTTCTGAAAACAGCCTATTTGAGTTTTAAACAAACCCATAAAATTGTTTTCTTATTAGCAGAAACATGGTCAGCACATATTGTCTGCATCTAAGAATTTTTATCAGAAATACTACATGAGATTAAAGGGCTTCCCTTAATTCCTTTTGGAAGAATATTTATCATGAAAAATGTTTCATTTTATCACATGCTTCATGTTTATTTTGCTTTCTACTTTTTAACTTAATAACCCTTGTGATAGTGTCCTTTATAATATCATTCCTTATTGGTTAATTTTTTCTTTTCTTTTTTAGTTATATATGAGAGTAGAATCTATCTTGATATATTTATGCAAGCATAAAATATATCTTATTATAATTATGATCCCAGTCTTGTGGATGTACTTGATGATGAGATTCAATTAGTGCAACCACTCTGGAAAGCAGCATCGAGATACCTCAAAAACTAGGAATGGAATCATTATTTCACCCAGTTACCCTACTCCTTGGTATATATCCAAAGGAGTTAGATAGTTAACTTTTATATATGTTCCTTGTGGCATGAAAAGAATTTTACGCTAATGTTGCTTGGAATACTGTCTATATATGTCCATTAAGTCAGTTATTGTAACTATGTTCTTTAAATATTCTGCATTATTAATAATTGTTGTATCTACTTGTTATAATATAAGATATTCTGGGATTAGTGAGGATTTTTCTGCTTTTCTCTTTTATTTTTGTCGGTTTTTACTTTCCAAATTTGAATGTCTTCTGGAGGAACTAAACCTTTTATCATTTTGAAGAATCTCTTTTTTTTTTTTTTTTTTTTGATACTGGGGATTGAACTCAGGGACGCTTAACCACTGAGCAACATTACCAGTCCTTTTTTTATTTTTTTGTATTTCTTTAGCGACAGGGTCTCACTGAGCTGCTTGGTGCCTTCTAAGTTGCTGAGGCTGGCTTTGAACTCGCAATCCTCCTGCCTCAGCCTCCCAAACTGCTGGGATCTCTTTTGATCTTTAACAACACTTCTTTTATCTTACCTTATTGAAATTAATAAAACTTAGGGTTTTTTTTTGGTAAATTTGTTGTATATCCTTCCTCTTTTTTTGAACTCTCAAACTCTGTACCTTTTTTTTTTTTGCTTATGACTTTTACACCAAGCTGATATTTGTTCTTTCTTAACATCTAGATTGTCTTTTCCCTGAGCCATTTAGTTTAAAATAACAACCAACATATTTGAGTTTAAAATCTATCATATTGTTTTTGTTTTCCTCTACTAGGAAGATGTGTTGCTTTCTTCTATTTTTTTATGGTTACCTAGAGATTACAACATAAAACCTTGATCCATCAAAGTTTTAATATTTATCTAGACCTCCAAGATATGCAAGATAGGAGGGTAAGGATCTTACCTTATCTATGACTATTCTCAGTGCTTATAGTTATTGTTTGCCCATTTTAGTTCTAATATCAAAATGATACATATTTTCAGCACCTCAAGATATTATTATTAAAGATTAATATTGCTGATATTCATTGAAATCAACCTCTCTTTAAACATTTTTTTTTTTGCTGTATTTTCTTCCAAATGCCCCTGGGGCATCATTTTCCTGCTGTCTGAAGTCAACCCTTCAGATTTGTTTTTGTGTGGATCTGCTGGTCGACTATTCTCTCAGTTTTTGTTTATTCAAAAATGTCTTTGCTTTCATTTTATAAGAAAGTCACTAAATTGAGAATTCTAGTCCTCTGATTTTCAGTGTTGCTGTTGAAAAATTAGTTGTCAGTCAAACTATTGCTTCTTCGTTTTGGATTTTCTGTGAGTTTAGTCTGATGTGTCTAAATGTGAATTTATTTTTCTCTCTCTCACTTGGCCTTGTCGAGCCAGTGGATTGATTTCCTTTATCTGTTCTGGGAAATCTCAGCTATTATCTTTTTAAGTTCTGCCTTTATTGCAGTCTCTCTCTCCGCTCCTTTTAAGACTCAGATTAAATTATGTTAGCCATCTCGAGCATCCTTCATGTCTCCTGCCCTCTCCTGTATCTCCCACCTTTTCTCTCTCCCTCTGCAGTGTATCTAGTTTCTTCGGACATAATTTAAGTTCACTAATACTTTTCAATTTCTAGTAAACATATTTATTATGTTCTTAATTTCAGTTATCTTTTTTCAGTTCTTTAATTTTACAGCTTGATATCTTTTGATAGTTTTCAGTTATTTGCTGATGTCTTTGTATCTGGTGCTTTATTTCCATGAACATAGTGAAAATATCTGTTTTGCATTCTGCACTGAATACATTTTTCCAGTATCTGTGGATTTCTTGGCCGTACATGCTTCTACAGATTCTAGTACATGATAACTTGTCTCTTCAAGTGCCTTGTAACCTTTTATTGTTTTCTGGCCATTTTGTTTGAAAAATTACTTTTGGAAGTAACTTGAAATAATGGATATTGTTAGCTTCGTTCATTTTTTTCTCTCAGACTCCTCATGGAGCTAGTAGTCCCAGCTAGTTGTTCATGGATTTATAACTCTTTGGATATAGTCTGTACTTAAACCCATAGAATGTTCCCTTTTGAGTTTATGATCTAGAACAGGGGTCACTCATTATGCCAGGTCTCTACCTTCGGTGAACTCTTAATGCTAACAATACCTGAATCTGCCACACAGGTCTGCCTTTCAGTTGTGTCTTTGGTTAATCCTCTGGATAGCAGAGCCAGCCCTCCACCTGGACCCACGCCTGTCTCTACACCTGTGTAGATCACCAAAAGCACATGTTCATTAGCCCTTCGCCTAGACAGGCTATCCTAGGGTAGAAAGCACCCTGGATCATTTCCCCAAGCTCCATCCTCCTTTCTGGTCTTGTTACTATCTCATTAGATCATTGGTCTTTATGCTTTTTAAAAAAAAGATGCTTTTTTATAGTTCTGTTTTTTTTTTTCTTTTCTGTGGAAGGCTTAATCTGAATCACCTAGTCTACCTTTTATTAGAAGCTAAAAGTTCTTCACATAGGGTTTGTTTTATTTTGCTATCATTTTTCTATTAATATTTTAAAATGAAATTTTATGTGAGAATCCAAGTATTTGCTTCTTTTAAAACCAGAAAATCTGGCAACCTTGAGCCCATATATTATTAGCAAGGCAATAACTGGAGTGAGCTGTGTCCCCAAAATGCCCATTATGTTCCACTCTCCTACGCTCACCCCAGTCTAGATTTACTGCCTCTCCTGGTGGGCATCTGAATTTATAACTACTGCAAAAGCAATATTTCTTAAAATTACATATCCAAAAATCTAGGACACTCTAATTTATCTTTTTTGAATACAGAGCTTAAAGACCACTGGGGAGGGCAGGCAGATTACATAAGTAACCCAGAAATCTTTTAGAGAAGAAAGAAACCGGGATCTCAAGCTCTATTCCCTGTGATACAAACCCTCAGCATGGACTGAACTGACCAAGACTCATGCATAGGACTAGAATCCGGGAGCTGTCTGTGCTCGGCCCAGCCCTCCCGGAACACACTGCATCCTGAAGGGAGCAGCCACACTAGGGAGGCTGCAGGGCCGAGATGCTCAGGCCTCAGGCCCATTTTGACAGGGAGAACTCCTGGCTCAGTGGATTTCTGAGAGTATGGCCTCTTTTCTCCTCCCTCCCTGAGGAACCACCACGGCCTAGACAGAAACCTTCAGTGGCCAGAAGGTGAAGGCCCGGCTCCTCCATCTCCTTTCAGTCCAACTCAGGTTGAGGCCCACCTCAGGGGACCTGTTTCTCTGGGGAAAGAATTAACAGGCTTTCTGCACAACTGTTATTCACAGCCTACTTGATGGTTACAAGTAGCTTTGTAGCATTCAGCTTCCAGAGGATACGGCGTTCTAAGCCAGAGCCACTTCAGTGGACGGGATTTGACAACATAAAAGGAAGTAGGAAGTCTGAAGAGAGACCTGACTTCCTTCTGGTTGGAAATTGAGGGGCTTGAAGATTGAATCTGAGAACAATCTTGGAGGGTGGGTTGTGTTGTGTTGTTTATATGCCAGACTAAAGATGGCCGCCCTGGGTACTCTAATTTATTTCCTGTCCTCAAATAAGTTGACCTTTAGTAGATGGCAACAACCCTTATGGCTTCAGCTCCACTGTTCAAAAAATGAAGTTCATATTACCTTTTCTGTTGGAAAATAAGAGAAAAAGAGATTAAGAATGTCAGTGTGTTCTCAGCTCTGAGTGAAAGCCACCGTAAGCCACTAAAATCAGAGGCAACACCTTTCTGCATCAGTGGACACTGTCAGCCCAGGAGAGGTGGTCTTCATTTTTGTGTGCACTGGTCCCCTGCATCCAGCTAGAGGGAACACAATCAGATTGCAGAGGGACCAGACAATAGTGAAAAAAAAGGAACAGACGTCACTGCATTTGGAACCCATTCATAAGGGTATATCAGTTTCTAAAGCAACAGGCAGGACCATCACAGGGAGGGGAATTAGCAAGGACTCCCACCATGGAGCAGAGCTGAGCAGCAGAATTGAGTAGGAGAAGCAAATTGGAAAGTAAGAGAACTTCTGTGACGAAGGCCACCTGAGTCTTGTGAAGGAGGCAGTTCAACAAGACAGTCCTAATGCCAGCTATTAAAAAGCTGGAAATGAGCCCTCCACAGGGAGAGAGCTTCTTGCCTGCAATCTAAAGACTATTAGCGGCATTCACTGATGGTTAGTACGCATTTGTGAGTGCAATTTTGCCAAAAGAACATGTTCTCTCGTGTTCGTCGCCTTTCAGACTCAGCTTCTACGTAACCCACAAGTGTTTTAAATAATTGGCCTTTTCCTAGTTGTGCTAGACAGTCTAGGCACAAATTTAGAAGGCTTTATGTCTTGGGAAAAATCAAATTAGAACTTCCTTTACTTCATCCAGGGGTTATTTTGAATCTCTCAGCTCAACTAGGATAACTGTGTGAAGAAAACAGTCTCACACTGCTGCGTTGGTACCGAGGATGTAAGGTTTCTATGGAGATGCAAAATGGAACTAAATTTTTTTTTGTTTCCCTTTTTTTGTTAATTGACCTGAGAAACAGGAATAGGTTTTCAATGGTCATGGGAACATTTCTTTGGATTATTTTCTGCACTTTTGGTAATTTTCCAAGACTAGGAGAGAATAGCAGAAGCCAGGTGCCCTTGTAACTGCATACCAACTAGTTGGTTTGGCATTAGATTTATCTGGTTTAAAAGGAAAGCCAATCCAGCAAAGCACAGATAGAAAAAAGATCCCAAAGATCACCTCCAGCAAGATTTCTCAAACTTTAATATGTACCCGAATCACCTGAGGAGCTTGATAAAATACAAAATCTGATTTAGCAGGTCTGGGATAGGGCCTGAAATTCTGTATTTCTAGGGAGCAACCAGATGATGCTAATGCTGCTGATCCAAAAACTACCCGCTGGGTAGCATGAGTTCAAAGTAGTACTAGAAATAGTATAAAACTGTTTTTGAAACTTTTTATCAGATCATATCCATTAAAGAGAAAGTGAATTTGTAATGATTATACATTCTGAGCAATATCAGTATGATATATGCCCTGCTAACATGAGTGGGATCAGCAACTTGATTTGCCAATATAGAAATACCCACTATTCAAAATGTACAGCTGGAAAATCTTAGTACTTTATCATCAAGCCATCTTCATTTTTTGGCACACTACACTGACCCTCCTGACTGTTGTTTCTGAGGATGTAACTAAAAGCAAAAAAATAAAACAACAACAACAACCAAAAAACTGGAAAGCACATCAGACTTGTTGCTTCTAGGTGACATAGGGCTGCCTTGTAAGGAGGTTACTGTTATAGCAGGTGAAATGCAATTGTGCCTTGTAACCAACTCCTGGCAGCCCCATTCACTCCAGAATACTCTGCTTAAGTGGCTTCCCCACATGGTAAATATTCACTGGAGAGCACATTCATACTTTTCTTTGTTCATCCCGTTTATTTCCTTTTCTTCAGGCATTTTCCCTTTTATGTTCAGTGTTGCTCCTCTGAAAAATCACTGTAAGCAACTGCTTTAATTTGGAAAAAAAGAAAGAAGCCAAATACCTGAGTAAAGAATGACTTCATCCATGGCTGCTCAGTGGGAAAACAAATTCAGTTTCCCCTTTTATACATTCACAACAAAGCTCACTCCTGTGATTCTAAAATGTGTGGGGGTTTCCCCTTACCAGAGAGTAAGCAATCCATTTTAGAGCAGATACCGTCTGAGCATCCTCTAACCCAACTCAATCCTGATGGCCTCTACCTGGAGATAGCATCAGATCAGATAGTGTCCCACCATTATTAAAAAAAAAAAAAAGACTGCCTTTCACCCTTGTCACAGGTTGAGGGCTCAGTTCCACAAGAATGCCCCACTTCAGTCATAGGAAATTCTGACCTACTGATTCCCAATTGCGGTTCTCAGGAGTCCCTCTTTCGACTTGAATAATTTGCTAGAGAGGTTAATAGAACTCAGGGGAACATGCTTACTAGTTTAGGATAAAGGGTATTTTAAAGGATTAAAAAAAAAATCCAGCCAGATGAAGAGATGTATGAGATGAGTTTCAGAAGGATCCAAACACAGGAACTTCCATCCCAAAAGAGTTGGATGAGTATGTGTGGGGTTCTTTAGATGAGAAAACACTCAGACCATATGTTTTATCCTCTGTATAAAGGGAGAACGTGCAATTCCACTGCAGCTAATTGTTTGCATGCAGGATTGCAGACCTAGTGCATCACTCTTTTCCCCCAAGAGGAATCAGAAAATAGGATTCATTACAGTGTGGATATTCTCAGGGGTTTTTTTTTGTTGTTGTTTGTTTGTTTGTCTGCTTGTTCTTTTGGTTGGCAATGATTTATATATATTTAAATATATAAATCAGGGCTAGGGACAGTTCGTAAGCCCATGAAAACTAATCTGAGAATCAAATGTAGCTTGCAGCCACTAATTGGAAACTTCGAGACTACCTGGTTATATTTTCATGAACTAACAGCTTATATCATCCTTTATTTCCTTACATCCACTTTCCAACTTTAGAAGTTAATAATTGTGGGAATTCCATGCCTTCTTATTGGGCCTCATTCCTATTTTCTCTCTCCATTAGTCAATATGCTGGCTCAAGAGAGTTATTTACAAAATATAACTTATAAAAATAACCAAATTAAAAAAAAAGAATGACTTCATGAACAACAGTTATACTTTAAGACATTTCCCATTCATGTTTGGTTGTAATCGAAGGCCAACTTTGGAGATTTCCAGAGATATTTTTTTCCTAAAACCTTGAAACACATCCATATACAAAAGCATACATGAAAACAACTGTAATTCTACCTTTTACAAAATGACTGTATAGCCAAAAGTCATTTTAATTAACTTAATGTCTGGATTTCTCTGAATGTTATGAGAAATTGTGCATAAGGTGTCAGTCATAGTCAGAAACATGTAAGGTAATTGTCAACATGTTAGAGACCTTGACCAAACCCAGGTCTCCACTTGGCTTTGGGTACAGCCCATGAACTAAGAATAACTTTTATGTTTTCAAATAGTTAAAAAGAAGAATCAGAAGATTTTTGTGACATGTTAAATTATTTGAAATTCAAATTTCAGTGCCCATACGTGTAGTTGTATTGGAATAAAATCTCATCAGTTTGTTCATGTAGTATCTGTGTCTGCTTTTGTGCTACAGAGCAGTTGAGAAGTTTTTAACACAGACTGTATGAATAATGTTATAGATTAAATTGTGCATCCTGTTCCCCAAATTTCTATGTTGAAGTCCCAATTGCCAATATCTCAGGATGTGACCTTATTTGGAGACAGGGTCTTTACAAAGTTAGTCAAGTTAAAACAAGGTCATTAGGGAGGACCCTACTCCAATGATTTGTGTTATGGTTTGGATCTGAAAGCCCCCCCACCCCCACCCCTATAAGCCCATGTATCTTCAGGAGGTGGAGCCTAGGGGAAGAAAGTTAGGTCATAAGGGTTATACCCTTCAAGGAGATACTGGTACCCCAGCCCCTCTCTCTTTTTGCTTCCTGCCTGCCATGAGGTGAGCCGCTTTGTTCTGCTATGCATCTCTGCCATGACTGTCTCACCAAAGGTCCCCAAAACAAAGGGGCAAACCGACCATTTACCTCTGGTAAATGTGAGCCAAATAAGTCTGTCCTCTTTATTATCTGATGATCTCAGGCATTTTTTTTTTTCAGCAACAGAATACTGGCTAATACAATGGGTGTCCACCACAAAGGGGAAATTTGGACCCAGAAACACACTTAGAGGGAAGACAGCAGACAGAGACAGGAGAAGACAGCCAATCACGGATCAGGGAGGCCTGGAGCAGGGCCTTTCCTCAAGGCCCTCAGGGGGAAGCAGCCCTTTCAACATCTTGTTCTCAGACCTCTTTCCATTTCTGGAGAGAGGTTTAACCCACCCGGTCTATAGCGCTTTGTTACATCAGCCCTAGCAAACTAATACAACCAGCAAAGCTTAACCTATTTATTACCTGGATGTTTACAGAAAAAACTTACGGACCCCTGCTCTAAGGGACCGATTTTTCTGTTCAACACTTTGAAACTAGTAAGCATGTACTTCATGGCTAGCAACAATGAACCTGTTCTTTGTCTCACACCTACTGTAGTGTTTAAACAACTACCCTCTGGCATATGTGCCTGGAACAGCCTGGAATAGCACATTATCTTGGATAAAATAAGATCATGAAACAAGTCCAACTCAGTGCATCTACTCCACACCATGAAGAGAGTGAATTTATTCCATATACTCCATGAATACGAGTCCTAAAGGATGGCAGAGTGAGAGAAAGAAGAAGGGAGAGACAGGTGGAGAATCTCTAGCTCATTTTTGAATCTTCAACAGTGTGGTATATCTACATGCCATAGCACAAAAGACATGGTAGCCTTTTTAAAAGGCTCAGGTATTTAGAAGCTTGTTAGTTCTTCTGGGAATCCTCCCATAGATTCAGTGAGCTAAGATGTTAATGAGAAAGGAACAGACAAGACAGGTTAATTCCATTAGAAAACTAGTTGCTAATTAGCCTGAGAATCTTCTATCCTCAAGTGAGCAGAAACTGTTCTATATTGTTACTAACAACAACAAAAAAAGGGCAAGAGCAATAATATTAATGAAAATCAACATATATTAAGTATTTATTCATGGGCCAGGGATTGGGCAAGATTCTTCATATAAATGTGATTTAATCATTACAAAAATCCTATGAAAGTATTTTTAGCCCCATTTGACTGAATCACTGAAGTTTAGATAAATTAGGTTGCCCATGACCACATTCTCAGAAGATTCTCAGGCACAAAATCAAACATCTGATTCTAAAGCCCAACCTTTGAACTAGAGGCTATCAATCCAGCATTGATGGTATGTGAACAACCAAAATCTTATCTGTTTATCTTTATAAATGTTAGCCACTGGAAAAACTGACAGTGGTTTTATCTCTCCCTCTCTCTATAAGCATATCTGTCTATCTTGAGGCTTTCACATGTCGGGGTCTTGCTGACCCTGGAAGGAACCACACCTGCAGGGTTAGTTGTTCTTAGAGGTGACCAACAACTCATCAGGAGAGGGAGAGCGCCTTTTTTATGAAAACTAACCACTTTATCAAGCTCTCACTGGGCTCTCACACTTGGGTCAATATTTTCCTTCCTAATCTTCCCAAGACCAGTTACCTAGCAATAAGAGAAATCCCCTGTGCCCAGAAACTGCTGGAATTCTAGCCAATCCTAAACCTGCCTTCCCTGCCTTTGCCTAGTTTTCTCCTCAAAAACCATAATAAAGGCTTTTACCTAAAATTTGCCCTTACTTTTTCTTTTTTAAAAATATTTTTTTATTTGTTGATGGGCCTTTATTTTTTGTTTATTTATACGCGGCGCTGAGAATTGAACCCAATGCCTCACACATGCTGGGCAAGCGCTCTGCCACTGAGCCCCAGCCCCAGCCCTGCCCTTGCCTTCTCTGCCTCCTGGCTAACCCTGGGGCTTCCCCAAGTGGCCTGGTGGAGTATGTCATGCCCCCTCCTCTTGGGAACTATGAGTAACAACTATTTTTTAAATGATAGTCACCCCTGGCCTTCTGGCCTCACCATAGCTGAATAATAATGAAACCTACATTTTAAGCCATTCTTGCAGTCTCGTCTCACTCCAGTCCTACATCATAAAGTGTGGAATACACACATGGCGATTTCTACCCACAAAAACCACTCAGAAATGAGACCCTAAAAAGGAACATAAAAGCAGAATTTCATAAGCTTTCATAATTTCCCCTCCTGCCCAAAGCTTAAGCACCCTGCTATTGAAATGCTGCCTTCCTGGAGTCTGTCATACCTCCCAGCATTCCTGGGATGCAAAAACTAAGGACAGGACAATCCCTCACCTGCATCTTGAATAGGAACTCTGAGCATGGGATAGGATGTCTCACTTCAAATCATCCCGGAGTAGATAGGAGAGGGAACACAGCCAAACTCCTCCCCATCTCAGCCCAGGTCCTGCGTTCCCCCTGCAAGTGCAGCATGACCATGATACACAACCCAGACAATGTCCCTCCAGATGCAGCTGATTGCAATACTAGTCCAGGGCTTTCTTCTGACGGTCACAGTGTTCGAGTTCACGGTCAGTATGCATTTGCTAAGATACAGTCTTGTTTATGAGAAAAGCAAATGATTTACTACCCACCAAAGAAGGGCACTGCTTCAAAGAAAGCCTGAATCATGACCAGTCAAGAGACCAGCGCAGCCTTCTGCTGAAAGGCACGGAAACTTGGTTGTTCATCTGGGATGGAACAAAGAGAATGCTGGAAAAGCAGACTGTGCTGGGTACAGCTTGTCAAGCCCATTCCTCTGGCAAGAGGAGTTGTGAGCAGTGGCCCTCTGTACTTGTGTGACCAATGCAAAATCATTCATGCTCCCTTTTCAGGCTGAGTAAACAAGATCCAGCCAGACTCAGAGATTTGTGGACATTATTAGCGCCGAGATAACCAATAGCTGGTTATGCATGTGTTTAGACGTAGCCAAGCAGAGGCTCCACAATAAAATATTTTGGTAAGAAAGTGACACTTAATATTTTAGAAAAGTGAGGCTGGGGTTGTGGCTCAGCAGTAGAGCGCTAGCCTGGCATGTGTGAAACGCTGGGTTCAATCCTCAGCAGCACATACAAACAAAATAAAAGTATTGTGTCCAACTACAGCTAAAAAAAATTTTTTTAAATTGTAGATAAGCAGAATAGAACCATGAGAAAAAAATCAAAATATTACATTTCATTACATTTGTTTTTAAAACTAATTTTGTTTTTATTTTGAATTACATCAGGGAGGTAGATAGGGGAAATAATTTTTTTTCAAGGTTTAGAGTTTTTAAACCTTAAATAAACTGATCACCACCACCCCCCAAACAGGATCAAGGTACAACTTCTAGCTCCTCACTGTTCTGTTCTTAAGGCCCCTAGGTTGTGGGAAAAGTTGGCAATGCCAAGATATTCTTACAAAATTTGGAATAAGGGCCCCCTTTGTAGATAGGGTACTAAAGGCAGATTTGAGTTGGGCTCTGTCTTCGGGATGGACACAAGCAGTTTACAGTGCAGACATCTACTTTCTCCCAAATCCTAGTGGTGTCCAGTGTTGGAGGACAGGACCGTCATGTACCTCTAAGGGAGTTTTGCTCACAACCACCAGCTAAGGAAAAGGCCCTTTGTCATCAAAACTCTAAACAGCCCTGGTCTTTAATAGACACTGATCTCTGGGAAACAGCTGCCAAATTCCCAGCCCAAGGGAGTTTTCCACATGTCAACAGAGGATCCACCATCCCAGGGAGTGTCCTTGGCTCAGTAGAGAGCAATGCACGCAATGCAGATTGGGAGTCCAGGTTTCAATATCTAAGCAAGAAAAAGGAGGACTGTTGACCCCGTGGGGGTTTTTCCAGGAGGTAATTTACTTAAATGAGTAGACATATGGAAAACCTGTACATGTTTGTTGCTTTCCCAAATTTAATTCTGCTCTGATTTGTGAAAACACAGCTGCACTGAGTTCCTTTCTGCACCACTAGAGGGAAATCTAACCCACTTGACTAGAACTTGTTTCTTCTTAAACAGGAAAAAAAAATGATAATCACAGAACACACATATTAAAGCTAAAGTACTTTAAATACTAAAGTATTTTAAGCACTTTAGTCTTAAAATCCTTTCACCCTTGCCTATATTTTTTAAATTGTTTGAATCTATGGGGGCATAGAGCCTTCTAGAAGAGTATTAGCCAGCTATCCTAACTGGACAGGAGCCTTCACTAAGGAGAAACTGTCCTAACAGACAATCTGAATCCCTTCCAGGTCAGCTTGAGTTTATTTCCTCAAATTACATATTCATTAGCTATGGAGAACAGCTGGTCATCTTTCTCCACCTCGTATTACTTTTTAAATTCCTGAAGACCTCCAGGTCATGCCTCTCTTCCAAGCAAAAATGAGCCAGCTCCCTAACTTGGCCATAGCATTTATAGTCCGATCTTCTCACCACGTGTTTCTTTTCTAAACTCTGTCTGCATCATTCCACCCTCACTGCATAGGTCCAGATTGCAGCAATACAGATTAAATTCTAGGGAGAAAAATGAAGTATTTCCTCATGGTTTTCCTTGCATATATAGCTATTGAGATATTACTGTGTAGGTTTCCTTTTTAAATAACATAGTAATGTTTTTGATATATATTTAGCTACTATGACTCCAAAATGATGCTCACTCTCTCTACCACGTAGATATATATCCACATACATGTAAATATATGCTTTCATCTTGTCATGTGAAAATGGAATCGCTAAGTGAATGTCTTTATATGTGTCACTTCTGAACTCCATTATGTTTCCAACTCTTCCACATCATATATGTTATTTCCACTTTAATTCTATTCTCCAAATTTTTGATCAATCATTCCAGATTCCTTAACTATAAAACATAACCTATAGGCATTTTAAACATTATTCTTTTAATAGTTTCAAAACCAATTCATTGCTGATTCAAATAAGGGAGAGAAAACTAGTCATTTACTACTTTTTATAGGTTTGAAATAACAAAAATATATATTTGGTTTTTGTCCCCAGTTCTTGACACAAATGCAAAACTCTTGAAACTTCCTGAGTGTGCGTGTTTTTTTCGTTATTCATATTCCAAATATACCTGATCTATGTGAACAATGTGATTCTCAGTGGGTCCCTCCATGGCTTCAGATTGATGACTGCCCAAGGATCCACCCAGGTGGTCAGAGAGTTGGAACTTTCAGTCCCATCTCCTGGCCTTCAGGGAGGGAAGAAGGGCTGGAGGCTGAGGTCAACAACCAAGGGCCAATTATTTCATACATATGTAATACAACTCCATTAAAGCCCCCTAAACAACAGGGTCTGGACAGATCAAGAGAGCTCATTGAAAGTCTCCACACTCCCCCATTGGAGGCTTGCCCTCTTCCATTTGACTGATTCTGAGTTCTATTCTTTAAAATAAACTAGTAATAGGAAGTAATCTCCTAATTTCTGGTAAATTGTTCCAGTGAATTATTAAACCTGAAGGAAGGTCATGGGAATGCTGGAATTTGTAGTTGGCCAGGCAGAACTATGGGTACCCTAGGCACCTCATTTGCAGCTGACATCAGTATTGAAGCAGTCTTGTGGAACTGAGCCCTTAACCAGTGGGGTCTGAGTTAGCTCCGGATAGTGTTGTAATTGAACTGAGTTCTTGGACACCCAGTTGATGTCAGAGACTCAAAGAACTGGTTAGGTGAGAAGAAAGCCTTTTAATAATAATACTGAACTAAGGCTCCAAATGTAGGCTTGGACTTAGACCCAGGTAGGAAGAAATTCTTTCTCCTCTGAAACTTAAATGTAACTATGGACATCAAAGATTTCATTATAAGAAAGACCTATTTTGACCCTCCAGTGGGTCTAAATCCCTCACTCAACTTCTTTGCCTGCTCTGGGGGCTATTGGAATGATAAGAAAATAGGTACGTGTGAACTATCCAGAATGGAGCCCTGTAGATTATAGGTACCTTAATAATGGCAATTTATTTTATTCAGTCCCCCCCCCATTACAGTACGGAAGCCTGACAACAATACCAAGGTTCACACTGAATACAGAATATTCCAGTTTCCCATGTAACATAATCAGTCAAGGGCATTCCAAAGTACTTAATAATACTCAACCTTTCATTAATTTGGCAAAATTCTACTGTACATTTACCATATGCCAGCTGTTATTGGTATACTCATCACCTGGTATACTGCTGGTCCAAGAGCCACACTTTGAATAACAAACAGTTAGATGAGCTGCCAAGTCCTAGCAGCAGGACTTTGTATTCAGAACTATAGAATGAGGGATGCCAGTTTCTAGTGTCTCCACAGGTTGGTTGTACCCAGTCCTATTGTTTCTGGTTACCTGTGAATTTAAAGCCTTTTGGCTTATCCCTTTTTTTCAAATTACTACCAGTTGCTTTGAGAGCTCATTGAAGGTCTCCTTATTTCCACTGTTCAGTTTTGCATGTGTCAGGTGGTGCTGCCTATGGGACACACAAGTGGAGTCCAAGAGGCAGTGGAGATCCAAGTCTACAGAACAGAGACCAACCTGTGGAGACACTAGAAACTGATGTCACTCATTCTACAGTTCTGAATAGAAAGTCCTGCTGCTAGGACTTGGCAGTTCATCTAACTCTTTGTTATTCAAAGTGTGGCTCCTGGACCAGCAGTATACCATCACCTGGCAGCTTGTGAAATGCAGAGCCTATGGCCTCCTCACACTTAAGTCAGAATAGCACTTTAGCAAGATCCCCAGGTATTTTGTATGTAATTAAGGTTTGAGAAGCCCTGGTTTAATTAGAATCAGAAGTCCCACTTCAGAATAATTAAAGTGGAATTTCCAGGAGTGGGGGACCTAGGCCTGGATATTTCCATCAATCTCTTCAAAAGGTTCTGATGTGCAGTCTGGGCTGAGAACCACTGATCTCTTTTACTCTTTCCATGTTCTCTCTTCTTCAGAAACCCATCTCTAGAGAGATGTGCAGTTCTACAATAGGATGAAGGCATGTAACTCAAACATGCTTTATTGGGAACAGTCTGGACGTATTCACAGTGCCCTCCCTCAGTCTCAAAGGTATCCTGTTTTCCATAGCAAATTATGTATTCTACCTTCATGAAATTAAATGGCTCTGTGCTTTCCATTTCTGGATTGTTAAGTCATAATAAGAACAGGTAGAACAAGATGGCAGATGCCCTTTGGTTTGACAGAGGAATCAAATATAGAGTGACTTCTGATACTTAGATATTAGTCCTTAAAGTCTTCTAGGTATAAATTCCTCAGTTGCAAGGAAGGTTAGGGAGAATCAGACTTCTCCCAAGAACTGGGGTTTGATGGAGTGTAGTTATATTCTACCATGAAACTATCAAAGCCAATGGTTGATTAGCCTCAAGCTGATTATCAGTTCTGTGATTATCCTATCCCTGAAAAAAAATTCCTTTCCTTTCTCTTTGGATCCTCTATTGTTCATTAGCTACTCTGCCCATGGGCTCCAAAGTACAAGGGAAGACAGTGAATAAAAAGTTAATCTAGTAGTTCCGCTAATAAATTGGGTGGGAAAGATGTACCCAATCCTGCTCTTTCTGGTTACCTGTGAATTTAAAGCCTTTGGCTTATCCCTTTTTTCCAAATTACTTACCAGCTGGTTTGCGAGCTCATTGAAAGTCTCCTTATTTCCAGTAAAATTAATCTTATATTTTTAAAACTATGAAATCTTCTAGGCTATTTCCTTCTTGATTTTCCTAGGACCCAAAATGAGGGCAAAACATCATTTATCTTCTTATCTCCTTCCCTTACCACCATTTCATATTTTTAAAAAATTTTTGATATAGGTAAGAAATTATCTGACATCAACTTATGGCATAATTATTTATGCAAAAAGACACAAATGAAAAGTCCACATGTAGGAGATCCAGGAACATACTGATTATATCACAACTTTTCCTAGTTGAATCACTAGGTTAGTTCTGAATACTTTTGCAAGGCAACGAGTGTAAATGTCTACAACATGCTCTGTTCACATGTGCTTAAGATGTCTGGAAAAGAAATGACTCATGTTCAAAATAAAATAGCCAGATGCTGATAAACCAGCTGAGAGGAATTCTGGCAAAATGACTTGAATGTAGATGGCAATTGAGTTAGGGTGTGCAAACATTAAAAACTACCTGTTGAATTGGAATAAGCTTATCAATGGAATCTCTGCAGATTACAGAGTTACTTTAAAGGGTGTCTGCATGTGTGCATAGGCATAGAGGTAAGAGCAGAGTGGGTGTTTATCCTCTGCTTTCTGGGCTACAAATAAGAACAAGCTGAAAGGGTTGGAAGGATTCTCTCTGCAGCTGAGAAAGCAATACAAGCTAGTCTCTCCCTGTTGGGCCTGGATCAGTAACAACACCAGCAGCTTGAGAACATGTCTTATCTTTGATCTCTGTTAACAGTTAACCAAAGGCCTTTCCTTCCAGAGCTCTTGGGAGGGAGAAGTAGGTGGTCTTATAAAGTTACATTTAAAGGGAGCCCCCAAACACTCCAGTGCATGTGTCTAGGTAAAGCTGTGCAATAATTAACACAGGGAGGCCTGATAAGAGAAGCTTCTTCCTTTTCCTTAGGTGTTTGGATTTCTTTAAAATTTTTACTCTATGTTATCTTGACCTCTGCAATAGGACTTAAGTTGGTGAGTCAATGATGTGCAATATTTTAACAAGAAGTTCTATTTTAATATAACATTTTTAGGTAGTTCATGTGCTAAATATTCTGAGGCACAATTAATTAGGCTTGGGAAAAACTCTAAGTTACTCATGATTAGAAAGCAAAGTAATATCAGAGATCAGAAGAGCAACATCAATGAAGGGACTCCCTAAACATTCAAATTTATAAACACTTTAAGCCAACAAGATGCAATATTTTCAGTAATGGGGAATAAGATGAGCATTATTTAGGTTTTCTTTATCCACACAACCTTCTAAATACAGGCCTTTAGAGTTTTGGGCTTCAAAAATCACTACTTTTTATGCTTTTATGGACCACTTCAGAGAGATACTCATCTGGGTATAGAATTATTTTCATGCATGTCTCCTGGCCTGGGCTTAGGGAGGAGAAGTACATAGAAGTAAGCAAGTATCATAACAATTTACCCTGTGCAAATAGGGAAAAGAATGTTCAGAAAAAATAGCCCTGAGTCAGAATGAGTCAGAGCTGGGGAGGCCAGGAATATCATTCCTCACCCTGTACGTAGCTGTGGACTTCCAGGGCTTGCTTCAAGCTCCCTTCCCAACATGGGATGTAGAAGAGTGCTTTATTCGGAAAGAGAGGGTAAGCCTCCATCTAGCTCTTGCATGATTTGGTACTATCTTGGGCAAAATGTACTTACCAGAAAATTATTTTGGCAGAACATGGCCCCTTCATGGCATGGAGTGCCTGTGATCCTGGGAGGAAGGACCCAGGGCTGAAGCTGGCAATGTGTCCTGCCCACTCATGCTCCCACTGACCCTGGAAACAGCTCTCTGGCCTCTCCTTCCTCATTTGGGATTGTTTTATTCCAGATAAGTCTTTTGGCTATAAGTCTGGTGCAAGGATCTATATAGCACCATTATGGCCAAGTTCCTTGAGATTCTCCAAAGAAAGATAACCATGAAAACACAAATTAACTAAATGAATGACAAAGAAACAGTGTCTTATTCCATCCAAAAGCATATTATAGCTGGAAATTCTGAGCAACTCCACAATGAGAAACAGTATTTTCTCTGTTTCTCTACTTTTCCACAAAGAAGTATATGCAGATATTTCAGCTCAAAGAATCATCTTTTTGAGGATTCTGCAAAACCCAAACTGAAGCATAGACCAAGGAGCCAGGAGCAGTCAACAGCAAAGCGTGATGTTCCCAATATCACAGTGGGTTCTTTTTAGTACTAGTCAATATTGTCTGGTGCTTAATGACTAGGGGAGTGGGGAAACTTATGGTTGAGCTATTTGTGATTACTGAAATGGCCTCAGAGAGGAAGCCAAGGATTGCATCTACACTGTTACTTCCAGGTTATGGTCCAAGAGTTTCCAAAACACTTGGAGATGCATAATTTACACAGGAATAATCAGACATTCAACTAGTTTGACTCTAACTTGAAAAATTTTTAACTTATCTATACAAAGTGCCTTTTCTTAGTATCACCCCAATCAAACTGCAGAACAGTCAAGAGAGCCAAGTTGGGAAATAGTGGTCTGAACTTGTAAATGCTAAAAAGCAATTTTTGGTTTGCCTTCAACTGAAGCTTTCAACATGCCTTTCCACTAAAGACCCATGGAAGATCTTGAAATTTGCTAGGAGTGGTAAGACACATAGTGTGGAGAGAATAGCTCTGCTTTTGTACCTGTGGTTCCTGGTCATGACCGCTGGGATCCCTCTCGTAGCTCTCTGCATACAGCCTGATGGTGGCTCTCACGCCACTGGAGGAACTAAGCCTGAAGATGAGCCGTGATGCATCCGAGAAAATGATCCTCAGGCCCTGAGACCAAAGACATCCAAAATGGATCAGTGAACAAATGATCAAGCAGATGATAAGTAACTCCAACCCACTGTGGCAATCAGCACGAGTCTATGATCTAAAAAACATCAGGGTCATGACAACTGTTCACTGGCTTTGCGTGTTTACTAAAAAGGAACAGTATGGTAAACCTAAATGCTTCTTGAGGTTGTCCACTTGTCTCTTCATTCTATTTCTGTTGCTCT
This sequence comes from Marmota marmota marmota, assembly GCF_001458135.2. Classification (NCBI taxonomy): domain Eukaryota; kingdom Metazoa; phylum Chordata; class Mammalia; order Rodentia; family Sciuridae; genus Marmota; species Marmota marmota. The sequence goes on along the minus strand of NW_025999998.1, from coordinate 10,830,834 downwards.
GTGGTTAATGTTGGTGAGGGTTAGGATCAAAACTATAAGCAGATGCTTAAGTTTCCCTGGTCTGGTGATGTGAAAATCAAGAAGAAGTAGGGGTAACAAGATAGGATAGTATTTAATAAATGTTCTTCAAGTCAAAGGGCATCCTTTACAAATCTTCTAGATTCAGGTAGGCAATTTATCCATTTCAGTTAGAAAAATTGTCCATGTTCAGGTGAGGGTTACCCCACATATTGTTAGATGTTGCTTTAAGCATGTCTCTTTGCTTTGTTCTGGGTTTTTTCCTCATTCCCACATTCTTCTGGTAATAGTTGAACCCCACAATGAAATGCTCAGGGCTGCAGCCTCAGCTGAGCGGACGGTGGCTGAGCACACCCTCACCCTTATGGCTCTCTCCTCTCTTCTCACCTCTAAGTCCTGGCTACCAGGATAGGGTAGGAACCTAGCTAGAGCTGCCCAATGTTAGTTCATTTTTGGTTCGGAATGTCCCTACTCTCTATATTTCCTCTTATTTGTGGTAGGGTTATTTAAATATAATGACCATAAGATCACATTTTGACTTCTGCTGAAGGAAATTTGTTCTCCTAAGACAACTGATAAATTATTATTAATAAGCATGTTGACAGAGGCCAGAGAGTGAAAGAGAAAGGAACAAGATGGTGACTTGCTGCTTCTTAAAATGTGAATGTCTTGGGCAACTTTGCTTTAAGCCTTCTCCCTAAACAACTTATCCTTGAAACCTCTGGCCTCGAATTCTGCCTGTTAAAAAAAGTAAGGCATTATTAAAATTGTATCATAACTGCTGCATAAATCTGAGTGCCAACTTCTTACCCCTAGTCCCACCTGATGATACCTGATGGAAGCAGATTATGGTTCCATTTGAGTTGTTTTCTGCTTGTCTAGGTTTAATAAGCATATTTTGTTCCATCCCCAAATAAAAAGCTTTAGTTTCTTTTAGAGAAGTTCAACAAAAACAACAGGGAGCCATCTCCCTTAGTGGCAACCAATTACTCTATTGACTTTGCAAGCAGGGTAATACTGTCCAGGATTCATTCATTTGGAAAACCTTTTAGGGTGGCTTTTATAGACTAGGCCCTGGATTAAGTCCTGGGTATGTGGAGATAAAGACACAGTATATGCTAGTTTATTAAAATAATTAGACACAGTTTTCTTAACTACCTTTTGCTGTTAGAGAAGTAAATGGTCAACAAAATTCCAACTGAAGCAAATGAACAAATTATCTATGATCTGGAAAACATCACATCATATTATATTCAAACTGACAATAAAGCCCCAAAGGTTCCATAGTTGTGTTCACAGTGATGTTTTTACAAACACTTTTGAAGCTGTTATTCACTTTTAATCTTGCATTCCCAATGTCACCCTGTATGGAACTCACCAATATGAAACTCACTGCTCAGGACTATGGCTTACATATTAATTGGTTTAAATAATTCTAAAGCTGAGTCAATAACACATTTATTGTTGCAGATTCTAGATAACTTGGGGCCTCTTCTTCCAGTGATCTTCCAGACACAACCCTTTAAGGTCACTTTCATTATACAATTAACCTCTTAGATCAGTTTATGGCCCCTGAGAGGTATTTAATAATTCAAGTCATAACAAACCATCCATATGTGTTATCTGCTCAAAACAGACTTTACATAATGAAATCATGCTATTTTTTTTCTTGAGGATATTCATAATAACTTTGGTTATGCTACATGCTATACTCATAGAAGACCCTCTGAATCTATATCTGGTAGGCAAGAATAGATTTTTTCCTTGAAAAACTAAAGGAGTAAATAGCAGACATTAGCCCACCAGAGATAGTTCAACATCTTCTCTCTTTCGTAGGAAACCAACCATGAGATCTAAACTGAGAATCCATGTTGTTTAGGAGATCATTTCAGGTGAAGAATATCATAGTTCTTCTTCTCCATAAGGAATGTCAGGTTTTTAAAATATGATGTTTTTTAAACACAGGCTATTCTTGTGTTTCAAAAAATCCCAGAACTATGTCCTTAATGTGTGATTAGTTGAAAAGGATTGCTTTGAGATCTGCATGTTCCTTACATGAGCCTCATGGATCGTGCAACCCAAACAAGAGCTATGTTCTTTCCAGTGTGAATCACCACCTGCTATCCATTATGCTATGGGGCAAAAGTCATCACTAACCAAGACTTGTCAGGTTTCTAACTCTTAATTTCAACAAAGTATTAATCATATAATTTGCCTTTATTTTTTAGGTTACAGCAGGGGTTGGCAATGTACTAATTATAAGTGGAATTTGACCTGCCACCTGTTTCTACAAATAAGTTTCAGTGGAACTCAACCATGCCCAATCAGTTATATATTGCCTGTGGTTGCTTTTGTGCCACAAGAGCAGAGATGAACAGTTGTGACAGAGGGCATCTGGGCCACAAGGCCTAAATGTACTACCTATCCCTTTACTTCAACATTTGCTATCTCCTGGTGTAAACCATAACATTATCCACAGCATAGAATATTTAGCTTTCAACCCTACACCAGACAATAGAAAATATAACTATCTGCCTTATCAAAATCTCAATAGAGAGAAATTGTGTGCTGAAGTCCGGCTGGGCAAAATAACCGGGAGGTGACAAGCAACTTGAAGGTTGAAGCAGGAACTGCTTTATTGCGGGGGAACTCAGCGGGAACTGAGCGGGAACCCAAGGTAGCGGGAACCGCTTTATTGCGGGACAGCAGAGGTATATATACCTAACTGATTACACACAGCTTGGCTCAATTAGCATCATCTAGACACAGCAATCAGCCAATAAGGAATCCCCACCATCTAAATGGCTCGGCAGTGTTGCTTCACAAACCACTCCTCCTGGCAAACTGCCAGGCGCTATCTTGATTTGATTTACTGTCCCCAACATTGTGTTCATGACAAATTTATCAGGGTATCCATTTCCTCCATTTCCAGATGTTCCACCTTCTAGCCATAAGTTCATCTGGATATATTTGGCCCCAATCAACTTCTGATCACCTATGCTTGACAGAAATGAATTTATTAAATTGCATTTTAGTTTTGTATTCTCACTTTTATTGTGTAGTGCTGCAAGGCACTGTCTTATAAAGTCCATTTTCATAGTAACTATAGGAAGATTGTTAGAGACTGTATGAAGCTTCATGTAAGACATTTCCTCAAGAGCCAAGTGTTAGAAAAGCCTTTCTTTTCCTGAGGAACTGATCTTCCTTTTCTTTCTGATGACAAGTACTTTGTAATTAACCATATTTCCCTTTTCAATATGGCTGCCAGGATACTTAATGCTAAGTTTGAGGTTCAGTACAAGTGGATCCTTATGACTTGCATAACTGTGAGTTTTTCTTCTTCTTTTCTTGACTCTCTAATTTGTATATTCCCTAGTCTTGATTTCTGTTTCTTATTTACATTCTAATAACTTCATTATGTTTTTGCTGCCACAAATCCTCTTGAAGAACAGAGTCCTACAGTAGATGAATAAAATGAGTTCCCCTTGCAGCCTTAACCCTAAAATGTTGGAATTTGCTCAGTTTTGTCTTTGAGTCTTTCCTTCACTGACATGTTCTGGGAGGGCAGAACCTTGCTTACCTCCACTTTACCTGCCTAATCTAGCACAATACCTGGCACACAATAGGTCTTCCAAAAACACTTGTTGAATAAACATCACTGCATGTTCAATACCAGGTATGAACACACCAGGGGCCCCACCAAGGCAGTCTCTGAAGGCCTCCCTCCACTTTTAGCAAGGGCCCACAGGCCAAATGAAAACACATTCCTCATGGTGAATTGGAACAAATGTACCCACCCCTGAAGGATAGTTGTGGAAAATAAAATTATAGAAATTATGTGGCATATCATTATGGGAGCTTCTCTAGTGTATCTTCCCATTCTTCATTTCTCAAAATATTCTGAAACAAAGCTGGGGCTTGAAAAACACAATGAAGTTGAGTCTAGGTAGCTTCCCATTACTGGTTTCACAATCTTGGACAAATTACAAACTTTGCTGCACCCTGGAATTAGCCAGGAGGATCTTTTAAAAAATGGTGGTGCCAAGCTCTTGCTCTCACCCCAGGCACTGTGGTTTAAGTTGTATGGGGAAGGGGTATAAAAGGGCCCTTCAGTTCTGGCCCAGCATTTCCCTTCCTCCTGAGTGCCTGTGGTGTGTGCCTCAGTGATGGGTAGGCTTTTCCCACCCTGGATTTCTTGCAGTGAGGAATGGTGTTAAAGGAACCCTGTCACATGCAGCCGCTGCCGCACAATTACCCTCCAGTCTGCTTCCAGTAGTAATTACTGCAATTCTTTTTTTAAAAATCCCCTCAGATTTTTCTACTCTTTGATTTACTATTCATGGACAGTTTGAAAATAGTACAGGAATAGCAAGTAGATAAACCAGGCTAGGACTCCAACGTGGCCACTTATTAGCTGGTGGTCTTGAGTAAGTCATGTAAGTTCTTCCCCCTTAGTTTTCTAAAAATCAAAGGAAAAATAACTTAGCTTGTTGAGTTTCTGTGAGCATCAGATTAGGAAATGTTTTGGCAAAGTTGCTTCAAAAAGTTATCAATCACTGTACAAATATTATGATTCTTCCTTTACTAAACTTTTAATGAAAATGGTGCTGTGCTCCAAGTTTTCCAAGCTTCCAGATTTGGCGCATACTGCTAACTAAAGCCTTAACACTGATGGTTTATGATGCAATGGTGCATACTTACTTTAAATTAGGCAGAATTAAGATCAATTTCACTTAGGAACGTTGTCATGCCCTCTGAAATCACTGCTGACCTCACAGATCTCTTCCCCTTTTTCTTCTCTATATCTGCCCCTGAACTGGCTTTTTTGACAATAAAGATCTTGAAGCAATGGACCCTGACCTCCATAATTGGCCAATTTAGACCCTGAAGTTCCTGAAAGAAGGAACTTTGTGTCATCCAGGCCACAACTTTAAAGAAAAAGAGTTTCAAAAAAACATGTTCAATGAAACATGTTTAGTGAACAGAGGACCTAGGACTTCAGCCTACGTTTTCTGACTTCAGGTTTGTGATCTGATGTTGGTCCACATGAAACTGCTGAAGTTCATCCATGGCCCTTCGTGTGAAATTGTTTGAACAGTATCTCATATGTTTTGTATGGTCCCCAAAGCTGGCTCAAAGCCTTACGTAGAGTAAGTATCTGATAAACGTTTGATAAATGAATGTTAGGGTTTTTGTTGTTTGGTTTTTTAAGCCCTTGTGTAAATCAATGCAGAGAAATCTGCAAGTTGCTAAATACATGCAGTGCTGCCAGATGTTAGTTTGGAGACTCAGGACATGTTGCAGCCAGGCGGGAAGGAGGAACTGTACATTACCAACAGTTATTTGGCAGCATCTGACCTAGTCAAATACCGATGTAGGATGAATTCCAGGGGGAAACAGCATATGGCTCTGAAATCTGGTACAATGTCACTTATACAGTCAGTTGGCCACACCAGGCATGTGAACCTGGAGACAGGACAGCCTTGGAAAAGAGAGATTCTGTGAGCTTAATTCAGATATTTTCTCCCACAGGAAATCCCAAACGATTTATCTGGAAAGCTTCAAGGTGAAAATATTGCTATGTAACATCTGAACTATATTTTGTAGAAGAAAGCATGCAGCCCACAAAGCAGGGGATTTGGATTGAACAGACATATCTCTACACACACACACACACACACACACACTACATAGAATTGCCCATTTTTCTTTGTTTAAGTCATAGAATTAAAAGTGAGCATGAGTTCAAACGTAGCTGAGCAAGGGAGTAGCTAGTCCATGCAGTACCTTCATATGAATTACAAAAAGGTGTCTCCCCTGGGTCAAAAAGCATCTTTCCTCTTAGCTAGACTGGATTTCAGTAATTCTTCTGTATTAGACCAAGTGCCTTTGTGCAGTGCACTAACTGCACCTTCATACCCAACCGCCCTGCTCTAAGCTAGAGAAGATTTTTGTAAATGTTTTTCTTTTTTGTCACAACTGTCCAGCTAACTTGGGGTTAACATTTAGAAAGACATATTTGAGGAAATCAAAGATCTTTTAAAATGTTCTTTTAAAACCTATACCTAGCAAAAAACAAACAAACAAAAAAAACTTTATATGATGAGAGGGCTACTGAGGAAATAAAGACTTAAAACTTATTCCTCATCAAGACTTCCACGGTCAGATATGGAGCAATAGAAGTAGGTCACACACATTCTATTTTCCCACCAAAATGACTGCTGATCCCTGTTCACACAACACCTGCCCCAGTTCTGGGATATATTGGATTCAGAAGCCCTTGACCTGGATGACAGCATAGCTTCCTCTCTTAGTTCCTGTGATAGTTTGCAGCTTTTTCCTTTTATATTTGTATTTCCTGGTGATGGTTACCCTCTTGACTACACAGACATGTTAGCATTTTAGTAGGAAGTAACTGATTGCAGAAGGTTTAGATAGTTACTAAGATAGTCCCTGAACAATCAATTTAGGCCAAGAGAAGGTAATTCATTACGACTCCAATTAATCAGAAACAGGGGAATGAGGACTTCCCAATTAACCAGAAACAGCATCTCCATCACTCCATTTTCAAATCAGTCAGTGGGTCATTATAAAGTTCTGATTATGTGTTTGACCCTTAAAGGATAAATAGAAAAATCTCAGTGATAGTGGCTATTAGAAAAATATTTTTAATCCATGGTTTTCAAGATGTCATACCAAGAGGCATATTAGGACAATACATAACCTAATTTTCTTTATTTACCACAACTACAGGTTTGCAGAGTAAGCAATTGAGTAGAGAATTATAACCATAGCTATCATAACATGCTCTGAGGATGCCTATAGGAAATCCTGGCTCTTTATCTGGAAAGCTGAACAACCACACATTAGCCACATTCAATTGTGGAAAAGTAGGTAGTCTGATAAGATGGTTTCACCTGGGCCAGCTCCTACTTATTGTTCCAGGCACAATTTAACTATCACCTCTCCATAAAGAGCTTTCTAGAATCCTGGTCTAGATTAGTTTCCCCTGAAATGCATACCCAAATAAATTCTTTCTTAGCGATACTGTTCAATAAACTTGATAGCAATTACAAGTTTAATATCAATTTGTTTTCCTTGCTAAACTGAATGCAGAGGGCAGGAATCTCATCTATTCTGTATGCTATGGATCCTCAATGCAAGAGGGCAGACTGTCTCATAATGTTTGGTAAGCAAAGGCAGGCTGCTCAGCTCATGGTGGCTGGGAATGAGAGCAAGTGAAGTGCCAGGAACAAAATATAATTTTTGATAAGCACTATGTCATTTATAAGACATAAATGAGTCAAACTTCACCATGTTATCCTAAGTTAGAAAAGGAATATATATATTTATTACACATTTTTCTACATCACAATTTGCAACAGAAAATGAATTTTTTAAACCCACATTCATGCATTCAATATGCATGCGGTGATTATCATCCCATGTCCTAAACATTTCTGGTTTTGAACACAGAAGAGCTTTATCAGGGTACTAACTTTTGGATTTAACTAAACTCAATGTGGACTAATCAGTGTGACTGAAATGACTTCCAAAGTTCTGCTTCCAGATGCATAAACCACACTCCAGCAAATGGAGCATGATAAAGACAATGATAAATTATCACTGTGCCATCTCTGACTTGGTTCATTGATTAGGATGTGATCAAAGTTGAGGGCTTACAGGTGTGCATCACTGCACCCAGTTTATTTGTTTATTTATTTTTTAGTTGTTGATGGATCTTTATTTTATTTATCTATTTTTTGATTAGTTCCACATGACAGTACAATGATCTTGACATATCATACATTGGTGCACGCCTGTAATCCCAGTGGTTTGGGAGGCTGAGGCAGGAGGATCATGAATTCAAAGTCAGCCTCAGCAACCTCACGAGGCCCTAAGCAACTCAGTGAGACTCTGACTCTAAATAAAATACAAAATAGGGCTGGGAATGTGGCTCAGTGGTTGAGTGCCTGAGTTCAATCCCCATACCAAATAAAATAAAATAAAATAAAATTTATAAATAAATAAATAAAACAAAGTTGAGGGCTGATGGTTGACCAGTTAAGCCTGAAGAGGGAAGACTTCAGCCTTGGAGACCCAGACTCCCCAGCTGACCTCACTTAGTGTTCATTATAGGATGATGACATCTCAGTGAGCTTCTCTGCATTGCTGCCCAGGGTTTGGTGGCAACAAGGTACATGTTAAAACACCATGTGCTAAAACTAAAATGTGATTTTCAGACTGCCAACTTACTTTCTTTATGATTTCCAAGTAGTGAAATTAAAAATTGCAGACACCTTACTGCATATTAAAACAACTCCAAAAGCAAACAGACTTTAGCATAGTCTTCAAAGTGTGCTTTTTTGTTTGAACTCATTTCAAATGGTTCTTTTTTTCCAGGGTGAGAACATCAGAATGTTTCCATGCGGGCTGCATAACTTGAAGAGGTATTAATATGCCCAGAGTTAGCCTGACATAATCAAATTGGACTTGGTTTTCCACATCAGCTAACTGGCATGCATTTATTTTCATCAGGTTTTTAAATATCAGCTGAACTGTTACTTTGCAAATGCCTTTAGCACTAGTGGGATTTCATTTTTGAGCTTGCTAAATAGAAAGACAGGAGTTGGACTAGTCATGGAAAGAGACTCAATTACTTCAGTTTTGCTTGCGAAGTATCAAGGTTTCTCATTTCAAAGCAAATTTTCAAATGTAAGTTATAGTTCTGGATTGATGCCATTATGGTGACACTAGGCCATCTCTCAGTGTGACACCACTTCTATCAGCCTGTCCTTCATTCACAACAACGGGACTAGAGGGTTCCTTCTGTAAGAGCTGGGTAAGTCTCACAATTGTGGGTGTTGAGCAGAAATTCTAGGACTTAGGCTCCAAGTAGGAGGTGAGAAGGTGTGTTAGTCAGCTTTTCGTTGCTGTGACCAAAATACCTGACAAGAACAACTTTGAGGAGGAAAAGTTTATTTTGGGCTCAGTTTAAGAGGTTCAGTCCATGGTTAGCCAACTCCATTGCTCTGTGCCTGAGGTGAACTAGAACATGATGGAAGAAGAGTGTGTCAAAGGCAGGCTGCTCAGCTGTTGGTGGCTGGGAATGAGAGCAAGTGAAGTGCCAGGGACAACATATAAACTCTGAGGTCAATTCCCCAGTGACATGACCAACCTGCCTACAGTTACTACTCAACTGATGAATAAATAATTTGAAAAGAATGGACAGTATTCTTTTCAAATTATTTATTCATCAGATGGGTTCATTTACTAATTAAGTTATAGCTGTCATGAGATCTAACCATTTCACTCCTGAATATTCCTGCATTGCCTGTCAAATAAGCTTATTGGGGTGCACCTCATAGACTAACCATAACATTCCACCTCTGACCCCCAAAAGCTCATGTCTATCTCACAATGCAAAAAGCATTTAGTTCATCTCCAAAAGTCCTACAGTCTTAACAGTTCCAGCATCACCCAGAAGTCCAAGTCCAAAGTCTCCTCTGAGACTCAAGGGAAGCTCTTGGCTGCGAGCCCCTATAAACATCAAAGCAAGATACATATATCAAGTATATATCAGAACAGAGTTAATATGTCCATTCCAAAAGGAAGGAATAGGGGCATAGAAAGAAGGGATGGGAGCAAAACAAGACCTAAACACAGCTGGACAAACCACTCCTATAGCTCCATGTCCAGCAGCTAGGGCACATGTTGGTGAGATGTGATCTCTAAAGGAATTAGACAGCCATGCCCCTTTGACTTTTCTGGTTGCTGCCCACAGGGCCTCTCTCTTCAACTGGCTCCGTGTGCCACCAGCAGCTTTTCTTGGCAGACATTCCTCTTTGCTGGCATCTCTTAATCCTTGGGGTCTACATTTTAGCTTTGGCTCCCTTCTCAGAGTTTCACCCAGGGGCTACCTGAAGGTATTTTAACCTTGCTACATTTTGGCCCCTCAGATCTCTTTTGGAAATCTCAGTAGAAGCTTCTATGATCTCCTAACTTCAGTACCCTGCATTCCTGCAGAACCAGCATCCAGCATTGTGTGGACAATGCCAAGGTCTGCAGCCAGTTTAAGCAGTAAGTTAGCTCCCCCCCGCCCTGGGGCTGCAGCTATAGTGGCCTCTGAGTTCCAGAGCAGCCAAGTATAGTGACACAAATCCTGGGCAAACAATTTTCTAGCCTTTCCCCCTTGTGAGCAGGGCACCCCCATTGTTTCTTCTCAAAGGAATTTTAATTTTTATACCCTTGAGCCTGTCATGAAGGTGGTCTTGCTGATTCCTGAAATAACTTGTAACTTTTCTATTGTTTCTGCACAAAGAACTTAGCTTCTCTTCAGTGGTGATAATCTCTTTATTAACCACAAGTTCCTTGGCCCTGATATTACATGTGCTTCTTTTTTGACCCAACTAAAAGTTTTAAAAATCTTTACTCTTTGCTTTTTGCTCCTAATTTTCACAGTAAACCTTGCTGAAATCTTCCAGGATATCTATGCCATGGTGAGAGTGCTATACTGTCTTGAAATTTCCTCCTCTGGATTAATTTGTTCACCACCTTTAAATTCAGCCTCATAGAAAATCTTAAGACATGGGCAAAATGTAAACAAGTTCTTTGCCAGAACGTAACACATGTAGCCTCCAGTTCCATTTCCAATAGATTCCCCAGACCCATCTGAAATCTCCTGAGCACAGTCATTATTGTGTATATTTTTACTGGCATTTTAGTCTTCTGAAATCCTAGAAGAATCACCCATTAAGTTCTGCTTACAACATTTTAAGATTTTTCCAGCCTGAATCTCCAAACTTTTCCAAATTCCTCCTACAAACCAGTTCCAAAGGCTTCTGAATCATGTGGTCAGATTAGTTGCAGCAACAATCCCAGACCTAGGATAAATTTCTGTGTTAGTCAGCTTTTTGTTGCTGTGATCAAAATACCTGACAAGAGCAAAAAAAAGTTTAGAGGAGAAAAAAAAATTTATTTTGGGCTCACAGTTGCAAATGTTTAGTCTATGATCAGCTCATTTTTGTTGTTGTTGTTCTGGGCTGGAGGTGAGGCAGAACATCATGGCAGAAGGGCATGAGAAAAACTACTCAGCTTGTGGCATCCAGGAAGCAGTGAGAGCAAGCGAGGTGCCAGGAACAAAACATAAGCCCCAAAGGTATACCCCACCTGCCTATAATTACCACCCAATATTATCAATCCATCAAATGAATAAATCCACTGATTAGGTTACAGCTATAATCTAGTCATTTCACCTCTGAAAATTCCTACATTGTCTATCACATGAGCTCATTGGGGAACACCTCATATACAAAGCACAACAGGAGGAGATAATGATAAGCCGCCATCTTGGTATTGATAATGTTTCTTTGCAAACTGATGGTGGAGGGAAGAGAGACCCTGCCTGGCACAAAGGAAACTCAGAATGTCTGTACAATTGATTCACCCTTGAAGAAAGGTTGCCCTTTAGGCCACATGGGAGTTTCCTAACCTTTCGTATCTTTTTCATCTTGTTACAAGGCATACCCTGGGAACTTCTTAAAGTTGTCGTAAGTTTGATCAAACTGTTATCCTACTTTCATAGAAGCTATTGGCTTATTTTTCCCACTCATTTTGAGGATCAACCACTCATTCAGATTTTACCTGAGAATATACAGTGATATACCCTCATGGAAACAAAGAAATATAATGGAATCAAGCCTTGTTAAACTGCTATTTCTAAATCAATCTCTCTTGGACCCATGGAACACATGGGTCAACTCCTCTCTGGCTCCCCACATCACCAACATATCGGACACTTGGAGGCAGCCGTGGCAAATGCCATGAAACCCAGAAAGCCCCAGTATGGCTGGAAAGATCCCTAGGAACACACATTGGGGGTTGAATACTTCAGGGTTTCCTTCCTGCTCCTTGGATGACCCTCACCGGGTCTCACAGGATAGCCTTCTCTAAACGTCTCCGCAGCAGTGGGGTTGAGCGGGGCTTATCACCTGGACAGAATTTTAATTTCATTTTTGTTGGAGAAGCATTTCTGTCTTATCTCTAGAGTTGTATATGAAACAGCCTTTTTTTCCATGAGCTGTTTCCTGACTCTGACCTCAGATTAAGGACAAAAGAGAGACTAAGCTGCCTTAAAAAACCTTTCCCTTTCTGCATCAGAGTGTGTGTATGTGTTGGTGGTGGCAGGCAGGGGGAGTTCTCTGGGGAAGACAGAGAAATGTAAGTTTGAATCAATGCACAGATGAGTCAGAAACTAAAGAGTTCTTCTCATATCTTCACATGACAACTTGCAAAGTTGTATATTTCCCCCTGCTTTTCTTATCATATGTAGTTCATTAAATGCCAAAATCTTTCTTTCCCAAGGATGCTATTTTAACAAACTAATTTTAGTTAAGTACTTACTCCTATTTGTTATATGCCAAAAATGTATATGTATTATTTCATTTAATTCTCCAAATGGCTATATGAACTGGCCCCAATTATTATTGCTATCTCCTCAGATAAGGAAAAGATGGCACAGGGAGGTTGAATGACTTGCCTGAGAGGAACAAGGGGATGGAAGAGTTGAGACACATAGCCAAGACTTCCCGACTTTAAACCTGCACTCTTAGATGTTGCTCATAAACATTGTGGTAGCACCCTAAGGCACAGGATGCTCTGCAGCAGAATGTTGTGCTTTGAGATCATTTCTTGACAAAACAGGAATATTAAAACATTGTTTAAAAAATTGTTGCTGAAAATCCTTCTGTTGTGTACTTTTTTTTTCCACCAGTAGGTAGAATAGAAACTAAACAAGAGGCAATTGGGAATCTCCCACTACTTTGAGACTTTTAAATCTGAATCTCAAATTTAACTGTGAAATATTTTAAGGATAGAATAAACAAAAGAATTTGGGGGAATATTTTCCAACAATATGGCATATTGAAGACAATTTTCAAAAACATATACATGTTACTTGTGTGTCTAAGGGAGAAGAGGAAAATAAGAGAGCAGAAGAGAGAAATTTACCCTTTCATTCTTTCCTCACACTAATCAAGTCAAGGATTCTATAAGGGGAAGGAACTAATATTTCCTGAGCACTGACTAGGTGCCTGCCACTGTACCTGTGACTTTCTAGAACATTCTCTTCAAACTTTCTCTATTATCCTTCATGATAATTATTACCTTCAACCTTCAAGTTGAAGTTCAGAGAAGTAGTGTGCCCCAAATCACAAATCTAGAGAGTGACAAAGCCAACCTGTCTGATTGCAATACAGTAGAATATTGAATAAATAGGTCCAGAGCAATCAGTCTCCCATAACTAGCATAGACCTTGTGGTCTCCTGTTTCCTCTGGGTTGAGAGGCATCTGTCTGTTTCCTTATGGAGATTAAATTTCCTTCTATCTGAATTTTAAAATAATCCATAATTTTATATGTTGTCTTGAAGTATGCTAAGAAACCAAAATAACAAGACTTAGCAAAGGTATGGGAAAACAGAAACCCTCATATACTGCAGTGGAAATACTCAAATTAATTATGCTGATGCCCACACAATTTTATAAATATAGAAATCATGAAAGTATACCGCTTAAATGGGTTAATTGTATAGTAGGTAAATTATATCTCAATAAAGCTTTTATATATGTATATAAAAACTGTACTATGAAAAAATTAAAATTATATATTTGGTAAATTCTTGTCAATGAATGTGCCACAGTAATGTATAACTACTTTGAAATGATCATAGTAAATTCAGATGTCTTTTAGGTTTCTATAGTCAAAAATTGTGCTCATTTGCACAATATTACCTATAGTGTACCCAGACTTACTATCCCTGGAATTGAATGCTGATGCTACGACACCCCACACGGCCTCTCTATGCAGTGTACCCTTGTGTAGCCAACAGGATCAACAGTGGTGAAAAGAATCATCTGTGACTGGCTGATCATGGAGATGCTGCTGGTGTTAACTGACTCCTCAACACTCTCACTGAACCAAACCCAGACTGCAGAGAAGCTCCAGTGTGACTCAGGGCCACCAGCCAATGAGGATGTCACTAGGGTCCTGAAATCTGGAGTGAAGAACAACAAAAAGGTCCTGATAACACTTATCTATTTACAGTCATATTTCCAATCAGATGAAGGAGTATGGAAAGGAAAAAAAATCAATAAATTCCAGAGTAAAAATGGAAACCAATCTCCATGGGGGCGGAGACAAAGGGGAGTGGAATAAACTGATGTCAGAACTCGAGGTCGGGTTGTGAAATTAGCCTGATGTGAATGGTTACAGAACATCCTGGGGGAAAAGTATCTAAATACTGATTGTACTGAGGAAGATAAAAGGTAGAGTGATATTGGATCAAACATAAAAACAAATCAGCTCAACACACAAGCTTCTCATGAGCAGATAAAGTCCAGAACCTGGCACTGAGTAGACCCATCCCTCCAAGGGACAGTTTCCAAGTTTTCCTCATCAGTGAACAAAACCTCCCGAGGATACTTCAGAAAGCACATATTTTATGTCTCTTGAATCCTGCAGTAACAAAAACAAAGTGAGCCTTGAATTTGGGGGAAGTTTGTCCAGAAAACCCTGTATAAAATGGAAATGGGCACGTGGTACACAACTGGAAAATCCACATCTAAATACAGGCTCAGAGATGCCAGCTAGGCTCCCAACTTTCCAAAGATTGATTCACTGATGTTTTTTCAGAGCAAATGCATTCCAGTCCTTGAATAAAACACACCACAAATATAAAAATGTATTAGGGACTTTTTATACAAAGGATAGCTAAGAGCTTTTGTGTATTTGATTACATTCTATTTCTAAAATAATTCTGTGAGGTAAGCATTCTACAGATGAGGAAGAAACGATGGCCCCAAGAAATTAAGCAACTTTCTGAAAGTCACAACAAGTAGGTGGCAGGAGGTGATGCTGAGGCTCCTAGTTCCTTATCCATGATTTTCTCTACTATCCTTATCTTTCCAAAGTGAGATGACAATCAGTTTGTTGGGCCATCAGAGGGCTTCTATAATGAAAGACTGATATTTTCATGGAGATAAAAGACCACTATAAAACTAAGTAGACCCGAGAGAGTACCAAGAGAATAGCAAGAAGGTATGTGGATTCATTGCAAGTTGGGGGATCATATGACAAGGAGGATATCAGAAATTCTAGTCAAATTAAAATACAAGTAACTACATTATATCTAGTCCCCAAAGGCCTGCAGTTTCTGCCTGATTTTATTGTCTATACTTATGAAGAATATATAAAAAGTTAAGATTTTTAGGAATTTGGGGACTACACTTCTCTTAACATTACTCAGGGTGTATAAATTACAAAAATTAATGCCTATAATGTGCTCTCAGAGGGGCCAATATTTGCCATAGCCAACAAATAAACAAAACTGAACAGATAAATAATTATAATAACTATCAATGTTTTTTACACATTTCGTAAAGAGGAGTCCACAATAGAAGTTGTCGTTGATTTCGGTAGTTATCTACTAGAATCATTCACAACCACAAACCTTCCTTTGGGGGGAGGGGTTCTGGGCAAATTTTCCAACTGTTTCTTTCCTAGGAGGGGTGCCAAATCCATCTGACTAAGCTCCTGTGAGTCCCCAATGACATAAGGCAATAGAAGGTGAAACATCCCTGCACTCCTGGGTCCCAAGGACAGCGTTCTTGAGCTCTGAGTAACTTCTCTACAGCTAATACCAGTAATGGCCACAGCAGATGAAGACCTTGAGGCTGCAAACATCAGAGAAGGAAATGCTGGGTCTGTGCCTATCTGAGGCATTGGCCCATCAGTTAACAAGTGGACAGAATACTGGACAGAGAGGGTGCATGTTCTGATTCCCCTCTGCCACTAACTAGTGAGGTGACCTTCACCAAGGCTGCCTCTGTCCTGGTTGCAGAGAACTAATGTATACAATAAAGAGCTTGGAACAGATCAGCCCCAAACACCCCTTCAGTTCTAGGACATCCTGGCCACCATCTCTGCCAGGTTGTTTTACTGATTCTCTAGCAAGTACCTGTTTCTTGGTCACGGTGCCATCCACAGGGTCCACGTATTCAAAGCTGTCTGTCTTCGCCACACTGTAGATGTGGCTCCCCACGGCAAACTGCTGGCCAATGAAGGACTTGTCTGTGACCAGGGCCTCCAGGTCCCTCATGATATAATATGTCGCCTTGGGCTCCAGCCCTTCATAGTCAAACCTAGTGAGGGAAGGCAGGGCACAGGATGAACAAACACCCCATCAGAGAACCGACCACCGGGTGGACCCCTCAAGCTCGTCTAATCCTGGGTTCTGATTTCAGGAAAGGAAAGCACAGAAGAACACCCTCAATCGGTCTCCCATTTGCCTACTGACCTTTTCAATCCAGTCCCCACAAAGTGGCCAGAATGGCCTTACAATAGTCAAATCATGTCACCCCTTTTCCTTAACTCACTCCTGACACACTTATCATCTTGAGAACAAAACTCAAAACCACAGCCCGAGTGGATCTGCTGTGGGATCCACACTTGCCCTACTTGACTTGTTCCACTTTTCACCCTTGTTACTCGCTACAGCCACCATGATCACCTCTCCAGTCTGCAAGGCTCCTTAGCCCTTTCCTTCCTCTGGGCCTTTGCCCTTCCTGTTAGCTCTCTCCACCCCATGTGCTCTTAGACTCCTTCATACCTGGTGCATTCAATAAGCTGTTCCGTCCTCTTCCTTCAGTCTTTCTCTATCTGCTTTTTGAGATACTGGGGCTTGAACCCAAGGGCACTTTACCACTGAACTACATCCCATCTTGCTAAGTTTCCCAGCCTGGCTTTGAACTTACAATCTCTCATCTCAGCCTCCAGAGTTGCTGGGATTACAGGAGTGTGCCATCATATCCTGCTTTTCCTTCAATCTTTAAAACTATTGTCACTTCCAGAAAATGGCCTCTCTGACCATCCCTCCCAAAGAGCTTCTCTCTCCCCTTCTTTCATCATGTCTTACATTTTCTTTTGAGAGTTACACAGTCTGTATTTATCTGGTTGGTTTATTTATCGGTTGTCTGTCTTTATCCACCACAGTGAACTCTAGGAGGGCCCAGACCTTTGCTTTCCTGTTCTCTTTACTTCTGGAATATAGAAGAAGCTATGCTAGCACGCTGGAAGGGAAATGGGAAAAAGGAAAGGAAGGAAGGAAAGAAGCAGGAATCAACGGAGACAGGGGCAAAGTGAATCTCAGAAACATGGAATAAACGTTCCCCTCAAGTTCCCTCAATGTCCCCCCTTTTTTTAAAGAGAGAGAGAGAGAGAGAGAATTTTTTAATATTTATTTTTTAGTTTTCGGTGGTCACAAGATCTTTGTTTTATTTTTATGTGGTGCTGAGGATCGAACCCAGTGCCACGCGCATGCCAGGTGAGCGCGTTACCATTTGAGCCACATCCCCAGCCCCCTCAGTCCCCCTTCTACTGGCCACTGTCAACAGCAACACATTTCAAGGAACAAAACCTTTAAATAGAGGATTCCTTCTGGAGTCAGCTCAAACAAGGAAAATTGAGCTATTTTCTCAGATACAACTTCAGGATTCATATTAGTTAAACTGAAATTGTTTTATTATTTCCACCCTGCCAAGAAAATTGTCTGGCTTAGAAATCATTGTGTTTCACAAACACCTTTCAACTTATCATTTGCTGGGGTTGAAAGAAATGTTTATCTTTCACTCTACCTATTCCCTCCGCCCTTTTTTTTTTTTTATCTCTGTGATCTTTTTGGATAGAAACCTAAAACATAATTCAACATCCTATGAGAAATTAAATCCCCCTTGCATATTATTCTCTAATATGGTATTTGTTATGAAAAAAGTGATTATCATGTAAGCACTTGGCCACAAACATGAACTATATTATAAATACACTTATCATTAACACCATTTCTTCAAAACACTACAGAAACCTACATAATCATTCCACAAATGATGAGGAACACATCTCTGACTCGAAGCAATCTCATTAAGCTAGAGGTTGGCAAACATAATGTATTTTATCTAATTGAACTTTTTAGAAGAGCTTCATACAATAGTAAAATTTCATGTGCTGATTAACCCCCCAAAATCCCACAAGAATGAAGGGGCTAAGGCACTTGTTAGGAATACTGACAAGTAAAACAATTCCCTCCTGTCTTGAGAATCCTTATTTGAGGTTGCAATGAATAATTTGAGATGATGCAGGCTGTCATAGACCTTCTTCTTGACTAAATAGGAACCCAGAATATTGTGGTGTTGTCTACATTTCTCAGAACATTGCCATCTCTTTGACTTTAATAAATATTACCACAGTCTTCTTTATTCTCTGATATTTATCTAAGTAAATGGCTTCTTGAGAGAAGAAACAATCACCTTATAAGGCTAAAGTCTAAAGCTCTCTTTCTGTCCCTTAAGCTCTGGAAATACAACTAAACTCCAAAGTAGTTAACTATTCAAGAGTAAAACAAAATGAGTCACAATCTATGTTTTTAATAGACAGAATCTCTAAGACTACCCCCAAATTTCCTCCCTCTACCCTGTGTTCTCCACAGTTAACATTCTTTCTTACCACTCCTGCCCCTAAACCATGGCTTGGTACTAGGTTCACACACCCAGCAAGTAACCATGCTCCCAGAATACTCTTACCCTCACTTCAACAGCAAGAAGGAGATAGAGATCACCTCCTCTACCTACTATCTTTTCACCTCCCTCCTTCCCAGGTAATATTTCCATTTTTTCTGTCTCTTCTTATTGAGAGCAAACCTCTAGCAAAATCTCTAACTCCTGAACCACATGGCCCCTTCAAAGGGTGCCAGGTTGGACATCCTGGACATCATTTGAATCACTGATGAGGAGGTAAAGGCAAAAGTAGAAAGAAGAATATGAGAGCACCCAGCCTGTAACAGCTTCTGTTCCTGCCCTGCTCCTTGATAACTATGGGTGGACAACCAATAGGAAATGCCTCTATTTGAGGGCATTCCTCTCCCAGCCACCATGGTTACCAGGGGATTGTTCATGCTCTACAGCTCACATATCCTCTTAGATGGCTGCCCACCTTATAGGCACTGATAAAAAGAGTACAGAAGGATGCCATGAAGGGAAGTGAAATTTGCACCTTCCAGGTTGGTAGTCCTTGACACCACCCCAACCACTTATCAGCATGATCTAGTTCCAGCCTCAGTGTCCCTCAGATCTTCCTGAGAGATGCTGCCTTCTTAAAATTCTAGTCAACTGGTTTCAGAAAACTTCTCTGAGTAGTTCCCCAGGGGGCATGCAGGGACCCTCCCTTCCTCTCACCTGCAATAGTAGTGGCGGCCATATTTGGCCCAGTGATCCCGAACAATTTCCTCTACACTCTGTTTCCGGGCAGCGATGATGGAGAGCCAGACCAAGACAGCCCAGAGGCCATCTTTCTCTCGGAGGTGATCAGAGCCTAAGGGAAAATCAAGGATTGTGTTGTGAATTCATTCCCTGGGAGAAAGCAAGAACAAAAGGAGCTAACAGACAAGTTAGAAAATGTTATACGGAAAGGTTTGAATATATTACCCACTGAGTAAAATCTATGTCCATAATATATTTGCTTTTCTAAATAACTGCTGACTGAAATTCAAACAACATAACAGCAAAAAACAAAACAAAACAAACAAACAAACAAAAAACCCCATAAAATCCTGGAAAATTCTGAAGGGATCAAAGAGCCAAACTGACATATTACATTAGACAACAATATCCTTAATTCATCCATTTACTCAATAAGTATTCAGAGATCCCTAAAATATACATTGTTTTACATCCTGAGGATATGGCAGTGAACAAGATAGTTCTTTACTTGTAAAGTCTGAATTCAAATAGAAACAGACAAAAGAAATCATATAAAAGAACAGATATAACAGAACAAGTTGCATCAAATTAGGACAAGTTCTTTGAAGAAATTAAAGTAGATGCTGATATCACAGAGCATAAAAGGAACAAAGGCCACTTTATCTAAGTTGAATGTTGGCCCCCAAAAGACACATCCTCATGAAGCCTCTGGATATGACAATATCTTGGCAAATGGTCTTTGTGGGTATAATTATGTTGGGGATCTTAATGTGAGATCATCCTGAAATATTCTGATTGACCCTAAACTCAATGACAAATGATTTTATGAAAAAGAAGAGGAGACACATAAGAGGAGAAATGGAGAGGCACAAGCCACACAAAGACAGAGACAGAGAGAGACAGAGGTTGGAGTTAGGAATTTGGCTGAAGAGGCAAGGAAGGACCTTTCCTTAGAGCTGTCAGAGGAAGCACAGCCCTGCCAACACCTTGGGTTTGGATTTCTGGCCTCCTGAACTACGACACAATGCATTTCTGTGTTTCAAGTCAGACAGTTTGAGGATTTTTTATGGAAGCCCTAGGAGACTGATAGAGCTGGAAAGGGTCAATCTCACTGAGGTGATGACATCTGAGCTGACACCTGAGAAGGAGTCAGTCATGCCGAGGTCTGGGGACAAAGGGTTCCAAGCTGAGGGAGAGCAAATGCAAAGTCCCTGAGGCAGGAATGAACTGAATGCCAAATCCTACAGCTATTTATGTAGAAAAAAGAGGCAATTCTTATCATGTCATTCTCACAAATAGAGAGTGCAGTCTAAATGAGTAGCTTCCTGTGCAACAAGAACCCAGAAGAATGTGCTGCAGGCCCACTTAAGCATCTGTCTCTGGGCCAGCTGTATGCTTTCTGTGTGAAGAGGATAAAGCCCTGCATTCAAAAGAACGTGGAAAGTGAGGAATTCATGAGGAAGGCTTTGGAATTAGGATTTTGACCAATCTCTGCTTTTTCCCAGGTGTGAAACATGATTGCAGTTAGTAACCTCTCTGAGTCTCAGCTTCTCAGCTGTAGAATGGAGACACCATGACCAATCTTGTGATCTTGTTGTATTAATTAAATCAAGTTAAAGAGCTGGACTCAGTGGTAGAGCGTTTGCCGAGCATATATGAGGCCCAGGGTTCAACCCCCAGCACTGAAAAAATGAAGAAAAAAAAAAAGAGCAGGCTCTATAGTCAGATTGTCCATTTTCAAATTCTGGCTCAGCCACTTACTTTGTTTACTACACTCATCTGAAATATGGGGACAGCAATTGTCCCTACCTCATGAGGTTACTTCCAGGATTAAGAGGCTATAGATGCCTAGGTATTTAGAGCAGTGACAAGGACAACTGCAGGCAGTTGTTACTGCTGACTTTGTTGGTAATTCACAGAAAGCATCTATATAGTGCTGCTTCCCTGTACATGTTTTGGGACAAACCATTCTGTTATTTATGTGTGTGTGTGTGTGTGTGTGTGCATCTGATTAGCAATAACAATGTCTTAAGAAACAAGATTGGAACCAGAGGTGGACAATTTCTTCTTGGAACGGGGTAATGAGAATGCACTACAGAAATCTTGGCTTCAGGACAATGAAACATACACAGAAAATCAACAAAGGAGACCCATGCCACGGAGCTGTTAAAACTTCAAGATGGGATGAAACAGTATCTTAGTTAAGTTACGTATCTTTGGCAACCTCTCACTGAAGCTATGGACCATTTGCCATTCTTGTTATGTTTCGTGTTAAAAATCCAACATTTATTTAAGGAGGAAAACATACAACCCTGAAGGAGAAACAAAGGTACTTATATGGAAAGGAAAAAAGGATCACGTCTTTAGTTCTCGATATGCACTGATCAATGGTCTGCTGATGACACTGTTAGTTGTCTGGTTGTGGCTGCCTCTACATCAGGGGGACCCTGGGCATTAATCATCACACCATAAAGTGACTCTGGCCTCAGCCAGTGAATTCTTCACACTACTACAAAAATGGAAGATGTTTGGAAGACTCAGGCTTAGCTCTATGGCCCACAGCCAAAAAAACAAGTCTAGGAAACCCTGCCCAGTGGGATCGTTTCAAAACCTCTTGTCCTTTTATAGCTGAAAAAAATCACTTTTGCTTACTGATTGGAGAAAAATACCCTTTTGTTTTAAAACACAAGCTTTGCATACCTTGGACCTCCAGCTGGGTCACATTATCTAGATATAGAACCATTAGTTGCTATTAAGTTTGTGAGATAAGATGCCATAATTCCGTGGTAGAGAGACATAGAGTTCTTTCAGATGGATTTGAAAAATACCTCAATCATTTTTGGCTAACCACATAGTAAACTATGAGTTGGCGTGGATACCCTCGCCGAAAAGTACATTTGTCCAGATTCATAAGGGGCCAATGATCAAGTAAAATTAACTGTGCTCTTCAGAGTTCTTTGAGCTAGCCATAAAGACATTAATGGTGCAGCAATTACAGAGATGTTTCCACTGGATGACCACAGTGTGCCTTGGAGGGGCTTTTGAGGATACAAGTCTCCTTTTATTATTTCTTGAACCCAATGTTTTCAGTGCCAGGTAAGTAAGAAATGCAGAAAACACAGAGGTATTGAATGGATTTCTAAAACCCCACTATAAACAGTCAAAATGGAGGAGAGAAATATTCACACTACATATATGTATATATGACAGGACTAATGGTGTTTGTGGCAAAAAAAATGTTTTTAAAAGTTAATAAGAAAAAGAGGAACCCCATGAGACAATGTGTGTGGGGGCACAAACAAGCAATTTTTAAGAGAAAAATATTAACAGTAAATATATGTTTAAACATATGTTCAGTCTTAACTGTGGCCAAAGTCCATAAAATGGGATACCATTTGGGGCCTATCAAATCAGCAAAGATGGGGTGGGGGAGGAGAACAGCTAGTATTGACAAAGCACCAGTGTACGTGAGCACAGTTTGTAGAATAATTTGGCAATGATGATCAGTAGTCTCATAAATTCCTTAGCTTTGGACCCAGCTATATTATTTTCTTAACTTTTAGTCATGAGGACATTCACTGAAATAGTTGAAAGGGCAAACCTGGAAAAATAAATGTTAATTGTTCAACAATAGGATAATTGTGAAAAATCCTCACAAAAGCTTATTGTGTGGGTGAAAGTATTGAGTAAGAATCTTTAGTAACAGAACAAGGTTCATCTAACTTTAATAAATGGAAAAGAAACCATTTATCAAAAATAATATCCAGCCATTTTTGGCAGAAAGATGTATGTGTATAACAACTGACAACCAACCATCAATAAAGGTTATTTATCTCTGAAGTGGTAGAATTTTAGGTGCTTGTCTTCTCTTTTCTTTGCAGTATTTTCAAGACAAACATGGACCCATTATTTTTGTAAGGAATAAATACAATTTTAAACTTATCAATGGTGCATATAAATTCATATTTGAAAACATGATTTTTTCCAGAGTGTTATATAGTTGGACTTACACAGTACGTAGCCTTTTAAGACTGGCTTCTTTCACATAGTAATATGCATTTCGGTTTCCTACCTGACTTTTCATAGATTGAGAGCTTTTTTTGATGCCAAGTAATTTGTGAAGCATGCTTCCTCTGCCTTCTTTAATGCTGGGAAAGCCAGAGCTTGCCCCTCACTCAGGACATTGCAAGGAGAATTGACCCCTACTCCCAAAGTGCCACTTACCCAGCCTTCCTCCATCCAGGCCAGCTGGCCCCAACCCCCCTCCACCTTACTCTGAGCATCCCTGAGCAGCCAGCATCCCCACCTGGATATCAGAAGGAAGCACTCCTCTCCTTCACACCTGACTCCAGCAAAAATCAGCACAAAAAGAGGGAGTGCATTTTTTTTTCTCCTTAGAAATAGCACTGTCCCTTCTCCACTCAAATTAGCCCTTGAGTTTCCTCAAGTTTTGAAACCATACTCCTTGAGGTAGGCAGTATACCAACAAGTATACTGCCCTCACAGAAGAGGGCAATAAATAAATGATAAAAAAATTGAAAAGGGTAATAAAAGATAAAATTAAAAAGAACACTCCATCATTTCAAAGGAATATGCTTCCAGTGGAAATCCCGGTGTGAAAAAATTAATAAAACCTCATAGGCATTTCCATCATATCAAATCATCACAGCTGAAACTCAGAGAGGGGAACTCCAAATTTGTCAATTAGGAAAATACAAGTCATTTTGCACCCATAGGTAACTAGATGGCACATTAGAATCACCAAAAGAACTTTAAAAAACACCAATGTTCAATGCTCCACCCCCCTCACCTTAATACAAGGACTTGAACACAGGGCCTCACACATACTAGGCAAGCATTTTGCCACTAAGCTATAGCCCTATCCAGTGTTGAACTTGTAATCCTTCTGTTTCAGCCTCCCAACTAGCTGGTATTACAGACGTGCAGCATCACTCAATGGTATTCTTTTTGTAAAAAACTCCTTGAGTGGTTCTCGTGGGCAGCTAGGGCTAAAAGCCACTGCTTAAGAAAGGCACTGTCGTGTTAGGGCTAGTGAGTTAGGCTTCTTACCCCTTTTGCACTAATTTGCTCTAATTTGGCATTATTTACATGGGTGGTCCTCACTGTAGCCAGCTGTAGTGTCATGCTTTCTCTTTGCACTCCAAAAAGCAAGGACTTAGCCAACTTTGGAGTGACCAACTCATCCTGGTTTGCCTGGGACTTTCTCAGTGTTAGCCCCAAAAGTCTCATTTCCCAAGGAGCTTCTCAGTCCCCAGCATAGCAAGATGGCTGGTCATCCAATAAGAAAGGTCACTCAATCCAAATGTTTCCTAGTGATTTTTTAGGAGCTGTACACATTCAGCACATGCCTCAGCACACAGATTCCCTAGAACCAGAAGTGACAGATGGCATGTATATATACACACTTACTTTTGAAGCAAGATTATAAGCAGGAGAAATTCCCATCTAAGAATAACAACAAGGCACCAGCCACTGTGCTCAGCTATTTTATTATCTCATTTTCACAATCTGAGAGCTCCTTTCTACAGATAAGACATGGAGCTTAGGTCATTTGTATGAGGTCGCGTGGCTATGAAGTGGTTAAAATATTTGAACCTTTGCAATTTGGCTCCAAAACTATAGACTTCACTACTACTGAAATAGCCTAGTGGTGACAGCAGTCCCCAAGAGTAAAGGAGGCACAGTGTCCCACCTAGTGAGAGCTGAGGAAGTCCTTCTAAAGAGTAAGCCAATGAATGGGCACTTTGTCCTTCTCTCCCCGAGCATATGAGAAGGAGCTACAAAATTCCTCTTACTTTTCCTCTGTCAGTTTATCTTTTTCATTCACAAATGATTTTCATTATTTTCCTATGAAATTCTTCCAATGCTCTTTTCATCAACTCAAGACAGGGATTTGTTCTTTTATTTATTTATTTTTTAAAATAGTAGAATTATGAGGTCAAATTGGGGACACCTCTTTCAGGAGAATCAGAGATTTGAGAACATGTTGTAGAATCATGACAGGTTTTGTTTTGTTTTGTTTTGTTTTTCCCATTTCTCAAATCACATGTTCAGTTTTTTAACATTTGGCAACAATGCAAGGCTCACTTAAGAACTGCCACCTTTCTATGCTTAAAATAAGTTCTTCAATGGAGCAAATGCTCATCAATGGGAGCACAAAGCTTTCCTGCAGGTAAGTGGTCCACATCCCGCTGTGACCCCAGAAAGGCCAGACAGCAGCCCCTGACACACGCAGTTCATTCTGTGTTGTCGGCCATGTGGCTCCCAATGAATAAGAGCATGTAACCATACACTTATCACAAGTAAAAGGAGAACAGCATTTGGCATAAATACGCTGACCATAGCTATGCCCTGCAAACAATACGAACAAAGAAACTGGTCGGAAATTGACTCCTCACTCTGTCCCAGACTGGCTCATAGATGCATGGCAAACGTTCATCAAGTGCACAAATGGTTAATTATAGGAACCGCTAGTATGCAGTCTGAGGTAGTCATCAGATTTGCTCTTCACTGAGAGTGAGGCTAATTAGAAGTGAGCTAAAATATCACAACGGGAAAAACTTCACTGTTCATCCCACCCAACTGATTTGTCAAAAATAAGGAAATCAAGGTGCATAAAGTTAAGCCATTTGTCCCAAGTAGTCAGACCACCTAGAGGTGGTGTGAAGATTATAACAGGGTCTTTCGTCTCCTGGTATTGTGCTGTTTCAGGACAACATCCTGTCAAGCCCCCAGAACTCATTCCACCTTCTTACAAAAGAATCAGAAAGATGTGTGAGCACTCCCTTACACAGCAGCAGCAGAGGTCAGGAAGCCAGGAAGATTTGGGCTCAATTTGCCTCAATCAATATGACCTTAGCCAGTAACTTTACCTTCCTCCCTAAGCCTCAGTGACTTCATCATTAAAGCAGCTCATTTTTGAGAGAACTCAGTGAAATAAAGCACAGGAGGTGCTAAGCATTGTATCTATCACATAGGAGGTACACAATAAACAATGTATATTAGCACTACTTTATTAACACATGACCTAGGCAATCGACCATCGTGGTAGAGGAAGGACCACCTGAACAATTTCATGGCCAGCCAGCCCACACACCTCCCCTGCAGGAACATGCCAGCATAGAAAGTGGGGTCTCCTAACTTATGTACCCCACTCCATTCCTTTGTCACTAAGGCTGACAGGAACAACAGAACCTACTAAGAGTTTTTCCCTGACAGGTTATATGCTGAGCCAGAAAGCTCTCCAGGGGATTTCAAAGTAAAGACCTGTTACTCTGCAGTCATTGTACTCTATTTTCTTAATGTGGCCACTTAATGTCGAGTCATTTCCCAAATGCAAGTTAGGAAGCCTCCAAGCACAATTTTAGTGATTGCAAAGAAATCCCAAAGGACAGACCTTCTTATTAAAAATTCTTCAGCAGATTGCGAAGAAATGCTCAGTCTCTTTGGAAGTCCTCAATCTGTGACCAACGGCCATGACCTTCCAGGGCGCTCAGTCCCAGAATGCACTGATAAGAGTTGACACAGCCTCAGAGGCTCATTCCTTTGTTTCTGTTCACACAACATTCCCTCTTGCCACTTCTCATTGCCGTGGAGGATTAACTGAAAGGTCGAGGGAACTGGAACCACGAAGACCCCAAGAAAACGATATGATGGAGACATTCTTCTTGCTCCAGATGGGAGCTATTTCCCAGAATAGGGGTTGATAGTTTGCAGAGAGTCCAGAAAGGAGTTTCAGTTTTCCAGCTTTACAAGGAGGCTCTTGGGGATGTCAATCACAGCAACTCTGCACTCTTACCCAGCCTAGATTGAATTGCACACGTGCACACAACCCATTTCTAACAGCCCCGCAGAGAAACTCTTCTCCCCGTGCTGATAATGCTGTCATCACGACCTCCTCACCCCACTTCTGTAACCCAGCCACATTTACACACACTGGCCACAAAGAAGGAAAGGAATGTGGCAGGACCTCGATAATCTGAAATTCACAGAATGGGCAGAAATGAAACTGTCAGAGTGTAGAATTAATGACCACCAAAATAGGAAATAAACTAAAGCTTTCTCTTTTTTTTTTTAACTTTGAGAAATATAAATAACAAATAAAATAGCTGTATAAATAAGAGGAATTTAAAGCTATTTAGTATTGTGCCACTGCACTAGTGTGAAGCCAATCTGGAATCAGGTTGTGTGCAGTTCACATATGAAATACAAATAAAGAGGCACAGCCCTGAGGGTGTTGTAAACTGTACAACTACTGGGGGAAATAAAATGTTCTTTCACAAGGTAACTGGACCTTAAGTCAATAATAAAAACTTATAAGACAATAGAGCACAGAATGACTATTCTAAGAACAGTAAGAATTTAGTACATACCAAAAAAGAAATTGCTGAAGCTGGAACCTAGCCCTTTGTCGAACATAACTATTTCCAAGTTAACGTCAGCAACTGCAGAGAAGCCATGAACATGGTAAAACCACAAATTACAAATAACTTTGAAAATATATCTATTGACACTGGTTTTAAGAGAAGAGATCTCTCTAGAAGCATTTTGTCAGCCGTTAAATTGTGCTAATAGCTATAGGATGATTGAAAATATCAAAACTTTCTTTTCAAATTTTACATAATTCTGATTTTTATCATAATCCCTAACATCCCTCTCCATCCCCTTAAAACATGCCTATATTTGTGTGATTTTGCTATTATGAGTCCTCCTAAATCTTAGGATACTAAAATGCCCAGATTTTCAGGAACACTTCCACTTGAGAATAAAAATATAACTTACTACTAATAATGCAAGAAAGAAATACTAAAACGTAATTCTTCCTCTCTTCTTTTTTCTTTCCATCTATCCTACAAATGCATACTTAGGATCTACCCATATACCAAGAGAGAGAATGAATGAGAGAGACATGGTCCCTGTTCTCAGGGTATTTACAATATCTGTACAGTGAGCAAAAGAATCCAGCAGATATTAAAAATTTAGAAAGATACTCAAGACTTCCTATGACATGGATACATACATACTCTGTGCCTCTTTCTATTGTGCTAAAACCTGAGCAGACATGAAAACAGCCAATTTAAGAGCACTATGCAATACTCAAGAACTCACAGTGAAAATATTTGTTGTGATAATTATGAACTGGTTGTTAGTGTCAGGAGGCCTAGATGCAATTTCAAACTTTTAGAAAGAAAAAAAAAATTGTATACAAAAGCATATACTAGATGGCTCATTTAAATAAAATCTTGAATACTTTCTTGGAAAACAATAAACATTTTTTTCATTGCCTGATTTATTTGGCAGACTTGTAGGGCTATTGACATTAGTTTGCTCAAAATATATATTAAGTATTGTAGCACTTCAGAAGATGGTGGCCAAATTTGAAGATCTTCCAATCTTTCACCAAAAGAACAATTCCTCAGAGTTACCTGTAAAGGGACAAGCTCTGGTCTATGACAATTCATATACTCCCCAAATGGTATCACTTCTTACAAAACTGATGTCAGCAATGAAACCAATGGAACATTTTCAAAAAATGCAAAAGAAAAAACTTAAAAGTTTTTGGTTTTTTGGATCTTAATTTTAGTATTTTAGTACATCCTCTCTGTATATGGGAACAAGTCCAGATTCCTTTAAAATTGGAACCAGAATGCCACTTAGATGAGCAGTCTTCTATTTAAATTTGATGATTGACAAAGCCTTTTCCTTTCCTTCTATAAAGCAGTTTTCCAAGGCCCTTCCCAGGAAGTGGGTGAATACCTGGTACTAGCACAAAAGATCACTTAGCTTCTTAAATGACCTTGGTTCCTTAATAATACAATGAACAAAAGTTTCCTACTGTCTAGGACCTGGAGCTTTCCATAGGAGAGAAGCATGATCCTGCCACCAGCCTGTTGCCTTGGCGCACTGTGGGAGTTCACGATGCTGCCAGGGGATATTTCCACTCAGGAGATATCTCACTGCTCCTGGACCTGGCCCTGGGCAAAGGCTTGGTGTTCCTAAGCCTGAGGAAGATTCACATTTTGAAGCTTTCTTGGCACTAAACTGTGCATTTCTGGTTGGTACACAGCTCAGTGTCCCAAGGATGCTGGAAAACGCCTCCACGTGGAAAGCTTGGCTATATTTTAGAAGCTTCCACCCCAGTCTTGGGGCTAGATACTTTGCCATCTCTCCATTTTCCTTACAATTTGCTCCTTTGATTCTGAAAACATCCTAAGACAGAGAGCTCCTATGAGCGGCCGACTTTTACAAGTTGGAGATGAGGGTCAGAGAGGCCATCTGGCTGGACCAAGAGTAGGCGGCAAGGGTCCTGAATGAGGACTTCAGCCTCCAATTTCTGTGCCTCTGTCCTGCCCAGGTCAAACCTGGTATGGCACCCCAGGCACACTCCTGCTACAATCCCACTGAAAAACAAAAATACTGGTTTTCACTTGAGCCATGTTTCCTGTTTCTGGCTGAAACTCAGAAGTACTTGGAGACACTTATTTAAAATGCAGATTCGCAGTCCCACCCTGCAGGGAATCAAAGTTGGGGTAGGATAGAAAATCTGTACCTTAACAAGCTTCCCTGTGATTTTGACACAGCCAGCTCAGAGCCTGTCCAGGATTTGGCATTGAAGGAAGCTCAGTGCAAGGACCCAAAGCCATTTCTCTTGCTGAGACTGAGGAGTCCAGTTCCTTCGGGCTCCAGAGCTATCATGTACCGCTGAGTGTTGGAGAGATGGATGTTGTCACTGCTTTCTTCAGAAAGACTGATCAGTGCCGTGGGAAGCACCACACGTTGCAGGGCAGGAGACCTGTCTTTTAGTTCTGCTGTAATTTAAGCACGTGCAGGCCTTTCCCAGGCTTGGACACCCTGGGAGAGTCACTGAACTATGCCTTGGGCTCAGAGGCATCATCTATCAAATTAGGCTACAGTTATTTTCACCTGCCAAATGGCAGAGGCAGCGATACTTTTAAAGCTAAATACACTGAAAAATCTCTTGTGCTCCTTGAAAGGAAAAATGATGGACAACTATACCAGTAAAAGGCTTTCAAACCTCCCTTCCAATCCAGCTTGGAGTGCAATCAGTATAACTGCCTGAAAGCAAAGCTTGTTGAGAAGTGTCTGCGACATGACCTTCCCTCTGCGCAGGGGGTGCCTACTGTAGTTGAGTTGGGGTCAGTGTCTACGCCATACAGGCAAAGGGCTTCAAAATCCTCCCCTTTACCATGTTTCCAGCTTTTCCTGCTTCTTGATACTCTTTCTACTACCCCACACTACAAATTAAGGTTAACAAACTTTAGCCCTTGGACCAAATCTGGACTTGTGGGTATTTTGAGGACTACTGATTCATCGGAACACAGCCATGGTCATGTGTCTAGGTATTGTCTATGGGGGCTTTGGTGTTCTCATGGTATTGCTGAATAATTATGACAGAGACCATAGGAGGCCTTTTGGCCCATAAAGTCTAAATATTTTTAGACTATCCTTTCATGGAAAAAGTTTGCTGATCCCTGCTGTAGATCCATCATCTTTAGTCTTCTTGACCATGACCTACAATAAATACATTTGCCAAAAGACCTGCTATCTACATACATACACACACACATACACACACACACACACACGTGTATGTGTATGGATTATATACACAATAAAATTTGCAAAACAATATTTTTGCTAAATGCAATGCCCTCTGATAGTTTCTAAACTATTTCTTAAAGCAGTTCATGATATTATATTAATCTCATGACCCCTCCCAGAGGAATCTCAATCCATCTTTAAAAAAAACTCTACCCTAGAAAAATCAAGCAACTGGCTGTTTACAACACATGTCCTATTCTCCCACCTCTTTTTTTTTGGGGGGGGGGGCGTGGTACTAGGGCTGGCTTTGAACTTGTGATCTTCCTGCCTCAGCCTCCTGAGTTGCTGGGATTACAGGCATGCACCACCATGCCCATCCCACCTTCTTTCTTTTTCTTTTTCTTTTTTTGGTTCAGCTATTGAACCCTGGGGTGCTTAACCACTAAGTCACATCCCCAGCCCTTTTTTATATTTTATTTAGAGACAGGATCTTGCTGAGATACTTAGGGCCTCTCTACGTTGTTGAGGCTGGCTTTGAACTCATGATCCTCCCGCCTCAGCCTCCCACACCTGCACCCAGCAGCCCACCTCCTTTCTTGACATCACTCTATCAGGTAGGGCCTTGTTTGTGTATGAATGCTCTCCGTTCCTTAGGCATTCACTTAACTTCCATTTGTTTCATGAAATCTTCTTTAAACCCCTAGTCTGAAAGGACTTTCTCCTTTTCTTATCTCCCATAGCCTACTTTCTACTTTTCTATTGTGGCACTTTAAACTTTCTGCTTTATAGATCAGTCATCTGTGCATCTTTCTTATTATTCTTAAGGGTGTGATCTTCCCTTTGTATTCTCCACACTATCCAATACAGTACCTCATATGCTGGAAACACTGAATAAATGTCTATTTATTACTATTGAAGTAAGCAAATATTTCCTACTAAGGGTATAACATAGTTTGCACATGTAATATTTTACCCCCTTAACTTAAGAGATTATAAAGTACATGATATTTTTTAAGCACTCAGTAAAGGCTTACAAAAGACAGAGAGGAAAGGATAACCTGGTTATCACCCCAGTTGCTAGGTTTGTGCTATTATACCAATAAGTGATCAGAATTATTGTATACAATTTATAATTTTTGAGTTTTTGAGTTATGGTTTCTGGTATAAGCACTCAGTACACCGAAGGAAGGAACTTGTTCTATTTCTTAGGCCTTATCAAAAAAAGGTCTTAGCAACTTCAGCTGTCTGAAGCAGAGCTGCCATCTGCACATTCTGAGCTCAGACAGTGTACTTGGAGAGCTTTATGTAGTCTCTTTTTGTCCAAGGAAACAAGGAGGCATGCAGTCTCTCCTGGACTGTTAATGGTAATGCTGCTAAGGTCTAATTGATTTTGGTTAGAGTAGAAAATGTCCCATGAGTTCCTTCATGAAGTCCAATATGGCTGGAAACACTATCATTCTGACTGCTTAAAGTGGTTTTAAGCTGACTACTTCCCCAACCCTTCCCTCATGTGAAACAAAAGCTTCAAGTCCCTGGCTGAAAACCTCTCTTTGTTTTAGCACAACCCAAGAGGATTTATTCTCAGGAATTCAAGTATGGTTTGATAACAGAAAACTGATCTTATTTCATTACACTCACATAATCAAAGGAAAAAATATATTAATATGTCACTAAATCAAACAAGGCACATGATAAACTAACAGCTATTTCTAATAAGGTTCTCAGTAGGCGGGTGGACTAATGGTACAGAGTAGAGGACACAGAGACCAATCCTCAAAATTATAACTACCTTATATTTGACAAAGGTGCTAAAAGCATGCAATGGAGAAAGGATAGCATCTTTAACAAATGGTGCTGGGAAAACTGGAAATACATATGCAACAAAATGAAACTGAATCCCTTTCTCTCACCATGCACTAAAGTTAACTCAAAATGGATCAAGGAGCTTGATATCAAACCAGAGACTCTGCGTCTGATAGAAGAAAAAGTTGGCTCTAATCTACATCTCGTGGGGTCGGGCTCCAAATTCCTTAATAGGACACCCATAGCACAAGAGTTAAAAACAAGAATCAACAAATGGGACTTACTCAAACTAAAAAGTTTTTTCTCAGCAAGAGAAACAATAAGAGAGGTAAATAGGGAGCCTACATCCTGGGAACAAATGTTTACTCCTCACACTTCAGATAGAGCCCTAATATCCAGAGTATACAAAGAACTCAAAAAATTAAACAATAAGAAAACAAATAACCCAATCAACAAATGGGCCAAGGACCTGAACAGACACTTCTCAGAGGAGGACATACAATTAATCAACAAATACTCGAAAAAATGCTCACCATCTCCAGCAGTCAGAGAAATTCATATTAAAACCACCCTAAGATACCATCTCACTCCAGTAAGCATGGTAGCCATTACGAAGTCAAACAACAACAAGTGCTGGCGAGGATGTGGGGAAAAGGGTACTCTTGTACATTGCTGGTGGGACTGCAAATTGGTGCGGCCAATTTGGAAAGCAGTATAGAGATTCCTTGGAGAGCTGGGAATGGAACTACCATTTGACCCAGCTATTCCCCTTCTTGGACTATTCCCTAAAGACCTTAAAAGAGCATACTATAGGGATACAACTACATTAATGTTCATAGCAGCACAATTCACAATAGCTAGACTGTGGAACCAACCTAGGTGCCCTTCAACAGATGAATGGATTAAAAAAATGTGGCATTTATACACAATGGAATATTACTCAGCACTAAAAAATAACAAAATCATGGCATTGCAGGGAAATGGATGGCACTAGAGAAGATTATGCCAAGTGAAGCTAGCCAATCCCTTAAAAGCAAATGCCAAATGTCTTCTTTGATATAAGGAGGGCAACTCAAAACAGAGCAGGGAGGAAGAGCATGAGAAGAAGATTAACATTAAACAGGGATGAGAGGTGGGAGGGAAAGGGAGAGAGAAGGGGAATTCCATGGAAATGGAAGGAGACCCTCAGGGTTATACAAAATTACATATAAGAGGAGGTGAGGGGAAAGGGAAAAAAACAAGAGAGAGAAATGAATTACAGTAGATGGGGTAGAGAGAGAAGATGGGAGGGGAGGGATTATAGTAGAGGATAGGAAAGGCAGCAGAATACAACAGACACTAGTATGGCAATATGTAAAAACGTGGATGTATAACCAACCAATGTGATTCTGCAATCTGTACACGGGGTAAAAATAGGAGTTCATAACCCACTTGAATCAAATGTATGAAATATGATATGTCAAGAGCTTGTAATGTTTTGAACA
This sequence comes from Marmota marmota marmota, assembly GCF_001458135.2. Classification (NCBI taxonomy): domain Eukaryota; kingdom Metazoa; phylum Chordata; class Mammalia; order Rodentia; family Sciuridae; genus Marmota; species Marmota marmota. The sequence continues at coordinate 10,796,641 of NW_025999998.1, read as the reverse complement.
ACTAATAAAAAAATTAAATTAAAAAAAAGAATTTTAATCTAATGTCCTGTCACTATTTAGCAAGCTATGTTCTTAATTACTTTTAGATTTTACTAATTATGCATGACAATGTTTGAAAGCTTGGGGACATTTTCCAACACTAGTAAAAAATTCTTCAATTCTAAAAAAAAAAAAAGGGGGGGAATAGAAAAGCTAATCTGCATGAATCTATTATTGTTCCAATTCGAAATCAATGATTAAAATAGATGGCAAAATACAAAATCCATTTTCATTTAAATTATGAACTATCACAGTTACTATTTAATATTATTTTCAAGGTGATAGCTATGTAACAAGAATATAAAATAAAAGATATAAAAATTTAAAAATACAAAAAAAAATTGGTAATAGATTATATGGCTGTATACCTTAAAAAAAAACATCCAAGATAAAGTGGAATTTTTGGGAAATAAACTACTATAATAACAATGTACTAACTGGGGAAAAAAGCATATTAGTAGTTTAGTAATGTTTTCTCTTTATATAAGCACTAAACGAATTGGAAAGGAAAATGAAGATAGAAACATCAAAAATCAAAGTTATTGAAAAGCTCTTTAGGACATGTAACCCAGTTTCTTCAGTGAATAATTTAGAAGGAGAAAATGTATAGTGGAGAAATGCAAATTGAGAGAGACTTAAACAGACATATTAACCACTTACACAGTAAGATCTTTTGGTTCCTAATAGGAACAAACTGTTGGAGGTTAGAGGAGAAAGAAAATGGAAAAAATAAGAAATTATGTTTGCAGTTCCATTTCTGTACTCTGTTTTGAATACAGAAATTTGCAAGAGATAGTTTTGCAATCCTAGCAACAAGAGAAGGCCAGGAAATCTACAGAAACTCATCAGAGATCTAACATCACAAGGCAATAAATTCTAAAAGCAAATTCTAAAAAGTGACAAGCCGTTCCACAAAAACCATCTCACCTTTGGCAGAGCGCAGGAGAACGAGGAGGCCACCATAACAAGAAGACAATAAGAAATCGAGTAAGAATGTGTAAAGGTCAAGTGTAGCCAATTACACTAGCTTAAATCACTTGAAGTCCCAGAAATGAGGGAAACACTTTCAAGTTCATTCCCACCGACCTCCACTGAGTGTTCTCAATAAAGATCAGGAACAGGAAGGGAGACTTGTTGGTGCAAGCATTAGGCAGTAGGAGATGACCAGCTGGTGCTGGAAGACAAACATCAAGCCTGACTACTTCCCCAACCCTTTTCTCATGTGAAACAAAAGCTTCAAGTCCCTGGCTGAAAACCTCTCATCCCAAGAGTCCAGGCTGCTGGATGAAGGGCAGAAAAAACTATCTGTCCCTAGAGGGAAGGCTGGGAAAACTTCTTGGGCTCAGAATCCTACAGCAATACTAAGCAGAAGTTGCTGCCAGTGCAGAAGGCTCAAGAAGCTGGTGACAGAGCACTATTTTGTGTTATAGTGATGCAGTCACTGCCGTAATTTGAGGATGAAATTGGAATGTCTAAAAAATCTCTGCAGCACGCGGTCCCCAGTTTTATTATCCAGTAAAATATCCCACTTCTAGAGGAATTTTAAGCCTATAGTTCGATAATGTTTATAACAGAAACAGTAAAACCCAAACCCAGCTCAGCTCCTGACTAGATTAACTTAACCTTCCACCCTAATACCCCAAAAGAAAAGGTACGCCCATGTCTAGGCATAAGTACTCTTTACTTGCATATGTATCTACTGTTCTTATCCACAAACTATCCAGCATTTAATAAAAAATTATGAGAAGCATAAAAAGCAAGAAAAAAGAAATGATTATCAAGAGATAAAGCAATAAACAGAACCAGAGTGAGTCAGAGATGAAATATATACTGGAACTATCAGAGAGAGTGTGTATAATAATCATGTTTAATATGTTAAATAAAACAATGGAAAAGACAAACAACATATACAAATATATGGCTCTATTTTCAGTAGAGAGATTAAAACTATTTGAAAAAATTAAAGAGAAATTCTAGAAATAAAACAATATCACAGATGAAGAGTTCCTTCAATAGACCCATCAACACATTGAATACAATAAGAATCAGTGAATTTAAAAATATACCAGTGGAGATTACCAAAAATGAAATCCCCCCCAAAAAAATCAGATCAGTGCACACAAGAGTTCCAATATAATTTCTGTGGTCACAAATTATATGACATATTGTGTAACAGGAGTCTGAGAAGGAAAAGAGAGAAAGAATAAGGTGGAATATTTGAAAGTACAATGGCTGAACATTTTCTAAAATTTATAAATGACAACTCAAGAATTCAGGAGAGCATCAAGCAGGGTGAAGCACGCGCGTGCGCACACACACGGTGGGGGGCACTAGAGAAGAATAGAGTTACCTTAGATTAGGTGGAGGGAAGTGAGGGAGGAGAGGGGAAGGATGGTGAGGATAGGAAGGATAGTAGACCGAAACCTACATTATTGCTTTATGTATGTATGTGACTGCACGACCAATGTGATTCTACAACATGTACACTCAGAAAAAATGAGAAATTATAAATATATCACATGATGTATGATATATCCAAGTGCATAAATGCAATCTGCTGTCATGTATAACCAATTAAAATTTTTAATTACATGTTGAAAATAAAAAATAAAAACAGACATAGAAGGGAAGCTAGAGCAGTACTTTATACAGAATAAAGATAAGGTTTATATCATACTTACTGGAAAATATGCAAGCCAGAAGACAATGTAATGACATCTTTAAAGTACTAAAAAGAGAAAAATTTCTTACACAAATTTAAGTGTGATAATGATACTGACGTTATGTGTTTTTTCTGAAGAGCCCTTATATTTAAAGATCCACGTTAATATATTCATGGACAGCATAATAAGGCATGGGGATTGCTTTGCAATAATCAGGGAGGTGGGCTCCCTTTGTGGATGAGGACAGAGATAAAGCAAGACTGACCATGAGTTGATGATAGTTGAAACTGGGTAATAGGCACATAGGAATTTATTTTTTTAATTCCATAATAGAAAAAATTTTAGGAGGGGGGAGGGTGGAGGATGGGAAAGGCAGCGGAGCACAACAGACACTAGAATGGCAATATGTAAATCAATGGATGTGTAACTGATGTGATTCTGCAATCTGTGTATGGGGTGAAGGTGGGAGTTCATAACCCACTTGAATCAAAGTGTCGAATATGATATGTCAAGAAATTTGTAAGGTTTTGAACAACCCACAATAAAAAATTAAAAAAAATAAAATTTTAAAGAGAAATGTTTAAAAAGAACGTAGTGGGTATCATAGCATACATCGTACTGTCTGATTTTTTTCCCTCTAATTAATTCTTCCTCCAGACTTTGATTCACAGAAGGGTCACAGGTCTCCAAACAGGGCTCACAGAGCTGCAGGCCCCACCCCCAGTTACTTCAACCCAACCAAACCTACCAGTGCCAAAGCTCTCCTCTCCACACAGAGAGCACCGTCCCGAGTCCATCAGATTTGAGAAGAATCTCCATCCAGCTGGGGTCTCATATACAGGGATCTTCATTGATTTGGCCACTCTGAAAAATGAAATTTGAAATTCAATTCACACACCTCATTTTCTTTCTTTTCTCAGCACGGTAGGTAGGCTTTAAGATCTACTGATTCCATAACTAGATTTCAGAACAGCTTGGTCAGCGTTGACAGTTTTCAGGATGTCAAGCTGTAATTTAGAAAATGATAACTAGCTTATTCCAATCATTCTCAATGTTGTTTTCTCCACAATACAAAACAGGTTAAGATATAAAATATTCTCACATTTGATTTCCTTTTTTAAATCTTTCTTTTTGGTAAGAGTCTCCTTAGGGATATCAGAATCTAAATTAAGTTAATTAAGATGATATTTGGATATAAACATATTGGAATATTATATGACACTATCTACTAAAGATAAATGTACCCATGTCCTATAAGTAGCAATTACCATGGTATGTAGTGGATGCTGTGGTGGAGTACTTATAGACTCTCTGCCAACACACGTGCACGTGCGCGCGCACACACACACACACACACACACACACACACACAATCTCTCTCTTTCAGCTCTCTCCACATTTTAGTGCTGAACTACTCATTACACCAGCACCTAGGAATGTTGATAGCTGACAGCTCACAGATGTGGCCCCCAATCTCTGCCAAAGAGAGAATGTCTCTTCCAAGGTCATTTTCCCATCCCTATGTCAATGAGGAATGTTCATAGGCCTTGCCTCCTTGCCCAACTTGATACAACTCTGTAGGGCCATTTTGGCTCCAGAGCTCCCCAGAAATCCACTGAACACTTAGTTGTGACTTTCTCACTGTCCTATAGGTGTTTGCTATAGTTTGGATCTGAAATGTTCCCAGAGGCCCATGTGGTAAAGATTGGTCCTTGGTGTGGTGCTACTGTAGGTGTTGATACCTTAAAGAGGTGGGGGCACGTCCTGCAAAAGGGTTGTGAGATGCTGGTCTCTTTCTTTTTCAATTCCTGGCCACCCATGAGGTAGGCAGCTTCCTCCACCATGCATTCCCATCATGATATACTGACTCTCCACAAGCCCAAAGGGCAACAGGGACTAACCAACCATAAACTGAAAACTATAAAGCCAAAATAAACCTTTCCTTTTTTAAGTTGATTATCTAGATATTCTGTTACAGTAATAGCTGATGAACCATGTTGATGTTGAAGGCAACTTTAATCTCGAAGGTAGAAAGGCATAAATTTCATGCAAGCAAATTTCTCTCAGAGCTGTTTCCTAGGGAACCCAGTATGTCATGTTACTTGATATTTTATAAGAATCATCATCAAAAGTGATTTATGATAACTGAAACAGACCAAATAAAGGACAAATAATTTGTAATATATAATGTAATCATCTAAATTTCATTGGGAAAAAACTTTGCTTCATGGAACAACTTGATTCTCACAAACATGGAATAAAAAAAGTCAATAACATCGTGGTAAAATTCATAAACAGCCAAAACCAATCTATGCTGTCAAAATTCAGGCTCAGAGACTCTGAGCAGTCAAGTATTTTGCTGAAGGTCCCACAGAGGTAAGAGGCTATGCTAGAACTTGGACCAAAGCCTATTTAATTTCTGCTCAGGTTACATCAACCGTGTTCTCTCTCCAAATGTCTTAGTGTTTCAGGAGGGAGATGAATCTCAAAGCATGCTAGGGAATGAGCTGGTATATCCCAGGCATTGGTCTGAAGAGTTTTATCTTCCCAGTGTGTGAGCAACTTAAAGAGAAAAAACACCAAATGTCCACCAGCTGCAAGGCTTCATTCTTGGACGGCTATGAGGGCAGAATGCGTCAGGGAAGGAATCAGTCAGAGTCTTGGTGCAGAAGAGGAGAAAAGTGGCACCTAGGATAAAGGGCACAACCTAAGAACAATTCCTTTTAGTATGTGGCCAGACAGAGGGAAAAAAGTACCTAGAAACCTTTGCTCCAGGAAACTGAATACCTCCCTTCCACAAACCCCAAATACAAGGAAAGTGTTCAAGATTTAAAAATTGTGTGCTAAACCTCTTGCAAGTTTGTTTTGAAAAGAAGAACCTTTTAGTAGGTTAGGTGTTACTTCAAAGATTCCATCTTCTCTCTTTTTCAATGGTTTAAGAAAAACAGAGAATCATGCTTACATCCTGGTGGGACCAATGAAAGAAACCATCCCCAGACTGTAGAGCAAAGGTTAATTTTCAGAGTCCTTAATTTTACAATCAGAAGCTCAAGGAAGGAGGAATAAATCCCACAGAATCCTTCTAGGGACAGTGCATAGAAAAACCTGGGTCCAAATTAACTCAGCAAATGTGGATACACATGATTACCAAAAAGAATGTCCAATGTGGGGGCAGAGGTGAGGGTGAAAGAGAGGGTAGAGGGTGTGGGGACATATATTTTCTGACCAAAATATTCTTGTAGGTTCAGAGCCAAGTTGGCAAGACTGAAGGGAGGGGAAAGGATTTCCCCAGTTCCCACCCTTCCTAATTAATCACTGTTGGGTGGTCATTAGGCGCAGGCTGTGACTGGAGTTTTAAGGGCATGCTTTTATAACTCTGAACCTCAGTTGCAGTCTAAGATAACATGGGTAATGAAATTCCAGGATCCTGGATATGTGTTCATTTGTGTCCTAGGGTCTGAAAGGAATTCCTCCCCCTCCCTCCTCCTCCTCCAGAATTTGGGATTCATCCCAAACACAGCGTTCGGCAGATACCATGCATAGACTGGTTTCTAGCAGGAAGTCCCTGGAGCCTCTAAAATCCTCCAATAGAAAAGCTCAAAATGAAGCTGCTCCTGCTGAGGGTCTGAACCCTTCTCTGTGTGTGCTAGAGTCAACATGGGGACTCGTTTCCCAGGAAAAGTCAGAGGATGAAGAAAAAAAAAAATAATCTGGTCCACAATTTTCCTACAAGGGAAAATGAGCCCTGATAACCAAAAGAACATGCTGGAAGTGAGCTCCTCAGTCTGGCTTTCAAAACCTCCAAAAATGTGATTTTAGGATGGACCCAGTCTCAACCTCACTTTCTCCCACAGTACCTGCTGTGTTCAATGCTCCTAACAAACTGAATTTCGCATTTTATTGTTGTTATATACTGCTTAGTCCTTCTTTATGTCATTCATTTCACCCAAGTTAACCCTCCTCTCCCAATCTCTGTCAAAATCTATCTTAAATGCCCTGTCATCATAAAGCTTGTCTTGGTCCACTTTGTGGTGCTATAATATAATACCTGAGACCGGGTAATTTATGAAGAACAGAAATTTACTCTTACTCTTCTGGAAGCTGAGAAGTCAAAGATCAAGGTAGCATCCATATTTGGTTTGTGAGAGTCTTCTTGTGTGTCCTCACAGGACAGAAGATGGGGAGACAAGCTAGCCAAACACAGCATGAAGCCTTAATTCCAGTAATGAGGAAGGAGACTTCCTGGTCTGATCACCTTTTAAAGACCCACCACTTCATCCTATCACATTGGCAACACTTGAGTTTCGGAGGGCATTAACTCTCAACATAATTTTGAAAGAGACAAAAACATTCAAACCATCACAGAGCCTGGGGAAAAGCCTTCCAGGTGGTCAACATCTCACCCCCTCTCATCTCCTCACACAGCCCAACTGCTTCCCACCCTCCCTTGCAAAGAGCTGTGGTCATGTGACTGAGTTCTAGCCAATAGAACTTCCCTTTCAGATCTGGCTATAAAAATTTCCCATCTTCCAGGGGGAGGGAAGAATAGAAGTTTATTGAATTAGACAAAGGGAATGAAAGGAAGGAAATGGGATAAGAATGGGAAAAACAGTAGAATGAATTGGACACAACTTTCCTATGTTCATCTATGAATACAGAACCAGTGTAACTCTGCATCACGTACAACCACAAGAATGGGAAGTTATACTCCATGTATATATGGTATGTCAAGATTCATTCTGCTGTCATGTGTAACTAAAAAGAACAAATTTAAATTTTTTTTTTAAAAGCCAAACTTCCCAGCCTCCACGTTCTCCTTCTGCTAGCTCAATGTGGACAAATCCGTCAGTCTTAGAAGACTGGTGTTGAAGGTGGCTGGCCCACAGATGAAAAGATCTGGATATCTTCTGAAGCACCATTTGAGACAGAAAGTAGGGGGCTAAGTGTTCCTATTTTATGATTTGTAGTTTCCTTAAAAATATAATTTGTTCCTGTATGTCTCATTTAAATTGTGCATTTTGAGAAAGGAGAATTTCTCCAGGTATTATTAATTCATGAGGCTATTAGGTTGAGACAAAGATTTATTTCAGAAATGAAGAACTTAGAGAACTAGGGCAGTGCCAAAATGAGAATCAAATATTTGAGAAGCAGGACACTTTATTTTTATTTTACCAGCTGAAGATCACCCTATTCTTGTGTGCACAAACAGGATGATAGACACAAAAACAGCCTAAGAGTACCCTGAAAATTCACTGAGTGTGGGGATGCTGACATCTCCATCTTTGTGCCTCCAGTGACCTGCACAATGCAAGCCCATGGTAGGAATTCAAATATTTATTTACCCAAAGCACAATATTATTTTTGTTTTTTGTTTGTTTGTTTTTGTGGTGCTAGGAATTGAACCCAGGGCCTTGTGCAAGCAAGACAAATACTCTTACCAACTGAGCTATATCCTCAGCCCCAAAGCACAATCTCATTATGTGTGATGATAGCATTTAATACTAATACATATTAATGACTGAATTTGCAAGAATAATCAAATGAACACTGACTGTTCACAACAAGTGCATGAGATGCATATCCTGCTACTCTTGGAATTCCACTTAAGAAAGCTGTGATAGATTTAAAGAGGACAAGACCCAAGTCCCCCTCCCTTTGTTCTATTTTAAAATGTCCCTTTCTTAAGCATCAAGATGGGGCCATGATACTATTTTCTACGCAGAGAATTTTCAGTCCCCTTTTAAAGCCCTCATCTACATAAGTCTAGGAGAAGATATTTGCCAATTTTGTATGGCCTTTACATTTTTTTTATTTTTTTTTATTTTTTATTGTGGGTTGTTCAAAACATTACAAATTTCTTGACATATCATATTCCACACTTTGATTCAAGTGGGTTATGAACTCCCACCTTCACCCCATACACAGATTGCAGAATCACATCAGTTACACATCCATTGATTTACAAATTGCCATCCTAGTGTCTGTTGTGCTCCGCTGCCTTTCCCATCCTCCA
>NW_025999998.1:10744271-10784696 GCF_001458135.2 Marmota marmota marmota | reverse complement strand
GTGGCGGCTCCGCTCCGCCCCCTCTCCAATTGGGGTCACGCAGTCACCACGCTGGCGAGCCGCTGGGCCTGCTCCGGGCGCTGGCGGCGGCCCGGCTTCTCCCCTCTGGCTCAACGACAAATTGAGGAGACTCGGGTGACTGTGCCTCACCCCCCCCCTACCAGGAGACCAACTGCTTATGTCACCGCTGGAATTGATGAAGTTCTCTCCTCCGCCGCTTTCTGCTGACATCAGATCTCTGCCATGTTGGTATCCTATGCGAATGGCAGCCGGCCTTTACATTTTTTAAATTTCTACAAATCATTTTAAAATACAAACTTTTGAAAAGCACTTTATACAATTAGTGAATGAATAGAAATGCTCAACATCATTAAAGGTCTGTAAATTGCACATTAAAACCACAATGAGAGCCGGGTACAGTGGTGCACACCTATAATCCCAGTGGCTCGGGAGGCTGAGACAGGAGAATCCCGAGTTCAGAGCCAGCCTCAGCAACAGCGAGGTGCCAAGCAACTCAGTACAAAATAGGGCTGGGGATGTGGCTCAGTGGTGGAGTGCCCCTGAGTTCAGTCCCTGGTACCAAAAAGAGACCACAGTGAGAGATCACCATATAACCTCAATCCTAGAGGAAAAGAGTGGTATTGCCAAGTGCTGGTGAAGATATGGAATTCTCCTGTACAGCTGAAGGAATGCATTAGTACCTATTGCAGTCAATTTATTCAATGTGGTTTATTTCCACATCCACTTATCACAGAACAAAAAGGAACAAAACTTCCACTATGTGAATGAATGTCACAAATACACAGAGGAATAAATACTATCTGATTCCATGAAAATATTGTTCAAAATAGACAAAAACTAATCATTGGTGACAGAAGTTATCTCTTGTTCAGAAAGGGAACAGGGAAGTTCCAGGGGTGCTGCTCTGTTTCTTTCTTAATCATAATAGTAGTTACACGAGTGTGTTCATTTTGTGAAAATTCCTTAAGACATATACTTTTAAGCTAAGCCTTTTTGTAAGTCCATTATACTTTAATTAAAAGTTTATTTAAAAGAAAAAGCCCTTTTCAAGTATTTATGACTAAATGCATGTTTGAATTAGTCACGTTTACATAATCCCAGGAAACAACTACTGAAGATGGAGTTTAATAGCATCCTGATATGCTGGTGAATGTCTAGCAGACATTTAACAAAACAGCCCTCAAATTAGTTCTTCAATATTTTCACATTGATGAGTTCACTCCCAGATTTCTTCTTTGATGTCTGGCACTGCTGGCAGAGGCTGCCTTTCGCAAAAGGCTTATGTGAACTTGCACTTTGAAAGCCTTTTTAAGGACGCCTGCCTGGCTCATAAATATGAATGAAGCAGAGTTCAGCTAAACCTGATTTTCTAATAGCAATCTTTTTTTTTTTTTCAGTGCTGGGGATGGAGCCCAAGGCCTCACACATGCCAGGCAAGCACTCTCTATCACTGAGCTATACCCACAGCCCTCTAAAAGCGATCTTAAAGTTTAATCTTAAATCAATTTTTTTTGGATGGAACAATTCATACTTTCATCTAAAATAAACAAAAAAACATAAGGTTATCATAATAAGATGACTACAAAAGTTTCTAAACCACATGTAAACTTGTATTATCTGGGGCCTGTATGATCTCAGTTTGGTCTAAACTTCAAAACTCACACTTTAAATAATGCCGTCCTTAACTGGATCAAATGGGATCAGACACAATGAAAAGACCATACTCTAACAACAGCAGAAAGTCTGCCGAGTTACAACATTATCACTGTTCTCGGTATTGGATCTTTCACTTGACCTCAGGGGAACCGGATATATCATCCACCGAATATTCAAAAGGAAAAGCAAAAGATAAGTGCATGATAAGTGCATGATAAGTGCAAAAGATAAGGTCTAGCTCCCTCTAGACCTTGAGATAGTGACCAATTGTAAAACACACAAAGATGGATCCCAAGCCTAGGGGCCTTTGTTGCTTTATCTGGATGAATCTGTGCTTTCATTAGGTAAGTATCCTGGGGGGGAAGTCCCTCTTTCCAAGTGAGATTTTAAATTTTGTCAGGCAATATAAGGCAGACAGATTTTTGAAGATGCTGACTTTACTTGAAAGGAAAAAACTTGGCTTTAGAAAATTGAGCAAAGATCTAAGAGAAAAAAATATATATACTTGAAACTATCACAGGTTCACTCTCTTAAACTAGTAAATTATCTGGAACCCTATTCATGGGAAATTAAGTGTCTGTGTTCATAATCTTGATGCTTGAGCACTTTGATGTAAACTATTCCTGGTTCTGATTATTTTTTTTAAGTTGTTGAGGGGTTAGGAGTGGGGAACTTTAAGTCCCAAGTCCTCCAGCTAAATTAAGAGAGATTTAGGAGACAATTAGATTCCCATGAGACTGTGCTCAGAATGGAGAAACATGAGTCATCCTCTTATCATTTTGTTTTGTTTTGCTTTGTATTTTATAGCTTATGCAGAACTCTTAGTGAAGCTTTACAAAGCCTGTATAATACCTTTCAAAGATTCAAAATCAGCTCATCCACCTCTATAGACTAAAAGTGATCAGAAATGACAGCTTTGACCCAGGAGGTAAAACATTTCAGTACTACGAAGCTTTTTATGTTTTTTAGAAACATCTTTGTTTGTCTTCTGTCCTTGATTCAATCAGCATTTTGTCCTGGATAGTATCCTAGGAAACTTATGGAGTCGGCATCTTATAAAATCAGAGTGAAGGGATGCCCAGGCTTTGGATAGTAAGTGAATACACAGCAACTGTAAATAGACACTCACTAAAAGGAAGAACAAAGACCAGAGAAAACAAGTGTTCATATAATGTTGTGTCACCATTCTAGGAATAACACAATAATTCTGTGAGGCAGAAGTTTGCCCTGAAATGTTGTGGCATGATCCATTTCCTCAAAGCAAACATCTGGTCCTGGCTCTGCTATTTCATATTGGATTAAGTTTCAGCAGGTCAATAGGGACCTCAGTGTCTGTCCACAGTGCTCGATGATCCCACTTCTGGCTTAAAATTGTTAATTTAAATCCCTTTTTTAGTCTAAAATTTGACAGAAGAACATTAGCAACCTACTCCCATGGGCAAATTATAATTAAGACTTTAAGGGGAAAAAAAGAAGGATAAGTAGACTATTCCATGAGCTCAGTCTAAATATAAGGGAAATTTGATAAATAGCATAGTATTAAAAATTATAAAAATCTCCATTTGTCAGACACTTAAAAAGGAAGTAAGCTATAGATTGAGAGAAGATACTTGCAATGCATAAAATTGAAGGATGCATAGTGAACCTAAATGAAGCCCTGTAAATCAATAAGAAAAACTCAAGTGACCTAAGTGTTTTACAGAGGAGGAAAACTGATTGGTCAATCTGGAAACAGTAAATAAAGAAATGAAAATACAAACAACAGCTAGATGTGATGCCATGCCCAAAATGCTTAGAATAAAGAAAATGAGAGAGAATAAGTGAATCAAAAAGTGCTGGTGGAATGTCACGAGAAAAGAGAAAATCAAACGTTAGCTATAGAATCATAATTTGAGACATTTACTTTACAGAGTTATTTGAGAATTTTCAATAGAATTGATCATGCCCTGTGACCCAGCAAGCCCACTTCTAGGTATCTGTCCTAGAGAAACTTGAATGCATGTGCACAATCAAACGTAGTCCAAAGATGTTTATTACAGCACAGTCTGTGACAGAAAGTTAACTTATTATTCACCAGAGGGGGAATAGACAAACTGTACTTTACTCATAAAGTACAGTGGGAAATAAACAGCCATGGTTCAAGAGTACCAAAGTATAAAATGCCAAAAAAACTACAAAGAAGAAATTATGTACTTTCTCTTGCAATAATATTTAGTTTTTTGTTATTCTGATGATTTTTTCTTCCTCAGTAGTCCAAACGGAAAACATAGTGGTATTTCACTCCTACTAATAACAAATTTCAGATATTTGTAAATCTAAAGAATTAACGAGCCTAAAAAAAAAAATGATAGAACACCATTTGCCTCAACCTCATCTGGCTCAGAGAAGCAGCCAGGACCCACCGATGTCACCAGAGCCACAGAGAAACTTGGAAGACCTACCCTGTCCCATAGCTACGCTTTTCAAAGTGGAAGGCACGTCCGTCTGTGCATGGTGGATGGGGCCAGCTGTAATTAATCAGCCTGAGCACTTCCCAGGGTCCTCAGCCAGTGCCTTCCACTTGCATGGCTAGAACTCTAAAGCTTTCTCTTTCTTTTTTAAAGCCAAGATGGTGGTTGTTTTCTGTGAACAGCGAATATTTCCCCCCTCCTTTCTCCTAACAGTCTACCAACATCACACAGAAGAAGTCACCAGCCCTGCATATGGTTTCTAAGACTCATCTTTAGCTCCTTTAGGGAGTTCCTGTTTCTTCAACAAGAATAAGATGGAAAATCTCTGAGGGCCAAATCCTCTCCATTCCAGGAGGAGATGCCCAGAGCAGGGCCACATGCAAACCTTCAGATTCCCTGGAGAGGAATGCGAGTGGCACCTGTCCACGCTGGTTCTGGAATGTTGTGGCCTGGACAACACATTCCACCTGACCTTTCATTTCATCACGGAAGTCTGATCTGTGTTCTAATGGATGACTGAGGCTGCGGCTTCCGTGATGCCAGATCAAGTCACCAGGCAGCCATCTCTGGGGTGGGGGCGGGGGCGGTGTTCTAAGAAACTGAGTGTACAACCAGGGACGTTCAGGCAGCTACTCTGCCTGAAAGGGTCTACGTTCAAGGCTGCATTTAGCCTTCCCAGGATTTCCTTTTTCCTCTCAGGATTGAGCTTAATTTCACCAGCAGGCATAAGGAAAAGCCATCCCATATCACTCTGCTCTGATATGAATTTATCTTTCAAAAAACACTTTAGTGTAATGGCTCAGTTATGAGACAAAGATAATATTGAAAAAGTTGATGTCCTTTTGTGGAAATGAGACTTGTACAGCAAAAGGTAAATCTGAGTGGACAGGAAGGGCAGGCAAACATGCAGGGCCTAAGGAAACCAGTCCAAACACCTTGGCATGAGTGAGCGGAGGGAGCCCGAGTCCCTCCCAACTCCACCCCTTCCTTAATGGTGACCTTGGTTAAGTTACTAAAACTCATTAAACCCAGGTCTTTCATCTTCCAAATGAGGAAACAAGGCATGCCCTTGCTCAGTGAAGACCAGGTGGAATGATGACTGGGAGCCCCTGAACTCTCAGAGCCCTCCATGGACATCAGTGATGGTTGGGAGTATCATTGCCCATCCTCTTACTACTTCCTGCCTCATACTCCCAGCTCTGCCATCACAAAAGCCTCTTCTGATGGATCTTCCTTCAAACACCAGGCAGCTTGAGATCCTTGCACACATCATTCACATAGGTGGGGATGCTCTCATCTCAATGAGGATCCCAACAGGAAGAGATGACTTACTCCATTTGAGGAATTTGAACAAGTTTTAATGCAAGAATCATTTACATAGGTATATGAGTGGAGATGTAAAATACAATGGAGAGTCCAACACCCCCAGACAAGCACTGTTGGGTCTACCAGTCCCCACCCAAACGTTCGTTATTGGAATCAGAAACAACTATGTGAAAGGCCTTCCCAGAAAAGCCAAGAGCAGAGGCACACTGGCAGCCCATGAAACCCTGTAGGGAGAGAAATAAATACTGAATTTCTTCCCTTGGATATTTGAAGAGTTACAAATTATCCAGATTCAATTAGAATCTGGAGGGAAGGGGAGCCTATTGAAAGTTTATAGGGGTCAACCTGCCCACCAGAGGGCTAGGAAAAGGATAGGAAGGGAACCTTTGAAGCAAATTGAAGATACCAGTACAATCTTCATCGTTTCCCACTGAATTCAGGCTATGTCCTACCTTTCCTTCTTTGTACAACCCCAGACACCCCAGCAACTCAGCAAAGGGTACTGCGTTCAGGCGTCTGACTCCCTCTCCAATCTGGGAGGCCCTTGAGGGTTATGAATCTATTGGGCATAGAGTGAGTGCTTAAAGACATTTGTTCATTTCCTACAAACATGACGGGGCCCAACAAACATATATTCTTCCTACATGGGTGCAAAATGTAACTTAGATTCCCAAACTGGGTCCTTAAGATACCAGTGAGGGCAAATGAATGGGATGATTGAAAGTTTAGGATAAAATTAAGTGACAGTAGATGAATTTCCAAGTGGATAAAAGTTTGAGAAGATCTATAACCTTACTTCTAATGAGTACAGTTTGTTAATTTACTAACTCCGGTGTTGTAAATTTAGTGTGAAAAGGTAGGAGAATGTGATAAAATTGGCCTCTCTTGGTCCTTTTTCCTTTTATTAAATTGTAGATTGACACAATGACTTGATTTTATTTATTTATTTTTATGTGGTGCTGAGGTTCGAACCCAGTGCCTCACATATGCTACCACTGTGCTACAACGCCAGGCACCTCTTCTTGATCTTTGAGGAATTTCTAGAAATCATCTTGCTGTAAAACTTCACAAGTAGGGTACAGTACACGTTTCTCAGATTTACTGAGAGCCCCTATGGTGTTCAGCACTCATTGGGAAGAAACTGGACAAGATGAACATACCATATATTCTTTATTTGATTATGGCAGTGGTGTGGCTCAAAAGAATTTACTCCCATTGAGCATATTTGAAGGGCAAGGGCAAAGGAAAATATGCCGGATGCACTCAATTCACATCAGGGATTTTAAGCAAGATGCCTTTTCCAAAGAAGTCAAGATTCTCCCCTTCCGAATCCTGAACTGCAAGAATCTCTGAGCTCAGCAGAGACCGGCATCCCAGACCAAAGGCCCACCCTGGCCCTGGCCCAGTGAAGCCATTCAGGGACATGGTTGCTGGTGTAGCTGACAGGAAGCCCTTTGGTGTCTGAGTGACCCCGGGGTGCAAACCCCAGGAGGTGGTAGGGGGAGAGAAAGAAGGTGGGGAGAGCAGCTGTTTATAGTCAGGGTGACAGTTCTGCCTGCAGCGGAGATAGATCCTCTCTCAGAGGGCTTGTCGTCTCTGAGGGACAGGGACCAGAATAAGTTGGCAAGAACACACAGTTCCTAAGATTAATCGGAGAAGCAGACACTCCCCAGAAAAACGAGAAGCTTCTTCCACTGTCCTGTCCTCCGCTCTGCAGACCAAGGCAAGGACACAGTTTATCGGTGTGATTCTGTTTCATGTGGAGGCTGTTGGGGGCTTTCGAGAAACTTCCTAAGGGGAAAAGGGTAGGGAGCTGTTTCTTTAAAAACTGACGGGAAACAAGGAAGTCTGTAAATGAGAGAAGGGCAAAAGGCAGGAAGAAAAGCAAATAGAAGGGGGACAGGGTTTCTGGCTTTGGGAACTGCTGCAGGCTCACAGTCATGTGTTAAGGTGAACAGTTGCCTTTAAGTAAAGATCCCACAATCTACAGAGAAAGGATGGAAAGGGTGAACGGAGATGAACAGAGCAGGAGAGGCACCACTCTCTACGGTGGGCCAGGGCTGAAGTCCAAGCCCTCTCTTTGTGCTAAAAGTAGCCCTTTGCTACAATTTTGGATATTATTGGGGGGTGGAGGGGAGCAGATACTGGGGATTGAACTCAGAAGCACTCAACAACTGGGCCACATCCCCAGCCCACACCCCCAGCCCTATTTTGTATTTTATTTAGGGACAGGGTCTCATTGGGTGGCTTAGTGCCTCCCTTTTGCTGAGGCTGGCTTGAAACTCCCAATCCTCCTGCCTCAGCCTCTCGAGCCACTGGGATTTTAATCCTGTAGGCCTGCGCCACTGCACCTGGCTAATTTGGATTTTGAATGTCCTCCAAAGGCCCATGGGTTGAAGGCTTGGTGACCAGCCTGTGTCAGGGACAACTGGGAGGTGGTGAGACCTTTAGGAGGTGGAGCCTAGTAGAAAGAAGTTAGGTCTCTGGGACTGTGCCCTAGAAGGGGACACTAGAACCCTGCTTTCTCCTTTCTTTTTTTTTGCTTCCTGGCTGCCATGAGGAGAACAAGCTTCATCCACCCCCACACTCCCACCATGAGGCCACCACAGACCCAGCAACGCGTCAAAGCAGCAGGGCCATGTGAACAGGGACTGAAACCTCTGAAACCATGAGCCAAAATAAGCCTTCCCTCCTTTTAAGTTGATTATTTCAGGTGTTTGTTACACTTATAGAAAACCGACACACCCTTCATCAAGACCTAATCATTTCCAACTATGCAAAAGTGTGTGCAGCTATGCAGAGGTTGGGGGTGTGGCTCAGTAGTAGAATGCTCACCTGGCACAGGCAAGGTCCTGGGTTCGATCCTCAGCACCTCATAAAAATATAATAAAGGTATTGTGTCCAACTACAACTAAAAAACAAAATATTTTTTTAAAAAAGTGTGTGGCACATGAAGCTCTTTAGAACAAAGGGATTAATGCCGTCTGCTAAAACATTATCATAATATATATTCAAATGTAGGGTGTCCTCCATGTGAATATCAATCCCTTGGTATATAGTGCCCTTACATAGTGGACATCCCACCCACCTGCATGCAGCAGTTCTTCATCAGCCTTCTGAATGTGGGCAGAGTAGAAATGACTGCTTCCCAGTCCCTTCAGGATATAACTGATATAGGAAAGAGTGGAATACAGCATCCTGAGATGGCTCACAACTGAGGGTGAAAGGCTTTCACTGTCTTTGAACTGTTGAAGACACAGCTTTGAATGACACGTTTCATTTTTCTTCAACCATGTGCCCTGCCCAATGTCACTGGGTTATGGTAAACCGTGTGTGTATGAGAGGCCCCGTTCCATATCATACCAAACATATTAAAATGCATCCATATCTCACATAAAAATCTTTACTTCTTGCTCCAAAAGCATCTTGAAAGGATTTTTATAATTTTACTTTTGAAATGATGGGGATCCAAGTCACTCATTTAATTAAGCATTGGCAATGATCGCTCATCCTTCATGCACACTTGAGAATCCTTTTCAAATGAGAAAATATATCCTACAAATTATTTTCAAGTGTTGCGATGATTTCTTGAATACTAAATTTAATAATAAAGTGACAATATGTTGCATTTTATACATGTTCCCTTAGGCAGTTAATCATGCCGGCACTGCAGTTTTCTTCATTTTGAAGCTCATGGTTGTTTTCAGGGTCTCTTATATGTGTGGGTTTGCAAATATAAAAGGCCCAAGGTGAGCAACTGAAAGCATTAGTTGAATAGTAAA
This sequence comes from Marmota marmota marmota, assembly GCF_001458135.2. Lineage (NCBI taxonomy): Eukaryota > Metazoa > Chordata > Mammalia > Rodentia > Sciuridae > Marmota > Marmota marmota. The sequence goes on along the minus strand of NW_025999998.1, from coordinate 10,775,461 downwards.
CAGCCCTGTTGCTGGAGGGGGTGTGCACAGCGGGGTAGGTGTGTATGTGGGGGCAAGGGAGTAGGATATGACCCTTGTCAGATGTTAGCTTATCTTTTACACAATAAAGTTTTGGGAACAACGCTGCATCCTATCCTCCAGTATCCCCACAACATTCTGCATATCCTGTACTTATTTGCAAAAGGTTCTACAAACTTATGTCTGAAAATTCCATCCCAGAATTCTCTGACAGATCCCATTTCCTCTGCCAATATCCAGTGTAGTTAATGATGCTCATTTGGAAAACCACAGACAGATCCATGCAGACCCAGCACACCAGCCTAGCATGCAGCTATTGACCGTTTCTCCAAAAGCTCAAAACAACGCTTCAAGGGTCAGAACAAGAAATGATGGTTCCCTTGCAACAGATTTTCTAGCTGGATGAAATAAGACAGTTGGGTTTATTTTCCTTCATGAAACCAAATGCGCAAATCCAATCCAAATGAAAGTGGCAAATTGACTTCAGATGATGTAAACTTTGGTTCAACTTAAAGTAAAATTACATCTATGGCAACTCAGATGATGGCCTTCAGGGTCTAATCCAGCACACCAGCTTAGACAAGGTTTCTGTGCAGTTCTGTCAAGATGGAAAATGTCCTTAGATAAGGGAGCTGATGGAGGTTCAACATTGGGTTTCTTGGAAGAAGCCACGTTTCTCGTATTTTCTGGATAATAAAAATCACCTGAGGAGATAATTAAAAGTGCAAATTCCTAGACCTCTCTGTTGGAACATACTGAATTAGTAGAGGTTAGTTAGAGCTCAGGTCTATATTTATAACAAGTAGCATTTCTTATTTCTGGAGATTCTCCTTCCTATAGGAGTTATAAAGCAGAGAGTTAAGGCAAACTATAGTAGTCCCCCCTTATCAGGGGATATATTCCAGTACCTCAAGAGGATGCCTGAAATTTTGCATGGTACCAAACCCTGTTTATACAGTATAATGTGTTTTTTCCTATACACATACACCTATCATAAAGTTCAATTTGTAAGTTAATAAAAGATAACAATAACTAATAGTAAAATAGAATAATTCTATTAAGACTGAACAAAAAATTACAATAACATAGTACAATTATAGCAATCAAGTATCTCTTGTTCTTTGAGACTATTATTAAGTAAAATAAGGGTTACATCAACATAAGCACTGTGATACCCCAATAGTAGATCTGATAACAGAGACAGCTATGAAGTGACCTATGGGAAGTAGCATATATGGCATGGAAACACTAGACAAGGCAGGACAAATGGGAACAGCGTGAGATTTCATCATGCTACTCAGAACAATGCACAATTTAAAACTTATAAAGTTTATTTCTAGAATTTTCCACTTAATAATTTCGGACCAGGGTTCACCATAGGTAACTAACTGCAGATAAAGGGGGACTACTATTCATGCAATTAAATGATAATGATCTATGAAACAGTGCATATCTATTCATAAGTTTAGCAACTGGATTTTGATGCACATTTTACATGATATTTAAGAAATCCTTAGAGGATATAGCTGATTGAGGTCTAGACTTAAACTGACATTGAACATGGGTGCAGTCATGAGAGTCTATCATGTGAGAATACGGACTTTACCATCAAAACTGCACCTTGGCATCTGCCATAAATGTGACCTGCGCAGCCCTGTATCTTACGTATCTTACTGTATTGGAAATCTGACAGCCTGGTTTAAAGAAAGTTCAGTTCTTTATTATTTTAGGCCAGTCGTTTATCCTCCCTTAGCTACCACATCTAAGAAGATGGACTCAACAATGCCTACTGGTTGGAGTTGCTTTTCATTCTTTTCTGAGTCCCCGCAGCGGAATAAACGGAGCTTGGGCTTCTTGATAGCTTCAAAGCCTGCCTCCATCTTTCACTAATTCCATGGACCCAGGTACATCTCTGCATTTCAGTGAGCTTCAATGTCCTGAAGGTAGAAATGTATTATTTTGATACAAAGTCAGCACTTTGGTTAATATAGCTTTAACAATGGGTTAAGGCCCAGGTCTGTATTTAGAACAAGTAGCATTTCTTATTTCTGGAGATTCTTCTTCCTAGGACTCTTCAGGACTTCAAAGAAAAGTGATCTACCCCTTGGTGACAGCCTGCAAGGAAATGGGCTGACTGAAGGGCTGTATTCGAGAAATGGCTGTGTGGGACCAGGACCTGACCACCACTCACTCCTCATCAGCCATACAGACTGAGCATGATTGCTTCCTGGGAAGGTACTGTGTGGGAGCTGAAAGGGTTCTGATCTTAGGGGCCCCAGCAAAGGGCACCCATAGATGAGCTTGGTATCAAGGGAAAAAATTTGTCCTTGCTTGAAGAAACTCTCCCCAATTTTACCTCCCATCCCCTCCAAAGTTTTGCAATTTCCAGACAAGCCACACTTTTTGCCCCATACCACTTGGTGACATAGCTTCCCTTATTCCAGCCAGTGGACTCTTTCTTGTGTTTTAGTCTCAGCTTCTGGAAGCTTCTCCAGAGCCCCAGTGCTATAGACTCTAGTGCCCCCCAAATTCACTTGTTAAACCCTAAATCCCAATGTGATTAGGCCATAAAGACAGAGCCCTTGTGAATGGGATTACTGCCTTTATAAAAGAGAACCCAGAAAGCTGCCTCCCCTTCGGCCATATGAGGTCACAGAAGAAAGATGGCCATCTGTGAGTCAGGAAGCAAGCCCTTGAATCTGCAGGTACCTTGACCTTGACCTTCCCAGTCTCTAGAAGGGTAAGAAAGAAATTCACACTATAGTACTGACTGGACCAAGATGCCCAGAATAGAAGACCCCTCCTAAGGTTCCCTGAGTAAACATCATCAACCTTACACAGGTGACCCTTTCAGTTCTACTGCAGCACCACAGAGCATCCCTGCCATAACTTCTAGAAGGACCCTGGGCACCTCTAGACCTTCAGGAAGAGATAGGCTGTGTCTTTCTCTAAATGTCAATTTCTAGTGCAGGGCCTAGCCCTGAACAGGGGCTCAAGGCAGGTCTACTGATGGAACAAAGATCTCTGGGCCATATTCCAATGGGTCAAGAGGTTGACTGGAAAACCCAGGTGGGGACATTCTAACCTATAAAGCCCATCTTCTTTGAGAACCACTGCAGGTGGCAAAAGATGCCATTGAGGGAAGTGTGCTATGTCTGGAACAGAAAAAAGGCTTGAGGACCCCTAACCTAACTGAGATGAAAAGGAAGGAGTCTCCTCTGACCAGAGCAGGTCATTAATGACACAAGCACAGGACCTTGAGTGCTGAATAGAAGTCCCTGGGAACAGGAGTCTGCACAAAGGTACGGGCCTCTGGAGGGAAGCTACAGTGCCCCTCCAGACAACCCCATGGCCTGAATGATTCCACTACCTGGTTGTCCTGGGGGAGCATGATGGCCACTGTACTAGAATGCAGAGGTAGGCATTCAAAGGACATACAGTGTCATATTTCTATCATTTTGGCCTGTCTTGCAGGACTTTTATTTACTGAAAAAGATCACTCAAGAAGATGGATTTCAAAGATGAAAGTGAGTCTAGGATTAAATGCAGCTGGAGGAGACAATCTATCTGCCTACAACTAGAAGTGCCTCCTCCCCCTGAGGCCCCTTAGTCTTCCATCTTCCCTATCTTGTGAAACAAAACATAGTTTATTTCAGTGAAATCTCTATAGGCTTGCAATAAACTCTGTCTATATCTTTGCTCTAATTCAATTTGTTTCTATCCCTGGAAACCAAAATGTCTGGATTTAAGCAACTATTATCAGTAGACTACCGACTATAAAACTAAGGAACCACAAGATTAAATAGTTTGTCTCATGCCGTAAGCTGATAAGAGGCTGGGTGGGGAATCAGGCCCTGGTTTGCTGGATCCCATTCTCTGTACACTGAATAGTGCCAAGACATTCTTCAGAGACTCTAAGAACAGTTCTGGATGCATTTTGCATTTAAAGAAAATTTGTTTGTAACAAGTGTGCTAGATTGGAACAGTGAAGTTATAGGAAATACTTTCTACAAAGATCAGAACTATCACTCTCTTCTGACAGTAATTATAATAATCATAGCAGCTCAGACTTATTAAGAATTTACTATGTTCCTACTACTATACCAAACTCTTTGAGTATATTTTATCACATTTATTTTCCCTCTTTTTTAGTTGGGAACATTGAGTCTCCGAGAGGTTACATGACTAGTCTAAGATCTCAGAGCCAGTGAGAGAAAATTTTGTGGATCAAAGACCTCTTTCTATGACCTCTTAAGACCTTGTTCTACAGAAACAATTGCTAGAGCACAGACATAACTAATCTGAATCCTTACGGAGGCAGTGGTCACCTCATTGTAGCCATGATAACATTGCATAATGGAGAGGGGGAGTGCCCCAGCAAAGGTGAGGATGTGGAACCTGTCAAGTTTTCAAGGGAAGTCAGAAAGCCAAGCTGTGAGATGGGCTCTTAGTGAAAGCTAAGATGATAACTGCGCACATGGTCTCTGAGGTTCCCCTCCCTCCATCGTGGCGCCAGCACCCCTGTGATTCATGCTTCAGAGTCACTCAGAGCTTGCAGGCCCCAACTCTTCAGTAGCAAAGAAAATGGATGGACTGCCTGGGGATGACTTCCCTGCACGCACCACATTTCCTTAAAAGGCCTCCAGTGTATATACAGTTCTGACATGAGGGCAAAGCTAAATCACAGCTGGGCCTCTCTTCCCCCTTATATGGTCAAGTATGACAATGGCATCCTCCCTTCTGATTTATGAAGCAAAGGAGTAGAGGAATGTTGATCAGGAGTTGCGGGGATGTTTCACCAGGGAGAAGATATAAAGCTCATCAAGCTGGCAAACGACTTGCAAGACCAACTGGAACAGAATGCGAACTTGCTGAGGTTTTTCCTTTAGTTTTTCCTTTTTAACTCTGAAGAATAAACACTTTCATTCCTCTCCCAAATATCAACATTTCATGAAGCCAAAGAATATGCAGAGCTTTCCCCTAAGTATTGGAGAAAGTAAAAAATAAAGCAAAATTTTAAAAATTTTGGTTTTATCCTTCATAAATTTACCCCTCTTCTGCCTTGCTTTGTTTCCCCCATTAAACAGAAATGTGATATACACATACAGAGAGATATACAGAGACATGCAAACACACACACAAACACATAGAGAAAGACACACATGCGCATACAGACACACACATACAACAGACCCACAAAGACAGAGACTCACATGGATACACAGAGACTCACGTAGCACAGACACAGCCAATGAAGCATCTGAAAAGAAGGGACAATTTCACTGTGAACAGAACACAGAAATAGCCCAAAGAACCCAACCACTAAAAGAATTCTTATCTTTAGAGGGCCTTGGCCATGTGCTTAGAGATTAATGAACACATTTTCCCATCCAATCTCTGTTCTAAGACTGGAACCAATAAGGACAAGAGGGCGTAACAATGAAAATGCATGGGAAAGTGCTTTGTACATTGCAAACAACATAAAACCCATAGCTGTTTCAAGCACTGTGGTAATGTCCTTCTAGAATTGACAAATATACTCTTCATTTTAATACACTAACCGGTTTCTTGGATGAAAACAAATATAAATTATGTCATTATTTAAACTATCTTCATCCTTGTGATAATTCACTTTCATTTGGTCAGAACTCTGAGTTTTTTTGAAGTTAATGCTGGGGCAAATACCAAACTCTTCTACCCTGCCTCAAAAAGCCAAGAAACCCTAGGGTGACCACTCCACATTGACAAGCCAGCAATCAGAGAAAGATGCAGGCACTGTATACACTTAACACATATTCCTTTATCATTTACAAATGACCATATGCAAGGGGCATCTTGATGTGAAACTGCTCATCACTGCACTTGTGATCCCCAAGGAGACCATATAGTACACATAGTAACACTCAAGAAAATAACACACCGACCTCCTCCCCTTCAGGGCAACTCCCCAAATGAAATGCACTGAATACAAACATTCAGCCTGGAGGTTCAACTTCTTAAAAGCAGAAATTTACTAAGTCAAATACTGCTAAACCCAAACACAGGTCTTTACCTGAAAACATTCTATTTCAGATACTCATACAATTAGAACAACAGACAAAGCTTTCAAAGCACTCATGGCAGACTCGACACACACACACACACACACACATACATACACACACACACACCACACACCAGCTTTATTAAATGGCTACATTTGAAGCAGAAAGAATCAGTGGGTATTTGGAGAGAATGCCCAATCCCTGGGTTGTCTTGGACCAACATGCAGGGAATGGAGCCGTCTAGGTGTTCACATGAATCCTACATCCACACACACTCCAAGGGACTGAGGAGGGAGCTTTTGAAGGGTATGCCCAGCAGCTCAACTTTAAATACTGAGGGAGTTTTCCTACAGGGATTGGGAACCAAATACGTGGTATGCAGGTCTTCAGGCTTTAATACCTGAGTAAGAATTACCTGACAATATTGTTTAAAATGCGAATTATTGGACTCCAATCAGAATGACTAGATCAGAATCTCTGGGGTGGGCATTTGGAATCTGCATTTTTACAGGCTTTTCCACCTACCTAACTCTCATAAGATTCTTATGTACTCTAACATTGAGGTCCAATACCATAAGCATTTCCAAAAAGAATATTTCTCTCAAATTTTACAGAAAAAAAAGATTATCTTAGTCTGTTTTCTGTCGCTTTAACAAAATGACTAAAGCTGATACTTTAAAAAGAAAAGAGATGATTTAATCCCCCATTCTGGAAATTCAAGAGCATAGCACCAGCATCTGCTTGGTTCTGGTGAGGACCTAAAAGGTGGATGGCATGACAATGGTGGGAGCATGTTGAAGAGCGGGGAGCAGAGCACCTAGAAAAGAGATTCAAAGGAGGTACCAGACTCCCTGTGATTCACCCTCATGGAAGCTCTTCTGGTGCCACAAGATTTGCATGGACCCCTTGTGAGGATGGTGCCCTCATGACTTAATTATCTTCTACTAGGTCTCACCTCTTAAAGGTTCTGCCACCTCAACACTGTCACGCTGTGGGCCAGATGTCTAGCACATGAACCTTCAGGGAATATGCTCAAACCATAGGAGGTTCAAGAACAGCCAGTCCCAACTTTTACATCGTTTGGTGGGAAATACAGAGAATATGGGCAGAGTAACTGATGTCCCCGGGGGCCTATTGCCAGTTTATGGCAGAGCCCCAAGGGAGTTCTCATCCAGGTCTAGTCCCTATATCATTACTGTTTCTGTTATAACACCCAACACCCTCCCTAGACTTTCCTGCACCCCACCCATAGCTATCTAACACCCTACAGGGCTATTGGTACAAAATGTTGAATAACCCTCCATGGTGACATGGAAGTTACTGTTTCTGCCTGCCCAATACCCAGCCTCTACCTAAAGGACACAGACTTTTGTTTTACTTGTGTAGAACTTCTCCCTTGCCCACTGCCTGTCACTCAAGGTAATAATTTCTTCCCTGGCCAAAGAGTAGGCATATGACTCAACCTATACTAGGCAATGCTGAATCTTGAGTGAAGTAAAAGTGGAGAAATGTATGAAGTTCCATCTGGTAGCTAATTCTCTGAAGAGATTGCCAATACACAACTCCTGTCACCATGTTTTTGTTTTGGTTGTTGTTATTTTCCTTTTTACTGGTGCTGTGCTGGGGATTGAACCCAGGGCCTCATCACATGTTAGGGCAAGTGCTCTACCACTGAGATATATTCCCAGCTCCCTGTTATTTTGGAGACCAGCTTTTCATTGGTTGTCAAATTTACTCCTTATCCTTCCAATGCAATCCTTTAAATAGCCTAAAATTGGTCTTCTTACTTACATCCCAACAACCCTACTTGACCCTGGCTTCATTACCTCATAACCTTAAATGTGCAAGTCTTTGATACAATCTGATGGAAAGGGAAGTTAGGATAAAATATCTCCCTTCTGGAAGCAGGGTGGGTGTTAAGGCCTTGCATTTGGATGGGCAGGGATGAGTGCCTTCAATACCATCACTCTGTTATTCCAAAGAACTCAGTATTTCTGTCTTTGATTCCCAAAACATAACATCCCCAAGCTAAAAGGCTTACGATACTATGTAGCTGAAAATAGAAACAGTCACAAGCTCACAACTGCAAAGTGATCCAAATGACTCTTCTAAGTAGTGGATGCAATCTCCTCAAGATCCAGTGCCAAGAAGCTGTTGGGCTCCGTCTCATTTGCACAAATAGATAGATTGTCCTCCTTGTCAGTCTGGGTTTTATCTTTAATTATGTCCCTCTCCCTGGGACAGCACCATGGTCTCTGACATACAGTGCATCTGCATGCAATTTCAACATAATGGGAGCAGGCCTCCGTTATTTTAAAGCCACAAGTGCCATTATGAGGTCTTTCTGCCAAAACCCATATTGCTCTTTTGTTACAAAGCTATACAAATATTTGTGTTTTCTGTTTAACTTGGCAGCATGGCAAGCTTTCAGAGTCTCTACTGCTTTTGCTTTGAAATGACTGCCTGTCTCTTGCTGGAGGTTATTCGCTATTTACTGTGTTTCTCCAAAATAAACTCTAATTTTTTGGAGGAGAATCCTAATCCTCTGTTGTTAAAGAGGTCCATCACTAATGGTTACCCAGAGAAATGGTACGCACATTGGCATTAAAAGGGAAGTTTGAAAATGTGTTTTTTGGGGCCCTGGGTTTGTGGCTCACAGTAGAGTGCTTGCCTAGCACGTGCGAGGTGCTGGGTTCTATCCTCAGCACAACATAAAAATAAATAAATTAAATAAAGGTATTGTGTCCAACTACAACTATATATATATATATATATATATATATATATATATATATATNTCAATTCCTTATTTCTCTAAGCATTCTGCATATGTTCACACCATAATGTCTTTGTTCATGTCATTCTATCTACCCAAAACACCCCTCCATGTGTTCTCAAAGGCTGAATTAACTGCTCCTTATATATGTTCCACCACATTTTATATACCTCTTTCTATATAGTTGGAGTTGAAGTTGTTGGTTTTTGTCTCCTCTCTAAATCATGGTATCCCAAGGCCAAGAAATTTGACATTCCTCTTTGTATTTTCACCACCCCAGCATAGTGCTTTGTTATACAGTTGATCCTTAAAAAAAAGTGTGATAAATTGAAGTGCAAGTGACTTGTCCAGATGCTAGTGGAAAAACACTAAGACACATGTCTCCCCGCCCCTAATACAGTCAAGTCTTTTATGAAACCCTGGGTCCTTTCAAAAATGATTGTCAGAAAAACAAATTATTTCTTTAGAATATAATCTAGCTAAACTTTGGATAAGAAGTGGGAGTGGGAACAGCAGTTTAGACTATTCCTGTAATAAGCCAAGCAGAGACAGGGACCATGGCACAAGCAGCAACCCCACCCCTCTTAGTTAGCAAGACCAGCTTTCTCCCTACTGAAACTCGAAATGAATCATCTAGTTTCTCTGTGGCTCATTTCTCATCAGCAAAATGAAGAAAAGAACCTCCTCCTTTGTGGAACTCAGGAAATGTTGATCCTGGAAATAAAAGTGCTAAATAGAGAATACAGCAGGACATTTCACTTTTGTGTTTTTTCAAAAACATTCCCATGGCAGTATCCCATCAGAATCATAAGTAAAAAAGCCAATGATGAAATCTGTAAGAATAATCCACAAATTCTTTGTATATAAACAAGTACATTGGAAGATAATAGGGAAGCTTTGCTTTCTTTTAAAAAAAAAGCAACCAAAAAACAGTTTCATATTCAATATAACAATGTTATAATGCTTTCATGAATATCCCACAATCATCTGGGTGCAGTGGTACTGTAATCCTCCAGAATCCAGAGGGTGAAGCAGAGAAATTGCAAATTCAAGGCGAGCCTGGGCAATTTAGTGAGATCTTGTCTCAAAATAAAAATTAAAAAGGGCTAGGGATGTAGTTCACTGGTAGAGCACTCCTGGGTTAGTCCCTAGTACTGCAATTAAGTAAGTAAATAAATAAATATTTCACAATGAATTATTTGTGCTCCATGATCTGTATTTTTTAAGGAATTATACTTTAAACCACACAGAAAGGTATACAGAATAATACTAGCTAGAGTATGTTTACCATGAACCAGTGGGCTTGTATAAGTTAATTCTTTTAGTCTATCAGCCCTATAAAATATGTTGTTATCTTCATTTTACAGACGAGAAAGCTAAGCCACTTGCCAAAATCACCCAAAAATGGGCAGAGCTGGGATCTGAACCCAGGCAGTTGCACAACTGGAGTTCCAGCTGAAGCAAGAGGCTTATGCTGCCTTGTTAACATAAACTCATGTTCCTGCCTCTCAGATTTAATAAATAACACCTTGTCATCTATTTACTTTTTTTTTTTTTTTTTTAAGAAAATGTATTTTACCTTTTAAAATTAACCTAAAGGGAAACTGACATTTGGCTGTGTTCTGATTTATGAATTTTGACATGCATAGATTCATGTTATCTACTACCACAATTAAGATACATCACCCCAAGGGAATCTCTTGTGTGGTCGTACCTGTCCTCACTGCTAGCACTGCTGTTTTTGTCTCTATAATTTTGTCTGTTTGAGAACAATATAAGTGACTCAAAAAGTATGTGACATTTGAGTCAGTTTCTTTTCCCTGAAAAAACAAACCAACAAATCCAACTTGTACATATCATCAGTTCTGTTGGATTCAGGAGTAGTTAGTATTCCATTGTATAGCTAATGTATTATTGACTCATGCTCCCAATGGATGGCTTTAGGTTGCTTCAGTCTGAGGTCTCCTAGTAATAGGGGTGTTTTATATGACTATAAGATTTTAATTTTCTAGGGCATATACCTATTGTGTAGGATTTAGGGTCCGAAGGTGAACATCTGTTAAGCAACTGACAAAAATGTTTTCCAAAGTAGCCTTCTGTCCCATTTGCATTCCCACCAATACTGTGTGAGAGCCCAGGATGTGCATCCTCATCAGCACTTGGAAATAGCAGTAATTTGTATTTCATCCATTCCAATTCTATTGTAGTTTTAATTTGCACGTATAGGTTATAGGTTAATGCTGTTAAACATCTCTATGAGGTTATTTGGATCCATGTATCCTCTTTAGTGAAGTGTCTATGCAAATCTTTTGCACAATTTGGACTGTTTGAACTCTTAAAATATGTTGAAAATATACTTTCTCCTAAGAATTGCTTTAGCATCACTGTCAAAAATCAGTTGGTCAAGGGTGGGATTGTGGCTCAGTGGTAGAGCGCTTGCCTAGCATGTATGAGGCACTGGGTTCAATTCTCAGCACTGCATATAAATAAATAAATAATATTTTATTAAAAATAAAATAATTTTATAAAAAATAAGACAAATTTTAAAAAATCAATTGGCCATATTTATTTAGGTCTATTTTAGGACTCTATTCTGTTTCATTGATCTACAAATCAATTCCTTTGCCAATGCTTTCCTCTTTTTATTTAAAATGGTGTCTATTCCAGTTACTTTGATTTTCAATGTAAATTTTAGAATAATTTGTCTATATCTACCAAAATCTTATGGGCACATTAATTGAAATTGCATTAAATCTATAGGTCAATTTAAAAATAAATGCATCTTTAAATAAATAAATAAATGCATCTTTACTATGTTGAGTCATCCAATCCTTGGATATGGTAAGTCTCTCCATCTAAGTGTTCTTTGATTTTTTTAAATCAATGTTTTATAGCTAGTATATATATTTCACTAAATTTACAGCAACATATTTTATTTTTGAGCAATTGTAAATAATATTTCTTTTTTTTTCATTTCAGTTTCCAACTAAACATTGACAGTACATAGGACTACAATTTTTTTATATATTGACTTTGTATCCTCTGACTTCCCTTTATTAGTTTTAGGAGATTTTATAAATCATTTGAGATTTTAGATGTAGACAAGCATGAATAGGAGCCATTTTATTTCTACCTTTTCACTCTATCTTTTTAATTCCTTTTCTTGCCTTACTGCATTGGCTAGAACTTCTAGTACAATGTTGAATAGTAGTGGTGAAAGTGGACATCCTTGCCTTGTTCATGATCTTAAGGGAAAGTGCTTACTCTTTTCCCATGTAATATAATTGTATCATATTAAAGCTACCCCTTATTTGGCTTTAACTTCTGTTCCTAATTTGAGTGGATATTAAATTTTTCTCAAATAATTTTTTGTTTCAATTGATGTGATCATATGGCATTTCTTCATAAACTTCTAATAAATATATTGATTAACTTTGAAATATTAAGCCAGCCTCACATTCCTAGGATTAATCCCACTGATATTTTTATACCTTCTAGATTTATTATGTTAGTATCTTGATAATGATTTTTACATCTATGCATATGAGAGGTTTTGTTTTGTACTCTCTTTTTCTATGTCATCTTTGTCTAGTTTTAGTGTCAGGTAATATAGCCTTTTAAAATTTCTTTGGAATTGTTCCAAACTCTTCTTTTTTCTGAAAGATATTATGTGTAATTCTAATGTTTGGAATAACTTCCCAGAACATTTTTATGAACTTAAGTTTCTTTTTGGGGAAGATTTGAAACTGTGGATTCAGGCATTTTTAATAGTCACAGAAATATTTAAATTATCAATTTCATCTTTGATGACTGTAGATATTTTGTGTTTTTCAAGAAATTAGCCCATTTCCCCTAAGTTATTGAATTTAGTTGTGAAGAGTTGTTTGTGATTCTACCTTGTTATGCTTTTAATGTATAACAAGTTCTAAAAATTATTGCTGAATTATAGGCTCAGAACTGCAATTTTTCAATAACACAACAATCTAAATTTTTGTATAAAATTTCCTAGGTTTAAATGTTAGCAGAATGATTCAAGAGTAAAATTTCAGGGCATTAGTTTTCTTTTTTGGGTCTAGAAAGGATCTGCTAGTGTCTCTAGGTAATTTTGGTGTGTATGTATAGTGTGTATATAAGGACTGTGTGTGTATATGTGAGTGTTCATTAAAAATGTGATCTCTATCCTTGAGATGTCTGTAGATTCCTTATATATAGTTGTTATTTAAAAACTCACTGGTAAAGAACTTCAAAAGCTAAGCACCAAAAAATTAAATAACCCAATCAATAAATGGGCCAAGAACCTGAACAGACACTTCTCAGAAGATGATATACAATCCATCAACAAATATATGAAAAAATGTTCATCATCACTAGCAATTAGAGAAATGCAAATCAAAACGACTCTAAGATTTCATCTCACTCCAGTCAGAATGGCAGCTATTATGAATACAAACAACAATAAGTGTTGGCAAGGATGTGGGGGGGAAAAGTACACTCATACATTGCTGGTGGGTCTGCAAATTGGTGCAGCCAATATGGAAAGCAGTATGGAGATTTCTTGAAAAATTGGGAATGAAACCACCATTTGACCCAGCTATCCCTCTCCTCAGTCTATACCCAAAGGACTTAAAAACAACATACTATGGGGACACAGCCACATCAATGTTTATAGAACCACAATTCACAATAACTAAACTGTGGAACCAACCTAGATGTCCTTCAGTGGATGAATGGATAAAAAAAAATGTGGCATATATACACAATGCAATATTACTCAGCAATAAAAGAGAATAAATAATAAATTCTGGAATTTGCAGGTAAATGGATGGAGTTAGAGAAGATAATGCTAAGTGAAGTTAACCAACCCAAAAAACCAAATGTCGAATGTTTTCTCTGATATAAAGAGGCTGATTCATTGTGGGGTAGGGAGGGGGAGCATGGGAAGAATAGATGAACTCTCGATAGGGCAGAGGGGTGGGAGGGGAAGGGAGGGGGCATGGGGTTAGAAATGATGGTGGAATATGATGGACATTATTACCCTAAGTACATCTATGAAGACATGAATTGGTGTGAATATACTTTGTATACAACCAGAGATATGAAAAATTGTGTTCTGTATGTGTAATAAGAACTTTAATGCATTCTGCTGTCATATATAAATTTTTAAAAAATAAATACATATATATATAGTGTGTGTATATAAACTCAGTGGTGTAGTAATGTGTAAAATATAAGATCATTCAGAAAAAAGATATTCATCAACTTGTGGACTGTTCTCCATGACTGGACTCCCTGGGCATTGCTCTGAACTCCTTTCTCTTTAAGGCATATCATTTCACAGAAGTTGCCAAGCTTCCTTTTCTCCACTAACAATGTCTTTTATCAGAGCCTCTTCCTTCAATCAGAGCCCAGAGGAAATGAAACAAGAGGAGAAAATTAGTAAAAGAGAGAAAATCTCAAAAGTTATAATGAATTTATGTCATCAAGTATTTTTTATATATAAGTCACTGAAAAGTGTGTGTCATGTCTCGTTTGATTTTAATTTCAAAGTGAGGTGAACTGAAGGGGATAAGGAAGCTGACTAGTTCTTAATCACTGTCAATAATGGAAAAATCAGGAGTCAGCTATGCATAAATATGAAAGTATTTTTTATTTTAATAAAGAAATCCATTAATATGGACGAATTAGTAGTTAGTACCAACTGGCCCACTTAGCTGATGAGAGCACATTGCCACCATAACTAACTCAAACACCTGACTGGGCCACAAAATATATGTAAGTGCATGGGACAGGGTAAAAGGCTTGGGTCTTGGAGTCAGATAAAACTGGATCTGAATGACAGCGCCTTCTCTTTCTGGAACTGACACTGAGCCTTTGTTTTTATCGACTACAGATTATATAGTTAACAATGAAAGTGCTTCTATCAGCTTTTCTAGGTGCAAGGAACAAAGTCTCAACTCAAGTTACCTTTGAATGATGGCATAGGCTTTTGTGGGATGACAAAGAAGACACACAAATTTGGATCATGAAGCCATAGAATACTTCAAGGCACCCAGGATGTGCTGAAGAGCCAGCTCTTGGTAAGTAGAAGCCTTATGTTGTTCCGCATCTAGGGAGTGTATGCAGCTCTCACCCCCTTGACCCAGACACTCCTCACTGACTTCCTTGTCTTCCCTTATGTATGTACTTATTTATATCTTCCAGGTTCTGCTTTCTCATTATTGTGAATCCTATAACTTCCACTCACGTCACTATCACAATCTCACCAACTTCCCTCTACCTCAGGTCTTCCAACTGCTCTTACTTTTCTTTACCTGTTCTTATATACTCAAATTACTAAGTTCAAGAGTATTAAAAGCAAGAATCTTAAAGGCTTGCTAATTCACCATTTGGGCAGAGTATTTTGCTTTATATCAAAGGACACTGACCAGTGTGTAAATACCCTACATTGAGCTCGTTGCCCACCTGGGGGCAAATCCATTACAGCTCAAAGCTAGAGTTTTGCTTTGGGGGAGGTGAGTTACATAGGATGAAATTGTCAGGGGTGTTGCAAAGCTAGTTCCTTTAGAAAGTGTGCAGACGCTGGTCCTGGGGTTGACATTTCTGGCGCAATACCTCTTTCAGGTTATATCTGATATAGACATTTAGCAAACGCCTGCTGCCATGCAGACACAGTGTGTTTTAGTTGAGTCACAAAGTTACCAAGTACTAATTGAGCACCTATTATGCAATGAAGCACACTTTCAGGTACTGGGACTATAACGGTAATAAGTCAAATGTGGTCACTGCTCTTATGGTGTTTACAATCTGATGAAGGAGATAGCCAAAAATATATAAGCAACTCATCAAGTCCACTCTGAGGTATATAAAAGAAAATATTTGTCTACACATAGACTTGCTGACATTATTCCTAATAGCCACTTGGGTTTATTCCTAAAACCCAAGTGTCCATCAATATCCAAATGAATAAGCAAAATGGGGTGCATCCCTATAATGGAAAATTACTCAGCCAGAATGAGATGAAGTGCTGTTATGCACTGAGTATTGAAAATATTAGGTGAAGTTCAAGAAGCCAGACACAAAGCCCTCATGATATGAGTACATTTATATGGAAATCTAAAAAGGGGAAATTAACAAGAGACAAAAAGCAGATCCATGATTGCTGAGGGCAGGGAAGTCATGGGAGTTGGGAAAATGATAGCTAAAGGGAATAGGATTTTTTGTTGCATATGGATTTTTCTTTCTTTTTTTCTTTTCTTTTTTTTTTTTTGGCAATTATCATTACCTCAAAAAGAAATGTGTGTGTGTGTGTGTGTGTGTGTCTTTGAATATAATAAAAAAACTAAATTATATACTTAAAATGGGTAAATTATATGATGTGTAAATTTTATCTCAATACAGTTGCTAAAGTTCTAAACATTAAACTTATATATGCAGAAAATTAATGAAACAAACACGTGGATTATAAAAGGACACAATAGACTAAGATAAAGAATAACAGAAAGAAGGTCTATTTTCAGATAGAATAGACAAGGCCTATCTAAGGAGGTGAAATGGAAGCTGAGAAAAAAGGGTTAGAGCTGGCCATGAGGAAATGGCCTGTGCAAAGGCCCAGGGGCAGGAAAGGACTCAACAGTAGAATGGGCTGTCTTTTCTCTCCTACTTGAGATGCAAATGATTAAGAGTGATGCTGAGATAGAGATGGTGTTGACTCCAGTTTATTTTGAAAATCAAGTTATACCACTCTTGGGCACCTTAAGTATGAGTATTAATAATCCACTTGTGAGGTGCCGTCTCCTGATTAGGATCCTATATCCCATACACATCAAAATTCTAACACCAGATTTCACGCCTTCAACTAACTAGGCACAAAATTATTTACACGTAATACTCTATATGCATAGTAGTATCAGTGCAAATTCTAAACCATGCCTGTATTAGTTTGAATAGATTTCCAGTCTGTACTTTGATATTTGCTGTGTTAAGCCAGGATGTGTCCTTGAGGGTCTCTTAGGAACTCTGACTAGCATACAGTAGTCCCCCCTTACCTGCAGTTTCACCTTCCACTTGCAATTACTTGAGGTCAACCACAGTCCAAAAATGCCCAACAGAAAATTCTAGAAATAATTCATAAGTTTTAAATTGTACAACATTCTGAGTAGCACTATAGAGTATTCTGCTGTCCCACCACACCCCATGGGGGTGTGAATCACCCTTGGTTCCGCGTATTCATGCTGCATTCACTACCTACCATTGGTCACTGAGCAGCCATGTCAGTTATCAGGCTGTTGCAGTGTCTCAGCATTTGTGGTCAAGTAACCCTTATTTTTTAAATAATGTCCCCAAAGCTCAAGAGTAGTGATGCTCAATTACTATAACTATTCTATTTTATTTAGTTATTGTTGTTAATCTCTTACTGAGACTAATTTATCATAGGTGTGTGTATATAGGAAAAAAACATACTGTATAGAGAGTTCAGTACTATTTGGGTTTTCAGGCATGGGCTTAGGATATTAGATGGTACCCTTCATGGTTAAGGAAAGATGGGTGGATTTTACAGAGAAGAGTCCAGGCTATCTGCAGACCTGTTCTGCCAAGTACAGTAAACAGTAAAATCCCCATTGTCCTACCTTCTTCTCTTTTTGGCCATGAGCCCCCAGTAAGCAAAAGGTGAAAGAAACCAAGTCAAGATTTTCCCAACCTCTTCGTTTTATTTATGCACTTGATTTTTACAAAGTTCAATGAGCAAAATGTGGCCTTTAAATGAAAGATCACTATCACATGAATGCTATATCTATCTGACTTGGAACTTGATTAAAACCAAATCTTTTCATCGGCTAACAGGTCAAATGTGTCCTATCCAAGTCCTGGGGAACATTTATAAGCATACATAAACACACAGTCATCAAACTGACTTGAAATGGTCAAAATAAACACAATCTGGCCCAAAGGGGAGTTTGCTCAGTAGTGGCTCTCAGCTTTGAAAAAGCTTTGAAAGAAAAATTCACAGCTTGAATGTCTCAGAAGAATCTTGGGGGGTGAGGTGGGGTTAATGGATTTGTTTACAAATCAAAACTAAATCACAAAGAACTTAAATTAGCTCTGCTGTCAACAGTTTTAAAGAGAATATTTTCTTGTTGGTTTGGAACTTCCCTAAACAATTCTCTGAAATTGGGTAACATCAATTTTAAATATAAAGATTTGTGGGATACTGGAGCCCAGCAATCACCTCCTCTTCCTCTTCCCTCTTTAAGCAGAGAAGTGATGAAGCAACTTGCCCAAGCGCACAACTGGGTGGCAGCAGAACCAGGTCAGAACCAAGGCCTGTTGGGGCAGAGGTGTCTTCTTTGGGATATAGGGAATAATAGCAGCAATTAAAATCTCAAAAGCACGCTCTCTTCGATCTAGAATTTGCAGTTTTAGGAATCTATAGAATAGGAAACACTAAGATAAGGATGTAAAAGTGGTACATAACAGAACACTCACGGCAGTTATTATGTGCAGAGTGAAAAACTGGAAGCAACCTACATGTCCAACAATAAAGGAGTTTCTGAGTACAATATTCAGTCACAATGTCGAGGAATAAAACAGCTGTTAAGAAGAATATGGTGCATTTATTTAAATGTTCTGACACGGATCTTTATGACAAACCATAAAGTGGAAGAAGCAAGTTCAGATCAAAGAGTGAGCGTGACCTCATTTCTTTGTTTGTTTAAAAAACAAATTAAAACTCCATGTGTGCCGGTGTGTATGTGTGTGTACACATATGCATGTGTGTGCAGATGTGCTCATGAAACATCAGGAAAGCCCGTTCCACAGTTAATGGTGGTTATTTATAGGAAGAGGGATTTTCCAAAATGAAAAGTAACATGATCAAGAGCTCCACAAGGTAAGAAAAGAACCCCAGTCTCCCGAGGCACACGGCATGCAAGAAAGTTTTGCAGTCAGTAAACAACTCAGGCAGGAGCAGTGGGCACTCTCAGGGATGTTGGATAGGGGAGGCTTTGGCCCCATATTGATCTCCATCATCACATTCCTTGATGTGAAAAGTGATGTTATCTCCATCTTTCACCCACATTTCAATCCCCAGCAATCTTCTTCCAGCCAGTTGCCTCCTTTAACTACTCCCAGAGGGAAATTCTCAAAAGCCAGAGCATAGAGTCCAGGCAAATCCACCATCTTTAGGAGATGGAATAAACTCAGATTCTTAAAAGTGTATTTTGCCCCTCTGTTTCAAGATAATTATAGAAGATGGTTCTGAATTTATTATCTGAGATTTCTCGGAGTACACATTCCATTGCCAATGGTTGCAGAACTGTGGACAGGTTGCCTCGTCTGGAAAGTTTAACCTAAGTAAAGTAAGAACTTTAATAGCTGCATTAAATCCTCGTGTTCTTTGTAAAAATGCTTTTATGACAGAGGCAAAATTTATTATAATTTGAGTATGTCAGCCTCACTCTGAGGGCCTCAGCTTTCCAAAAAAAGATAGTTTGGTTTTTGTTGTTGTTGTTTTGGGTTTTTTTGTTTTTTTTTGACTGCTTAGTTTCTCCCCTTTGCCTATTCTCTAAAGAGACTTCATCTTGCTAACTTGACTCCTGGGTTCCTGGAAGGTGGAATTGAGAGAATGGGGAAAAGGGAGTAGGAACAGAAAGACTGAATCCAAGAGTTCAAAAGAAGCAAAGAGCATCGGGAAGTAATACAGGAAAAAAGGTAGAGAACAGGGCTTGTATGGGCTCCAGCAACACAGAAATGAAAGAGGAGGGTGGTGTGACCTTAGGTAACATGGCTACGATCTGTGAATTAGATCCCCTTCAGAGTGTCCTAAGAACTGAGGCAAAATTTAGCAGCCCTTTTCATCTGCTTTTCATTGTTTCTTTGAATGTCATGCTGCCCTGAGACTTGTTCACATAAGGACAGGGTTTATTTGGTGATGCTACATTTTAGAGAAAAGGCGGGTCTGTTGCTCCTAAAACTGTCTGAAAGAGGTCAAGGTGTTATGCTGATTGCTGAGCACTATTTATTGAGAAAATGCAAATAGTTAATACAGATTATGATAATTATTCTAATTTCCACAGAAACTTAGGCTCAAAGAAAGAATTAAGTAGAATAACCACCTTCTAATTAGAAAAGAATAATCATCTGAAAGTTCATGTTCAGATTTTCTGTTGGTCTTTGCTTTTCTGATCATGAAAGACAAGATAGGGTGAACTGATGCACAGATACTTAGATACACAGAAAAGGAAATTGAGCATTTCCCTTAATATGAGAAAGTTGAGGCCATTTTTATACCTGGAGAAAACAGCTGCAAGACTCCACATAAGAAGCAAGATCCAGGGAGATGTGATTCCAGAAAAGTTACTGGACCAGTTTAACATCCTTGTGCTTAGAGAAAATCAGAATTCAATGAAAAAAAGAAGGAAAGAAAATATTGTTTACTGAGGAAATTACAGGGACTTTTGTAAATTCTCTTATACTTTTGCTCTGAATTATTCCTTTTGTGTTAATAATAGACTTTTATGTTAATGATATAATTATAAACAATGATACATCTGTAAGTTGAGTTTATTTTAACAGAATAAACATCCTGAAAAGGAAAGCATAAAATGAGTTCATTTAGTTACCCAAGAGACACAGAGCTGTTGAGCCTCAAGGCCAAGGCTCATGTGCATCCACTGTAGGCATGAGAATTGGAAACTCAAATAAAAACAGCCACTCTGAGCGGGGATGGAAAAACTCAATAGAAGGATGACAAATACCATGGAGAAATTTCAAAAGTGTAGCAAAGACAAGAAGTAGTTATATGTTTCCAAAAGTATTCAGTTTTTAAAGGGTCTTCAATAATACATGCTTATTTTTCAGGGTGTTTCTAAATTTCAAATGACATCTCCAAAGACAACAACAAAAATTTTTAAATTAGGTTTTGTATTTCAAAGCCTTAGAGAATCCAAAAATATGGCAACCAATAACCAATCTCAGATACCCAGAAACTGTTCTTCCTCCCAGAAACACGGAAACTGAATTTTACTCAAGGTCATTGGCATTCTTCCCTGGGCAGCAGAGGACTATGAGTTTCAAGTTCCTATATGGTGATTATTCAAAGGATGAATGTGGAGGACAGGATAAAAAGAAACTGTCTTAGATTGCAATAACAGAGATTGTCTCTCTGAGAGACTTCCAAACAGTAATAGCTGTTAAACTCCAAGATGGAGGCCTGAGAAAAACTCTGACCTGTTCTTCAGTTGTCAGGACAAATAGAACATATGCTCTAGTCCTCACTGGGTAACTGACAGCAACCAAGGACAAATAATACAGGAGGAAAATTTCACCACATCATACGTATTTCATTCCAAAACACACTTGTTTTATTCAACTTCCAAAAACACTAATGAAGACCACTGTCAGGTGATAAATGCTTGCTGTTTGAAGGATACAAGAACAATAGCACTTCCTGGAGTGAGTATAAATTGGAGGTTTAAATTGACTTTTTGATATAAATGTGTGTTTTATGGACTTCACATTAGTGATAAATATAATTAAATGTCAATCTAGCCAGGCGCGATGATGCACAACTATAATCCCAGCAGCTTGGGAAGCTGAGGCAGGAAAATCACAAGTTCAAAGCCAGCCTCAGCAACAGCAAGGTGCTAAGCAACTCAGTGAGACCCTGTCTCTAAATAAAATACAAAACAGGGCTGGGGACGTGGCTCAGTGGTTGAGTACCCCTGAGTTCAATCCCTGGTTTACCCACCACTCCTTCCCCACCCCCTGGAGAAAATGTCACTCTACAAGAATCTAGATTGATTTTGATGGTAGTGGTGATGGTGGTGGTTGGATGGTTGGTTCATTATTTTTAACATTTGATTGTATTTACTGCCTTAGAAAAAAGTAAACTTTCCATAGTATGCTTACATCTGGTTTAATTAGAGCTCTGGTCCATGTCAGAGGCAGGGAATTCATCTTTCCTTGATCTCTCTATGGTAATAAAGGCACTAAGGCATACTGAAAACTCTTAGGTACTAGGCACTGTTCCAAATGCTTTGGGGTGTTACTTCATAATATTTACAACATGATTGGTATAATCCTTATAACATAGTACTATTATTAGAGTAGATATTAAAGTATTCCATCCACATACCTTGGACCACTGGAAGAATCCAAACTAAGACTGTTTTCATCTCCATTTTGCAGATGAGGAAAGAAAAGGAAAGGTTTAACTATTTGTCCAAGTTCACCCAACTAGTAAGTCACAGAAGAATTGGCATTCAAACCCAGCATTGCACCATCAATATCATCTCCCCAGTACAAGTTCACATATGGCTGTTGTTCAAAGAATGAGTGTGGAAGACAAGATAAAAAGAAACTGTCCCCAGTTATGTGGCAATAATTCTGTGCATGAAATCTGAGATATGGGGAACATTCTGCAAAACACAAATGATCACATAAATTCTGTAAGTTTCATTGAATGTATGTGCATCTGAAACTGCAGAATGTGAAAAATAGAGATAGTGACTTCCAGGACAACTGGAACTCCCGCAGCTGCTCTGAATTAACATTAAGATCCAACATTAAGACATGAGAGGCACAAAGCAGAGTTTCCTCCAACAGGCACACCTAGAATCCCGATTCTGTGCAGAATCACAAACCCCAGATATATATTTCCATACTCCTGATGAGCTATTAGCTTGCAGCTGAAACACAATATGTGATCTCGGCTCAGGGGAAGCAGGCATTCGCATGTCTGCTGAAAACTAGTCAACAGAGGCAAAGTAAAAAATAAACAGAGGTAAGTGAAAAAGTTTGAAACACTTTGTTCATCAATATAAATTTGGGATAATGAAACTATCTATAGGTGTTAAAAAATCAGTCTAACACCCCCAAACTTCTACATGCACACATATAAAACTGCAATCTATATCCCATATAACTCAACTGTCCTAGATCCATCTCCCAGTTGACAATTAAAACTTACAGATCATTAATACTCCATCTGAAACACAGAAAAAGCCCTCTGTCCCAGAGATGATCACTGATTAAGTGGCAGTTTGGGGCAGATAATATTTTTCTGGTCAAATTAAAACAAATACTGCAATGAATATTACCAAGTGGAGTCTCATCTGTTTGTAAATTCAAGTGCATTAATTTTTCTGAACTGGATAGATGATTATACCCAACGCATACCAAACAAGTGTATAATTTTTTAGTCAAATTTGGAGAATTCTTTAACAGGATGGTTGTAAAAGGAAAGCCACAGCATTCTAATTCATAAATAGAACTCCAAGTCATTGCTCCATGGTTCAGGGTTTAATATAAAACAACGTGGAGCCTGAGAAACTCATCAAAGATCTCTGAAGGTTTCTGCAGAAAAAAGTAATTAGAAATCTAAAGTCCAACTGCCCTCTTTGACAATCTCTGTTTTTAGAGTTCAAGCTAAGCCAACACTGCAAGAGGCTTCATGGTAGACCCAAGATTGGTTTCCAGCCAGCCTTCAATAAATTACACAGACTCCCATGGAACTGGTTGCAAAACAACCCAGTCTGAGGCCAAGAGAAACTTTCTACACCCCTTTTCAGAACAATTTGCTGAATTTCTGCTCCCTTTATCAAATTTTCAGCAATAGGCAAGTGGGAATCATATACTTTGATACATTGAATACATTTATTCATAAATGCATCAAAAGCTCAGAGCTCAGATCTTTCCTGAATTGGCCAGTTTTCTCCTCCACCCCCACATCCGTGCCCACAGCAGGTGGCCTTATGATACTCAATAGGATCAAACAGGGATTTTCTGCTCCAGAGGGGATTTGGAAATCCTCTCCAGCCCTGCTGTGTCAAGGAACTCTGTTCTCACATCCTGGCTCTCACAACAGAGCTTGGGGTTTTTGACACAGGATATGGTTATTAAACAACATAGCAGAGACTCCTTCTGTCATCTCTATCTCTGTAACCAGATCTGTGTTGCAGAATGACAGATATTAGTTGGTGGGTGATTAAAATATTTGACCAGAGCAAGAGCATTCCCTGAAGTCACATTCCATGGGTCAGGTCAGCTTTATCATTGAGCCCCTTCTCAAGGAATTCACAGATCCAAGACTAAGTTCATCTGCTGCCAGTGGAGGCTTGGTTTGCTAGGCTAATGAGGCCACCTGTGTCACATTTGGCTCCATCTCCAATTTCTAGCACCAGTGCCCGGCATCTTTAATAACTCTTTGATGAATGAATGTTTAGGCAAGTCAGGTGACAGTAAGGAGCCTATCACGTATTAGCTGTCTTCTTGGTTTATTTCCATCAAATAACCACCCATTGAGCTCTTGGAACCAGCCAGGTCATGCTGCAATGCAAAGACAATTAAACTTCGCCCTGAAAAACTTGCAATCCAGAGAGAACTCTCATAGTCACAAGGTTCTGATAGAGCCTAAAGATGGAAATATGGCCACAGGATACAGATTCTGAATCTTGCTGGCTGCCTTCAAGAGGGCACTGAAGCACTCTATGATATTCTAGGAAAGTTACCAAAGGGAGGGAATTTGGATGAAGTGAAAAGCTCAAAAGAGAGGATACATAAAATATGTTCATTCACTTTGACTCCATAATCTGTCTTCTGGAACTAGTCCCAAAGAAATTAGTTGAGAAAAAGACACAGAGAGAGGTCTCAATGTACAAAGATGTTTATCACTGCACTATTATAATAGAGAACAACTGTAAACCATTTAAATGTCCATCACTGGGGAAAGAGATAACAAATTATGTTATGACCATAAAGTTAGATGTAAAAAAGTAGAACACAAATTTGTATAGATACTATGATTGGATGGATATTGTGTGTGTGGATAGATAAATAGATAGATAGATAGATTATATATATATATATATATATATATATATATATATATATATATATATAAAATATCCACATATGTATTATATCCATACACACACACACACACAAAGAAACAAAGGTCAGAAAGGAACTAAAAACAATTACATGCATGTGCAAGGAATCCAAAGGTTATGAGTTTCTTTTATGTTTTTCTCACTGGTTACTCACAATCACTCTAGGAAATAGATAGTATCTTATTATTATTATTATTATTATTATTATTATTATTATTATTCCTCCTACTACTACTACTTCCTCCTCCTCCTCCCCCCCTCCTCCTCCTCCTTCTTCTTTTTCTTTTTATAGGGGATTGATCCTAGGGGTGCTTAACCACTGAGATCTATCCTAGCCCTTTCTGATTTTTTTTTTTTTAATTTTATTTTGAGACAAGATCTCACAAAGTTGCTTAGGGCCTCACTAAATTGCTGAGGCTGGCTTTGAACTTTCAATCCTCCTGCATCAGCCTCCCGAGTTCCTGGGATTACAGGGTATGCCACCATGCTGAGTGTCTGATTTCTTTTTAATGCATGAGGAATTGAGGTTCAGGTAGATATGTGATCACCCACCCAAAGTCAGAGCAGAAAATGTAAATACAAGAAAGTTTATGCTCTCAGATTCCTTCTTTCTTTTATGCTTTCCGCTTCTGGAGAATGAAAATAGTTGCTGGCCAACTCCTGCAAGTTTTTAAACCATCAATGTACTTCTTGAATTTAAAGTGATCTCATTGATAAATTCAATTTAAAAAATATATATTTAGAGTATCATAGAGAGAGCTTTGACATACCAAATAGCAACCACCACTATCATAACAATAAACTTAGCCCAGAAGCCAAAGGGTATCTATTTTTTTTAATCTAAAATTGAAACTCAGAAAAATGTGAAACCAAATCTGGTTTCAATACAAATTCACTTTGATCCCTTTGTATAAGAAAGCCACTTTGTGCATCCCTTGCCACTTTTCGTGTCCTAGGTTTACTTATAATGAAAATCAAATCTTTGCATTAATTTATTAATCAATAAAATTAATTAGGTGTTATCATACTGTTTGGCCAATGAACACAATTGCTTCAAGATGGTTTCCTTTCCATGTGCCAACCCCCCCCCCAAAAAAAAGGAAATAAATAAAAAAGAAAAAATCATTTACCCAGAATATACAGCTCCTGATCTATTTTATAAAATAGGACAATATTTAGGATAATATTTGCTCCAAACCCAGCATCCTCTGGGAGTACTCTCTTGGTTCTTCTCTCCATTATGTACAAAGAGGAATATAAAACACGTATTTGTGAAATTCCAAGTCTATCTCCTATTAGATATATGAACAATTAAGGGCCTTCACAATTGTCCATTATCAGCAATAGCTTCTTGGAATCCATTACCCTGACCCTCACTCTCCCTACATGATGGCTTGCACTGTTAGGACATTGCCAACCAGTGGGACACTTTCACCATAAGCCTTGCCTGCCATCTTTTGAAAACAATTCAGCTGCATGGATGCTTCTACCATGTCACCAAAGGAGGTGCCTCTTCTGCCTTCCTCTGATTCTCCTCCTTCTCCATCTTACAAAAGTCTGGATGACTCTGGCTTAATCTTAGACTTATCCTTTTGCTTGCCAAGAGCAGAAAGAAGAGGTGGCCTAGACTGGAAAGGGTATATAGAAAGCCCTCCCCCCTCAAATATCTCCCATTATAATTATTTATTGAATTATTGATTGGAATAAAAAAATTCTTTTTTACTAAATTGCAAATAAATATCTATAGGGTTATGCCAAATTTGTTTTAATAAAATGTGTTTAATCACATGATTATGTTAATTTCGGAGAAAGAGAAAAAATGAATTTTGGACCTCAAAAGACAAGTCTGAGTAGGAAGAGCACCTTCAAATCACAGTGTCAGATTTTGCAATTTTTTTTAAATCACATAGTTCAACTCCTCTCGAATATAAAATTCCTTTTATAAAATCTTTGACATGGTCAGCTAACTTCTGGGGTATTTCAGTTGTTTCTTTGTCAAAGACTTAATTCCTTTGCTTGGTAAAATTTTCTCTTATATCGAGTCAAATATTTTATCTTCCTAAAACTTCCACCAGCATCTGCCTTCTGATGAAATACAAAATAAGGTCATTGTGTTTCCATTTTCTAATTTAAGTAAATATTTCTCCCACGTAATTTCTGATGAACACAAGCACCCTGAAAGATGATAACAGGTGTCCTGAGACAGCAGTTCTTTGCTCACCTAAGTTTGGGAAATAGCATAGCCTTCCATTGGAGAATCACCACAACCTACCCAAGGTTGTGAAAAGTGAAGATATGAAGAAACATGTTCTATTTTTATTTGTTTCATCCTTCTCAAACTTATTTTTCCCATGAAGGTCCTCTACCTCGTTGGGAGCCACTACCATTTCACATGGGTAGTGATATGGTCTGAAATTTTGTATCCCCCTAAAATTCACATGCTGAAACCAAATAACCAATGACATGGTTTGAGGAGGAGGGCCTTTTGGAGGGGATGAGTGCTCCCCAGAGATCTGCCTTGCTCTTTCTTCTACATGAGGACACATTTTGGAACCAATCATTGCTATGAAACACTTTTGGGGGGGTCAAGAAATCATTATTTTATTGTTATTGAGGGTTTATTTTCCCTCTTCCTCTGTCAAAAGTTAGAATTGCAGTGAGGTGTCCTGCTACCATAGAATTTCTAAAAAAAAAAAAATTCTACATTTAAGAGTCATTTTCTTGTATATTTTGATGCTGCTATTTGATAAATAAACATTCATTATAGTTACTTAAGCTATCTGTTATTTTATCTATCAGTCTCTGTCCTGCTTCCTCATGAATGCTTGAATGTCATGGGCATAAGATCTATGACATAGACTCATAAAAAATACTATACCAAATTAATTACGAGTAATTAATTTCTACATTATGCTCCAAATTACCCATTTTAAGGAAAACTCGATCCCAGCAATAATTTGCATAGTACATGGCAGCTTTCAAAGCACCTCCCTACCTCCTCATTTGATCTAACATTGCTGAAATATACCATGACGAGTTCCCATATTTGACTTGCATGCATTGTGAGTAAATCAGCTCAATGCCACTGGGTATTTCTAATAGATAATATAAAACTTGTGTTGTATTTTACAAATTCAAAGAAATCCGATGCTTTCATTTGTTCTAAAGATCACAATTAGAACTGTGACCTATTTCTGACTACTTCTCTGACCCACAAAGCAGACAACAATATAGACAATATATTTGGGACCCACCACACCTCTGCAGTTTGGTGCAAGGAACAATAACTTCAGGACCTTCAAGAGCCCCAGAGTGAGATTTCTTCTCTTACCCTGTTCAAAAGTCAACTCAGTCTGGGCATGATGGTGCATGCCTGTCATCCCAGCGGCTCGGGAGGCTGAAGCAGGAGAATAGCAAGTTCAAAGTCAGCCTCAGCAACTTAGTGAGGCCCTAAGCAAGTCAAGTGAGGCCCTGTCTCAAAATAATAAGAAAAAAGAGCTGGGAATGTGGCTTAGTAGTTAAGTACCTGTGGATTCAATCCCCAGTGCAAGCGCGCACGCACACACACACCAAAAAAAAGGCACCTCAAAATGGATCAAAGACCTAAGTATCAGACCTTAAAAAGAAAACAAAGGGGAAACACTTCAAGACACAGGCACAGGCAACAACTTCCTGAATAGGACAATAATAATAGCCTAGGAAATATAGCAAGAATCAACAAATGAGACTGCATTAAATTAAAAAGCTTCTGCACATCAAAGAAAACAATAAAGAAGGCACAGCCTACAGAATGGAAGAAATGTTTGCCAGAAATTCTTCAGCAGAGGATTAATATCCAGAATATATAAAGAACTCCAAAAACCTAATACCAAAAAACAACCCAACCAATAAATGGGCAAATGAACTGAACAGACACTTCTCTAAAAAAGAAGTATGAGTGGCCAATAATTTTTTGAAAAATATTCAATATCTTTAGCCACCAGGGAAATGCAAATCAAAACTACATTGAGATTCCATCTCACCCCAGTCAGAATGGCTATCATTAAGAACACAAATAGCCAGATTCAACAACTTAGCAAGGCCCTAAGCAACTCAGCAAGACCCTGTCTCTAAATAAAATATAAGAAAGGGATGCAAATGTGCTCAGTGGTTAAGCAACCTGGGTTCAATCTCCTCCCCCACCCCCACCCTCAAAAAAAAAAAACACACACACACAATTAATAAATGCTGGTGAACTCTTACACGCTGTTGGTGGGAATTAGTACAAAAGCTATGGAAATCAATATGGAGGTTCCTCAAAAGACTAAAAATAGAACTGTCATATGATCCAGATATGCCACTCCTGGGTATATGCCCAAAGGAATGAAAGTCAGTATACTATAGAGATATCTGCATACCCATATTAATCACAGAACAATTCACAACAGCCAAGTTATACAATCAGCCTTGGTCCCCATGAACAGAATGAACAAGAAAATAGCCATATACACACAAAGGTACTTTATTAAACCATAAAGAAAAATGAAATTATGACTGTTGCAGGAAAGCAGATGTAATTAGAGATCACAATGTTAAGCCAAAAAAAAGCCAGACTCAGAAAGACAAATATCACATGTTTTGCCTCATATGTGTGGAATTTAGGGGGCAAAGACAACTTGAAAGGAGGAGGGAGACTATTAGAGAAGAGAAAGGGGATGTGGAAGTGGGCAGAGAGGGTAAGCAAAGGAATGTGATCCAAGTGTGTTATTTACATATGCAAATATGCCACAGTAAAACCCATTTTTCTGTATAATTTTTTTTAAATTTTTTTTAGTTGTAAATGGACACAATACTTTTATTTTATTTTATTTTTTGTTTTTTTAATGTGGTGTCTGGGATCGAACCCAGTACCTCATACATGCTACGCAAGCGCTCTACCACTGAACCACAACCTCGGCCCTGTTCTGTATAATTAAAAAGTACTAATAAAAAAAGAAAAGGCCCCAGAGTGAGGGCCAGGATGAGTCAGTACAGTACACCAATACAGTAGGAATGTATAATCCCATTATGTTGTGGGGCTTCCTCTGGGTACATTTGTATCAAGTTCTTGATACTACTTTGATTTGGTCTGTGACAGTGACACCCCCAAACTCTGGATGAAAGCATTTTCCACACACTTGGTGAGCATCCTTAAGCGAACCTTCAGATCAAAGGTAGCCATATATAATTATATATAATTGAAGATCAATTATATATATATATATATATATAAAATTTTTTAGTATTATTCAGTAGGCAGCATTCAAGTCTGATTGAAATCTGATTTCAGGAGCATCTTCCAGCAAACTTGACATTATAGAATAGAGAGGAGGAGGACTTCTCAAAAAAGTTCAGCCCTGACAGAATTCTCACAAGGGGAGAAAAGGCCATCCAGTATAAAAGAGAAACACATGCTACCCTGCATACAACAGGGAAGACTTTCTAAATTCTACAATGAAAATGTTCTGTTGGGGCTCTGAGAACATGCAGAGGGCAACTCTAAGTTCCATATGGATGACTGACATGGCCAGGCTGAGAGAATTTAAATGCTAGTAGACACTGGTTCCACAAAATGCTTCTGAGGAAAATGAGGTCTCTGGGCTGTTTTGCACAAATGCAGTGAGGTCCTCCCCAGTCCTACTCTCATCTCCAGCTCTCTTCAACTAGAGTTTCTTCCACTGCAGTTTCAAAATGCCCCACTTGAGCCAGGTGTGTTGAGTGTGCCTATAATTGCAACAGCTTAAGAGGCTGAGAAAAGAGGAGCACAAGTTTAAAGCCAGCCTCATCAATTTAGTAAAGCCCAAAACAACTTAGTGAGAACCTGTCTCAAAATTTTAAAAGGAGCTGGGGATGTGGCTCAGTGGTTAAGCACCCCTGGGTTCAATCCCTGGTACCTAAAAAAGAAAAAAAACTCCATCTTGGCCTGGCACAATATCCACTCTGACCACAGCCAAATCTTCCCTACAATACCTCTTCCAAACCAAGATGCCCCACCTGATCTCGACGCCTGGCTGGTGGTGGAAATGGAGGAAGAGGAACAAAGCTGGGCTGGGGGCTAATCACTGAACCTATTTCTGTTTTGCTGTTTTGCCCATAAAATGTCCAGTGAGGAGCACTGTATATTCTCACTGAAAATTGCCAGTCATCTTGGAGATTTAAAATAACTCAGTCAGGTGGTGTGCTAACATACAACTGTATTCCCAACAACTTGGGAGGCTAAGGCAGGAGGATCACTTGAGCCCTGGAATTCAACACCAGCCTGGGCAACATAGAGAGATCTACTCTCAAAAACAAAAACAAGACATATTATCTTCTAACTCCTTTCTCAGATAACGGAATGTATATCTCAGTGCCTAATTAGTAAATAGTAATAAGCTATGGAATGAAGATCAATTTTATATATATATATATATATATATATATATATATATACATACATATGTATAT
>NW_025999998.1:10721697-10742683 GCF_001458135.2 Marmota marmota marmota | reverse complement strand
TATATATATATATATATATATATATATATATATATATATATATATATATATATAATTTTTTAATTCTTTAGGTGAACACAATATGTTTATTTTTATTTTTATTTGGTGATGAGAATAGAACCCAGTGCCCCATGCATGCCAGGCAAGCGCGCTACCACTTGAGCCACATCCCCAGCCCATCAATTATATATTTTATTTAACCAAACGAATCTCTCAAAATCTTAATGCAGCTGTTTATTTCTATATATATATGCCTTAGGGCAAGGAAGGGCACTTGGTAAAGAATAAGGAAAAGTTACAACAGGCCACCTGACCCTTAACACATTCTCTCTTTTCAATTGGCTACCAAGCTCACGTAAGCTTGGTTCCTTGTACGCTATCACTGTACCCTCTGAACTTCATCTCCAACACCTCCTCCTTCTTTCCTCTCACTCTGACACCCAAACACCCAAACCTACTCCCCTGGGCTCAGATGGGATTGAGCTGCCACTACAGGCTCAGTGGCTCTCGGTCTTGCCATCTCCCTGCATGAGCCAGTTAAGAGCAGGGAGCCATCTTGTCAATACCAGGCAGAGGTGAGGTAAGAAAAACAAAAGTCTGCCCTGGCAACCACAGAGCTCTCTCTTGAACACAATGCATCCTTTCTCCTATCACCTTTTCAGTTTAGGACAAGCTATCTGTGACAGGGTCTGATTTCCAAGGCGCTTCTCTCTCACACCCTCAACACTGTGAGATGTTAACTAAAAGGTCTGTGAGCTAAAAATAATAGCACTTGTCTATACAGCTGAGCACAAGCAGAGTCAGATTCCAGCCCAAGGATACCTTTGTCTAAGACAAAACAAAGTGGGAGGAGACAGAAACCCCATGTGGCAAATTCTCAAAAGATCCCTTCCTCTGCATCCACAGAGGCAAATTAAAATGCATCACAGTTGATCTGCACGGTGAAACAGGACATGTTGGTTTGGCAGGCAGAAAAGACAATTGGAGTTCAGGAAAGCTTGAGACATCTTTGGTCAAACTAAACAGACACAAAGTGGGACCATGCAGGCAGGCGGTCAATCAGAACACTTCTCCTTGAAGAATAGCTGTGGCTCTTGTCAGAACAGAAACAGAACAAAAAGGAGACGGCAACGGCAGAAGAATTATATTCCCTGCTCCTTGATGGTATTGGAGATGACTCTGGCAATTGTGTCCGTCAAGTGAAGTGAAGCCAAGCTAGGAATGATTACTGTCAGAGGTTTCTGTAACACCGACAGGGAAGTTAAGGTAACTCAAGAAACCAGTGGCTGGGGAGAGACATGATCCAATGAGGCAGAGCTAGGAGGCTTTTCCCTGGCTCTTTCCACAGCCTGGCATATACCATCAAAGCCCGGGAAATTTGGGTGGCAACAAAGAATGATCTTTCATGACAACCAAGGAAAGGAATAAGGCCTCAGAAACAGTAAACAGTTTTGAAGGCAGGTGTTAATGCAAAATTTAGCAGGATTAGCACACTTTCTAGCCTCCTCTTGCTTAACTATGTAATGTACTATCTTCCAGCATTAATTTTACTCTTACCAATATAATTTTACTTCTATTCAATATAGTTTTGTGGCATAAAATGCCTACCCTATGTTTTGGATATTCCCCCAAATGATGGAAATGAGAGGTTGTGCAACTGGATAGACTAGGAAATGGACCATCCAGGGTAACGGTTCAACATCCTCCACCACTGAAGATGCTATACAAGCATTCCACACATTACCAGGGTCCAGGGGTGCATGCTCCCTTGTCTCCTTCACTGCTTCTTCCCCAAGATCTCTTGGGTTTGACAGGAACTTAGAGGGGAGTGAAGAGCTTCATTGAGCCTATCATCTGTGCTTCTTAGCAGGATTAACCTGAAAGCTGAATGTGTGACCTACTGTCAATGTAAGGACCTCTAAATACAGTCTTATCATTATGTTGCTTCATGTTTTGACAAGGAAACTGTTTTCTGAAACCTTCTCTGAACATAACTTAAAAGCTGTGCCTACTCCAGAGCTGTGCTATCACCAGACCTAAAAAGCCCAAGTATACCTGTATCTGAGGCAGAATAGTGATCTTATCAGGAACGATGGTTTGGCAGCAAGATGGTGTTCTCCTAGGATCTGAGCTTGCCAGACTTTACACCTTCCATCTGTATCTGATTCTGACTTTCCAGCTACCCTGGTGCCCCATTCGGGGGAAGCAGTGGGGGTGGGGGAGGCGGGGGCGGGGTGCTGTCAACATTCAGAGCTGAAGAGGAAATTGCATTTTGGAGATAAAATTCCCTCTGTGACAGATGTATATTTTAGTAGCTTTATCAAGTCTCTTTTCTCAAAAGAGTTCCCTAGCAGTCAATTTCGTAATTTAGTCAATTTCTCTAAATCATGCAAAATTATCAAAGCTGGAAACACTCCTTTAGGATTACCTGCTCAAAAAGACCCAAGACAAAGACCCAGAACTGGGCACATTTCTAAGTTCCACTATAGTCATCGTGTAAAGTTTGGTTGCAGGCCTTAATTTTCTCATTACCTGCTTTTCATAAGCCAGGCACAAATAATTGGATCTGTGTATCTAGCTGAAATTATTGGACTTTAAAATATTTCAACTCCAAATGAGAAGAAAGAGAATAAATTCCCCTCTGTCTTGGTTTGAACTCCCCAGGGGCAGAGTTGAATCCTGTAAAATGGTTCAAGTACACATAGTGTAATTTGACAGAAAGGAAAATGGTGAAACAAACACACGTAGGGGATAAGAGAAGTAAGACAAAGAAAGGAAGAAAGCTGATAAAAGGTTGAGCTCTCAAGCCAGTTACTACGGTAGGTGACTAAAACATAATCCCACGTGGCCCTCCAGAATCCTGTGAAAAGCATATGCCTCTGGGTCTCCCAAGGGGCAAGAGTTAGGGTATTTTTTATACCAATTCTCCTGAGGTACTCCTGCAAGAATCCCCATAGCCAATCACAGCCTCTTGGATGGATTCCTTTTGACCAGAAGCATTTCACCTGGCATCCAGTTTTTTCTTAAAATTTCAGTTTCTCAAGGATTGCAAAAGAATAGCCCCAGGATACTCTCAAATAATGCTGCTAACCCATAATCAGATAGGCAAGCCCTAGTGGAAAGAATTCCTCCACTCCTTATGTCTTCCCATATATGGATGATTTATTTTATAGCAATTCCACTTACTGAGAACTTGGACTTCATTCAACTCACACCAGCCTACATCAGAATTGGCCAGTCATTTAAAAGTCTAAACAATACTGATTTCTTCTGCAATAGTTTCTAGAAAACACAATTTCTATTCTGAAAGAGGATGGGAGTAATTGAGTGAAATTTAATTCAACCAAAATGCATTTACGTGTTTATGTTTGCTGTATCTTGATGCCATATAAAGCAATATATAGCCTTAAGGTCTTTCCTGCCTTAAAAACTTATAAGAGTTGACACAAAAATACTATAAAATGTACAAAAATACTATAAATCAAGATATGTTATAATTACTAAAAGTATAAATTGTGCTCTATAGCACCAAGGAGCAAGAAATCAGTTCCAACCAGGTGAAAATGAAAGAAATTTTATGGAAAAATGAATTGGAATTGTGCCTAAGCCAAATCAGTTCCTCTCCAAAACCACAAGCTCTCCATCCCTGGTCAAGACCACAGCATCAGCCACACACACTCCGTGAGCAGGCTCAGAGGATTCCTCTGGTTTCCACTGTGTGTTTGGAATACCCCTGACTGTGGTCAGTGTCCTGGATTCCCTTGCTGGCCTCTGCCCTGATGAATGCCCACCTGCCAGCCTTTAGCTTTAGGGGCTCCCTGCACACTGTCTCAGAGCAGCCACCTCACTTCTTCTCCCTGAGGGCCGGAGACACAGAGCTCAGCCTGGTTCTCAGGTCTTCAGACTCTGATCTGGCCCAGGTTTTCCATCTGCTTGTGAGAAGCCAATGGACACTGGACAAGGATGGTCCCTGAATAACTAAAAAGTGAGTAGATGGGAAGCCAGCAGACTTTACAGGAAGGTCCAGAGAAGGACTGGCTCTCCAGGGCATGAAGGATCAGGTCCTAGAACATACATGGTGTCTCTCCTATATCCAGTCTCCTGGCTACTCTTTGAGCATTATTACTCACCATTGGTTTACTTACAAATACCTCCAGGGCTCCTCAACAAATGCTCCAGAAAGATTGTGATCCTCACTCTTCTAATGTACTTTAATTTATGCCTCATGCTTCTCTGCTGGTTGCTAATCACTGTCTAGAATATCCTTCTGATTCTCTTTCCCATCTACTAGATAAGCTCCTATTCTCCAATATTTCTATCCAACCTTTCAACAACTCTCCAAATACCTCCTCTCTGAAGCCTTCTCTTCCCAGCATCCTCTAATCTTAGGCAAAGCTGAGTCCTCATTGCTTTGTTACTAATGTACCTTAATCATTATTTTGGTAATTACTGGTTGACTAGACAAGTCAACAGACAGTACCTCTTCCTGCACTATGAGATTCTCTAGTGAAGACAGCATGTCTTACCATTTCCATGTGTACCTTCCTTTCATAATGTGCACAGTGTCTGGCCCAGAGCAGCGGGGACAATAGGCATGACCAAGGCAGAGATATTGGCAAAGACAATGGAAATGAGTTTGTCCACACTGGATGAGACGGACATCTGGGGCACATGTGTATTCAGGTCTTTAGGTTGGAAGCAGAGCAACTAGTAGCAGATCCTTTCATCATTTTTCATTTGGACAAGTGACCAGGGTTAAGGACAAAGAACTTGAAAGCTCCCAAATTTATCTAACCTAGTGATCCAAGTGGCCTCCAGTGATATATAGCATTTTCAATTTCTTTTGATTGATCAATCTATCCCATACGAGAGTGGGTTAAAAAAAAAGACCTTGATTTTATCTGAATATGACTATGGTTTATGTTTAAGACATCAACTCTCATATCTTTCATTAGTTGTTCATAAGACCTAGGACACAATGGGCACTAGTATTTTTAAAAAATGGTAGTGGAGGAATAAGGCAAGGTCAATGCTAGGAACCTTTCACATTTTATTAGAAGTGTAGTAATTTTTAAATGATTGGTATCATAGATGCATTGATGTAAGAATGCTTAGAATCCTTTGAGTTCTTCAGGGACACCATTTAAGCATTAGACACTAACTTTACTTTTACAAATAATGAAAAGTGAAGCAGGTTTCCCTAAAGTAATATATCTTCAATTAATTCTTGATAAGTGATTCTGAAGGTGATTAGAGAAAACAGGCATACCCTAGGGTAGCTGATAACCTCCAAGATTATATGTACTTGCACATCTCAGTTTGCATAGTTGTTTCTCAGATATTTTGATACCCTTGGGGACAGTCTTCCTCCACTGAGAGTCACCACCATAGAAGCCTTTCTTACTCATGAATGAGGATATAGTAGTAGAATTGAGATTGAAAAGTGTGTGCTCATAATTGAAACCCAGAATGGAAATGTTCTAAGAGAGAAAAAAACATAATGGGAAAGAGAAAGAAATGAAGATAGCCAGACAGTTTAGAAGGAAAACAGTTCCCTTTAAATAGAAAAATAGCCACAGGATATTGTCAAATAATGCTGCTTGTTATGTCCATATTTTGACAAATGGGACCACTTTGTGCTGCCTGTCCAAACAGCCCGATCTTGAGCCAAGCCCTGGCTTGAGAAATGGAACCCTCACTGTAACAACAGGTTTCCTATCACATCGATCTTGTTGATGTTGGAGCAGATTAAAGCAGATGTTTCCTGTCAAACTGTGGTTCTCTCCCCAAAGAGCACATTAGCATCCTCAATCTCTTCAAGCCACACATTAAGACCAAGGGCCTCCATGCAACTGAATTCCCCTTAACCTGTCTGTTCTGTTGGTTAGGTCAGTTATGTCAGTTATCCCCCAGACAGCTCAACTTGCTCTGGAATACCGTGTTCCTCTGAAAATGGATTATGGACAGAGTTCAATAGAGAAGGAAGCTATTAAGAAAAGGCCCCTGGAGCCAAATGGAGGAAGTACAGCCTCAGACATGTGGCTGCCATGATCAGCTGAGCACTGATGGCTTAAACATACTTAGCAACTTGTGGTGGGGGAGGCGACGGGCCACCAGCATGAGACCCAGAGCTTTCAGTGGAAATGATCCATGGACAGAGGGTGATTTTATCAACCAGGGAAATATCAGGCACTTATGGAGAAAATCTAGCAACTCTTCACACCTTTCCTTTTTTAGGAAGCAGGGGACACTGAGTAAGGAGAATGTAGGAAATATTAGAATGTAATATTTACCAGAATCAGATTAGAAATATCTTGTAAATTTCATGACTCTCAACTCAGGTACCAAGAGGCATATTATGTGTACAATTCACTTCCAGTTGATTTACATACAGCATTTTCTTTAGTAAATAAGTCCACAAAAAGAAATTATTAGATGGAGAAAAAACAAGGCTGACTACATGAAATACAATAATAATAGCAGCTAGTATTCATTGCTTCTTCTCTGCTGATCACTTCACATTTACTATCCCATTCAAATCGCACAACAAGGTTAAGCCCTTGATCTTCATTTGACAGATGAGAAAATTGGCACAGAAAGATGAGGTAATGGTAGATTTCAACTTGAACTTGGATCCTGTGAAACTAAAGCAGGGGCTCTCTGACTTTACTCCTGTAGCACTTGGTTATTCACAATTCACAAATTGCTTTACGATGTTTTCTCTCTTCCTGATTTGACTAATCCCCACTACCATACATAGCAACTACCACAGTCAAAACACTATACTTACACTAAGAAGAGGAAAAGGAAGAAAGAACAGGAGAAGAGGAAGAAGAGGAAGGAGTTGTTCCTGTTCTCAAGGAGCTTGTTCAAGGGTTTCCCACGAGCAACATTCATAATCTAAGAAAATTCATTAGGAGTCCTGATCTCCTAGACCAATGTGAGAGTTTCCTCTCAGCACCTTCTCTGCTTCTATTTTTTTCTTTTTTTCTTTTTTGTACTAGGGATTGTGCTCAGGGGTACTTTAACCACTGAGCCACATCCCTAACCCTCTTTCTAATTTTTTACTTTGAAACAGTCTTGCTACATTGCTTAAAACTTCACTTCGTTGCTGAGGCTGGCTTTGAACTTGCGATTTTCCTGCCTCAGTCTCCTGAGCTGCTAGGATTACAGGCATGCACCACCATGCCCAGCCTTCACAGCCTCTATTAAGGGTATTCCTTACATCTTATTATAAGTGTTGTTACTGATTTCTGACTCAGTCACTAAGTCATAATTTTTTTTATGTTAAGCATGAATTCCATTCACTCATAATACTGTATCTGAAGAACTCAAAATATGTTTGCTGATGAGCAAGTGAATAAGTTGTAATAAGCAAGTGACATCAAGGGCAATGGGATCTTTAGGGAAACATAATTATCAAATATCTTTTAATGATGAGCTAATAATTTTAAGTGAATTGGCAGGCACTGACAGTTGCCCACCTGAAGTCATTCTCATGACTGTCCTTATTAACAGAACTGAGTA
Source organism: Marmota marmota marmota (assembly GCF_001458135.2). Classification (NCBI taxonomy): domain Eukaryota; kingdom Metazoa; phylum Chordata; class Mammalia; order Rodentia; family Sciuridae; genus Marmota; species Marmota marmota. The sequence goes on along the minus strand of NW_025999998.1, from coordinate 10,735,156 downwards.
CCCGCTTCTCAACAAAGGAGAATTTGCTCATGAACAGGATCAGTACTCCATAGGAGAGTTTCTGGAAAAGTTTGCTTAGCTCTAAAAAGACACACAAATAAAAGGTAATCTGTCATATTCCCTAAGACTAACTAGATCATATTTTGGGATAAGAGACAGCACTGCTGGGGCCTTTTCAAGAGGCAAGCTGACCCAGGAAGACCTCTCCCTGAGAGAGACAGAGCCAGCTTCTCCATGATGTTGCTGAGGCAATCAATCAACTACCCTCTGGAGATGCCCCTTCCCAGATGTGTTGATATATAAGGTACAGCTTTCCCTCACTGCTTATGTCACTGGGGTGCAGGTGTTTGTTACTCATAACTGAAAGCCGTCACCTTGCCCCAATCTTTGTTGTCATGTCAGGACTCCATGGGGTCAGGATTGGTTGGACCTTGATGCATTTTTCCCACTGTAGGCATCAATTTACTTACGTGAAAAATGAAAGAAATTAGGCTTTTATCATTGAGTTGAGGGTTGCTCTCTCCTGTAGCCTGAAATCTTTTCCCTGGTAGCAATTCTTCTTCCTCCCCTTCTTCCTCCTCTCTTCATTATTAATAATATCATAATTATAGTTTATGTCATCCTCCTAAATTCTTTAAAGAAAAGAGTGTTTTTCAGCAAAGATGAAGGATATTTTATATCTAGATAGGCTACACTATTCTGCACAGAATGTTCGGGACACCATCTAGAGCTATGGCAGAGACTGCTTCTCGTCCCTGTACAACTGTAATCCCCTAGTCTTTTCATGAGAAAACCCATGAGTTTTAGCTGCACATGTGGACATTCAGAATGGAGCCTGCCATTCCTCAACTTCCCTTTGGAGCTAAGTATCACCATACCATTACATTCTGGCCACTAGAATAACCAAGTGTCAACTATTTCTGTGAACCTCCTTCAAAGATAATATATGTCCTCTGCCCTTCTCCTTGATGCTTCTCTTCATGGTTTAGTTGCTAACTAAATGCTGATGTGGTATTTGGAGCTCCCACCATCTTGAACCCTGAGAGCAAAGATTACATCCAAGAGAGGTAAAACTATGAGACAGAAGGAATGTGGGTGTCAGGGGGCTCTGTGGAGAAGGGTCACCATCTTAACCATGACTAATTCACTTCTGATCAGGGAGAATGAGGCTCTGAGAAGTGGTAAGGATCAGCTGGAAAATCAGATATACCCCCCATTCACACACACTGGCATCCCTTTTTTTTTTTTTTTTTTTAACTGCATTTGCATGAGACCTCCCTCCAGCCAGCCTTGCTGTTGTTAGGATTTGGATATGCTCTAATTGCAACCCCAGAGTCCATTGGGATTAAAGGCTTGGTCCCCAGAGTGGCACCATTTCGAGATGGTGGGCCTTTGGGAGATGGAGCCTGGTGTGAAGTCCTTGGGCCACTCAGGGTATGCCCATGCAGGGGATTGTGGGATCCCAATCTTGTTTTCTCTCTGACCATCTCCTGTTTGGCCATGTAAGAGTTTCCTCATACATGGTGGAGTGTGCGTCCACCATGACACAACAGTAGCTGAAAGGGCCTTGGCTAAAACTGAAGCCAGCAGGTGCCATTCCTCTGAATGTCCAAGGCTGTGAGCTTTATAAACCTTTTCTCTTTATAACATTAACTGCCTCTGGTGTTTCACTGTAGTAATAATGCAAACCTGACTCTCACCCACCCTGGCTCAATGTCATGCACAATCAGAGCAACAACTCAGCCTTTTGGCCTCTGAACCACCCTGACAGTTGGCTATTAGATAAAAAGTTTCCTTTATAAATTTAAGTGGCCTTGTCTGGATCAGTCTTCACTCTCATATTCCTTGTGCTCCTGCCCCCAATCAGTTTGATAACATTCATGTAAAGAAACTCCATTTGGGGAGGCACACCCACCCTTCCCCTCCTAGTCTCTTTCTAGGGGATTTGGCTAACAGTTTTGCTGATAAAGGGACTCCAGAGAATCTTGTGAATTTTTCTAAAGTCAGGATAAAATCAGAAAACAATTATTACAATAAATTAAGGTTGAGATGCTGTTAAGAAAGGAAGTAGACAGTGTTATGTTCCTAACAAAGAAAGTCATTTGTATAAATCTCTTCATATCACATAGTGATTCATTTGGTTATGGTATTTCTCTTATTTTAGTTTTGTAGCTTTTGGCTGAACTACTAAACAGATTAGGAAATGGACAAATGCTTACAATGTGCACACAAATCACATAATATGTTTTAAGGGGATATATGTGTAATGCATAGTCAAAACCCTATCATCACAATTAGTGGTGGGGATAAATGTTTCAGGTTATAGCAGGGTTTAATGGCTTTTGGCCAGAATACAGACAGACACAGATGTGTTTTAAAAGCAAAGAAAAAAAGAAGAAGAAGAAAAGAAAGCCAATATTTTCCCAGAAAGTAAAATTTTCTAAAAAGACAGGGCTTATAGGTCCAATATATTTTCTGTAGAAGCACCTGATAAAGTGAACAAGAAATTTCTCATCTGTAACCACTTTATAGGACATTAGTTATAAGGCAAGGATCAAAAGACGGTGGATCTATTCCTGGGTCACTAACTAAAAGTTTGACATACGTATATGGAATGACATACGTATATGAGATAATCTGAAAAAACTACAAAATATCCTAGGGCTTTCTGAAGTTCACACAATAGTCTTCACAAAGCCTTGTTTTGCTGTAGAAAGTGAGGGACCCACAGCTAGGACCCCCACACAGTCACTATTTTCTACATGAACAGTACAGGATCTGTACTGACTCAGGTTTAGTCTCTACTATGGAAGAACTGGAAACTAGTCATGAGATGAGTCTGTCCATGCTTCAGTTTGTTTTCTAGAAAACGCCATCATCTAATAATAATAGCAGACTTTCACTGAGCTCATACTGTGAGTAGGCACTGTTCTAAGCATCTCATTTAATTCTCAGTGAAAAGGGTGTTATTATTATCCTCATTTAGGAGAGGAAACCCTGAGAAGATAGCTTAGTCCAAGACCAAAGAGCCAGAAAGCAGAATCAAAATTCACACACAGATAGTCTGAATGCAGAGGCCAAGGGAGCTAAGAGAGGAGAGCATCATAAATGCTTGCTCTTCTTAAAATTCTTCTCTCTAGAACATTCTCATTCCACCCCCACCCTTCCCCAAAATACAGGTAGTAGAATCTTGTCTTTTATCTGTAGGATACAATGCCATCAGAGTTTGGAAATACTTCCCAGGTCTGCCCTTGAGGTTCACATTGATAGACCTCTCTGAATCCAGCAGAATACCTTACACAAAGAAAATTAATAAGTTTTGTTGATGGTAAAGATGAGCTTCAGCAGGAATATTTAGATCCAGGCAGTGTGCCTGGCACACAGGAGGCGCTAAAGATGGGTCTTTCAAAAAATTGAAACATGGGAGGTAGGTAAGAAGGAAAGACTGGAGGAAGGGAAGACAAAGGAGAGAAGAGAAAGCAAAGAAGGAGGCAGAAACAGCTGGAAGGCGGGAGGGGGAAGAAAGGAATAAAAAAGGTGAAAAGGAAGAACAGATGGCAACTGTATTTGTGCATATGCAAAGGTCATAGGCAAGCTCCAGGGTTGCCACTTGAATACTATTGTGAATTACTGTTGAGTAGTGAAGGGTTTACAGAGCCATGAGGAGGTCAAAGGAAGAGAGTCCTGGATACCCGCTCCAGAATTACACCCTTTGCCATTTACTAGGTCCCAAACTGCTATATTTACTCCTTCCAGAAAGGAAAAACTCAAGATCTTGCATTGGAGAATAAATGCATCCATCATCCATCATTTGGTTTGAAATGGAATAACCCTCCCTTTGGCTCTACCTAATGAGGGGAAGGGGCTTGAGACTGTCAGCCTATCCCATCTCTCATGGCTCCAGCAAATCAGTAGGTCACACAAGGTACAAACCTCAACAAAATCAAGATTCAAGGTTAGGTTTTTAGTTTCTTTTTGGAAAAAAAGGCTTTGTCTCCCATTCCCATAGACAGAGTGGTTCATGGTCTGAGGTCTAGAAATCAATCCTGCAGACACTAGCTACCTAGACTCTGGCCTACAATGGCAGACGCAAGGAGCCTGATGATGAAACTGACACCTTCTAAGGCAGAACAGGTGAAGGGAAATCTCCAGGTCAAAAATTAGTAGCATTTGAGCTGCTGGATCAAGGTTTATGTGAGGCCAAGTCTACTATAGTTATGCAGGCCAATACATTTCTTTACTATTCAGGTCCCATTTCAGCTAGTTTTCTCTCATTCACTGCACAAAGATCCTGAGTGATACAATCTAAGTCCTGGTTGCAGATTTTGCATTCCCAGATACAGGTCTCAATATACCAAAGAGTTGTCCTCTGTGTTAGAATATAAACCACAGATGGAATCAGGGACTGTAAGAGTTTGGAATTCCAAATGACAAAGTTGAACCTCAGGCAGGAACATGATCAAAGATGAGATGAATGGCTCCCCAGGTCTTGACTCCACCTTCACCTCAGCGGCACATAGACAGGAGCTGGCAAGTTTTATTTTTCTAGGCATGACGTCTTAGAGCCTACTGCTAACGCATTACTTTCTAAAGGAACCCACTGTACTTAATCGATGTCTTTCATGTTTCAGGTCATCAGTGTCATCCGTCTCAGATTTAAAGCTCTTGGAGAGAAGAAAGGCTCTGTTTAACCCACTTCACACAGAATATAGCCCAGCAACACTGCTGAAACCTGATAAATGTTCTTTGGTGCTGTTGCTCCTGCTGATCTCACAATGTCAAGCAGAGCCTCCCACAAAGGCATAAAATTCAAACTTTATCTTGAACTCCACAAAATTTCCCTGGAATTCTCAAGTTAAAGCCAGGAACTGCTTCTTCCCAGTTCTTTGCTAAACAGTAGAGACACGTTCAGGGTTCAAATCACAAAATGTCTTGCATTGAAATTAGTTATGCTTATCTGATGTCATCTACCACCCTTTGGACAACATAGGACCCTCTCAGCCTGGATCCCCACACCAATCTGCACAAATACCTCTCCCTCAAGGAATAATCAGAATTTCTCCTGTTCTCAACCAGAGGACCAGTAAAGAGATTATGAGGTTTGAGTCATGTGATCTAATGGTACCAATCTCAGCTGCATCTTTATTGCTGTGTGACCTTGGGCAAGTTACTTAACCTGTCAAAACCATATTTCTTCCATAAACACAATATCCATAATAACAGTTTCCTCATGTATTTATTAGGTTTTGTGCTGATAGTCGAATAAGACACTATGACAGGGTTCACTGTAAATAAAAATGCAATCACTCTCTTCTATTGTTTGGCCAATCAGGCAAAGCTTTCAATTGTTTGATTCACCCTGTGTGCATCTCTTAGATTCCATCCTCCCTCAGCTCAGAGGATGGAGTGAAATAGGTGATGTTTAGCAAGCATTTAAGCAGCGCTCCCACAGGCACCACTTACCACGACTTTAGAAGGCCAGAGTTTTAAACTCCACTCTAAAATTTGTTGTTTTAAATTAATGGAGTGAAAAACCACATTGCAAAATATGAAGCACGGACACTTTCCCTCCAGTTGTGTCAGCAGGCCTCAGATGTCTTATCAACGTCCCTCATTCAGAAGCAGTGTCCTGGTGCCAGGCTCCTCTGGTGACTGGACTAAGAGGACAGATCAGAGTTAGGCTGGGCTCCCTGTCTTCCTCCCATCCTTCAGGTCACCAGTAGGTCTGACTAATGACTTTTAAATAGGAAAAGCTCCAATTCTAAAGGTAAGTTTTTTCCAAAGAAGGCAAGACTACCGATAGGGTTTTTACGTTCTGGTTCACCCCACAGAGGATGACAGAGGACAGGGATTCTGAAGGCCACGCCCCTCTCTGGCACAGGGCCAAAGTTTATTGGTGGCCTCTTTATTCATATCTATGCTGAGAACTGGGACTAACCAAAGAGAGTGATAATTCCTCACTCCAGTCATAAAAGAAGACCCAGAAAGGGGCTTTATTTTATTTTTAAATAAGTAGGGTTTGATTATTTTATCACCTTTATCAAAGTATAAATCTAAAAATAAAATTCATCATTTTTTTATAACTTTTCATCGTACAGTTTCATGAATCTTGACAACTGTACATAGCTGTGTAACTACCACCATAATCAAAATATGGGACATTTTTATCAACGCATATTCCTCTTTGCAGTAACTAATGGGATTGGTTTTTAAAGTGAATAAATATTTTAAATCCAAAGGAACAAAAAAAGATCATTTAACCAGACAGACCCAAAAATTAAGATTAGAAAAGAGGCAGGCCATGAAGTCAACATTCCACTGGGAGTATACGACTTAATTACATGCTGTAGACTGGATGGCACCAAGACCTATGCTTCAAATGGTCTTTAGGCCCCAGTCACACAGGGTGATGTGAAGTCCCGTATAGCTGAGTCCACCAAAGCTCAGAGGAACAACAAAGGCAAAAGGGACCAAGTCAGTGAAAGGACTGAGAATTGGATACTGAGTACCTTTAATAACGACGATACCCTTCCAGAGTCAGCATCAAGGAGTAACCAAGAATCCTTGCAAATATAGTTGATGAGAGAGAGCTGACTTCCAAAATAGTTCATCTTTCAGTTCAAATGGGAGGGTGATGATGACTATATATTTTGGAACTCTGGTCATCTAATGTTCATCCAAAAGCTTTTCTGACCAACTCAGAAAAAGTGGCTCTGAGAAACTGAATGAAGAAGCTTTCTCCAACACCTCCAGGTCTCCTGTTCTTCTGGTCTTAAGTGTGTATTTATTCTTCTCACTCTAGCTAGCTAATACACCAATGCCCTCTGCCAAGTGTAGGCCCAAGATCACTCTCTCATCAGACACCAACTCGAAGAAACACTAAATAATGGAATGAACCATTTTCAACATCTCTCTCACTAGGTGAACACAAAAAAAATCATACAGGAAGGCAATGTTAGACACCTATAAATGTCCTGTAATGAGTCCATTCCTCTTCCCATTTACCAGGGTAAGAAATAAACCATTCTAAGTTCAGGCTATGGTGAGCCTGAACCTTTTAATTTTTGACTAGGAAATTGCTATGCATTGCTTCCTTTTCTGTCACTCTGATGAAGTCATATGTGCTACAGGCTTCAATGTCATTACTAAACATCCAACTTGCTACAAATTGTAAATGAAAACCAAGTCAGACACAATTTTATTATACCCCCAAAAAGACTGGGTAATTAAGTACTGTCCACTCTCTTCTTATCATGTAGGTATATTTTCCTCTACAAACAAGTGGTAGCACAGCCAGATTTATCTCTATACTAAAGTCAGAAGAATTGAGGGGTTTTAGTTACTATTTCTTCAAAATGAATAAAAAAAAAGTACTCACAAAGGGAAGAAATCCCATTTGTGCATTTAATGGTTATGTTTATGCATTTTGTTGTTGTTTTAGGATGTTTGTTTTTTTGTTGGGGGGGGTTGTTTGTTTGTTTGGTACTAGAATTGAACCCAGGGGCGCTTACACCTCTGAAACACATCCCCAGATATTTTATTTTATATTTTATTTAGAGATAGGGTCTCTCTAAGTGGCTTAGGGCCTTGCTAAATTGCTGAGGCTGGCTTTGAACTCACAATCCTCCTGCCTCAGCCTCCCAAGCTGCTGGGATTACAGGTATGTTTCACTGCACCTGGCTCAATACGTGTTTATCAAGAACATGACCTGAGCCAAGCACTAGGTACAACCAGGATGTGAGGAAACAAGTCAGTGTTTTCAATGCTGGTGATGACTATGACAAAGGGATCCTTAAAAAGTAAGTTCAGTGCGCGGCTTCAGGGTGGAGGGAACACATATCAAAGAAGGACTCACTGATAAGGTGATGCTTGCCTCAAACTTTCAAAGAAAAGGAAGAACAAAATGGATGGGGGTGGGCAAAGGGAACACATTTGTGAGAGGCCAAGAGTGTGGGAAATGGTAAGCAGCACATGTCCAGAAGGCAGGGAAGGAATGTAGGCAAGAGGGAGACATTCATAATCAGGGGCTTACACAGGTCGTAAAATCAGGAGATGGGATATCCTTTTGCAAGCATTCAAAGCCACTAAGCAATGTTAAGCAAGGGAGAGAACTGTGTGACTTTACAACAATTGTCCTTGGGTAGTCCAAAAAATAATCAGAGGAGGGCTGGATAGTCCACGGACTACTGCATTAGTCCAAGCCAACGAGTATGAGAACCAGAGTAGCAAAGTAAAAGTAGGAATAAAGAAAGGATGACTCAGAAACATTGAATGGATTTTTGTAACAAAACTCTGACTCATAGGAGGGAGGATTAGAAGCCTAATATTATTGCAAAGTTTATTATCAGAGTAGTAAATGAGTCACTCAGAGAGTAAACTCAAGAAGAGCAATTTTAGGGAGAATTAGAGAAGTTTCTATTAATACATGTCACATTTGAGTTGCATATGAGATCTGTCTGCTGATATCAATTTCAATATAGAATTCAGAGACTTTTTTTTTTTCTAAAGAAAGAAGATGAAGTCAGCCACAGTGACATATGTCTGTAATCCCAGCAGCTTGGGAGGCTGAAGCAGGAGGATTTCAAGTTCAAAGCCAGTCTCAGCAACTTAAGAAGGCCCTAAGCAACTCAGTGAGACCCTGTCTCTAAATAAAATACAGAAAAGGACTGGGGATGTGGCTCTGTAGTTAAGCATCCCTGGGTTCAATCCCTGGTACAAAAAAAGAAAAAAAAATTAGAAGTGCCTAAAACTGACAACAGTCTAATATCTAGAATGCACAAGGAATTTCTGAAAATTAATCAAGGGAAAAAAAAGAACCCTAAATAGAATATGCAAAGGACAGGAACAGACAGTTAATAGAAAAGGAGACCCCAAATTCTGCAAGCATATGAAAACATTCTTAAACTCACTAATGAGATGTAAAAGATGAAAATAGCAATGGTATATTATTCTATCTATTTTACACTGGAAAAAAAAAACAAAAGCTAAACAATAAAAATCATTGGTCTGGATTTGAAGATGCAGAAACTCAGAACTGATAGGGGAAGCGCACTGGGGAAGGCATTCTGGAGTGTGACCTGCCTGCATTCATCAAAATGGATTTAATACAGACGCCCATTCGGACCCAACAATTTGGCTCCTGGATACATGACTCAAAGAAATTCTCACACACACTCACAGAAGCCTATGCAGCATTAACAGTTGTGGCAGGAAATGAGAGACAGTCTGATTGTGCATTGCTCAGGAAGCTAAGCGAGCAGTGACTGGGGGCTGCAGTGCCACAGTTAGATGCAACACCCTGGGTGTACGCACAGCCACCAAGAGGGTCCTAAAACAGTCTATAGTGGAAAAAAAGTTTTAAAAAAAATTAAAAATCAAGTATAAATTACACAGAACTCACCACAATAATTGAAATCTATATGCAAATGAAACAACAATTTACACAAACAAAAGGATAAACAATAAACACATTTTGTGGTTGTCTATGGTGGGAAAGTCAATCAGAAAAAAGAGGAATACATCAATTTTTTGAGATAATAAGAATGGGGCTTCTAGTAGATCAGTTATGAAAGGATTGGTCCCTGATTAAATCAACTCTCTGCCTGAGTCTCCCAAAGAGGGGAGAAGATGAGACTTGAAGAGCAAATAGAGCTCCAAAATGACAGGCCCCTGTGCTGGTTACACAGGCTGCCCCTTGGTCACTCCCTCACCCCTAACCCCATTTCACTGAGGCCCTGCTCTCCTGCCCAGAGCAGCATTCCACAGGCTGCCTGCTGGCTTCCTGGTTGGGTCAATAGGAGGTACCAGCAGGAGATTGGAGAGCAAGAGAAACAAAACAGTGGGGCATCTGTCCCTCCCTGGCAAGTTCAGCTCCCATCTGAAGGCCCATCTCCCACAAGCCAGGCCTCCCTGGGCTATGGCTACCTGATCCCTCCCCTTGACCCTTTAGTCCTAGGGGATTAACAGCTTCCGGGTCCTTGTTGATTCATGTCCCTATGGTGCAGGTTTTTAAGTTCCTATTACAAAATCCTCATTTGAAGCTGCCATCTCTTTCTTGCCTTGTGAAGTTTGAGGACACTTAACTACAATGATAAAGAGTTTTTCTTTCTTTTTTTTTCCTGTCATTTTAATAAAGGAGACATGAACATATGAGGCAAAATAATTCCGATAATCCTATAGCAGAAGCAATGTATAGGAGACCAAATAATTAGATATTAACTCACATCACTGTGTCTCCCATTACTGCTATGCATCATGACTGATCTGGGGGATGAAATAGCCCAGATCTAAAGGATGTAGCAAGGATCAAGTTCACCACAGATCAGAAGATACTTGCATACTTGTAGGATTAGCACTGTCTGAATTCCAACAGCCAGATGAATATGTTCAAGATAAAACTACAGTACATATTTTCGATTAAAGATTGGCAACAAATAGTTATAAACTACAGTCTCAGGAATAAGTATTTTCACATGTGGTCTATGGGTCATTTCTAATCCCAGCATCACAGCCAGATCCAGCTGCATGTTTTTGCTCTTTGGTCCTAATCATGACTTCCTGGGATAGTCCTTCCCTGGCTACTCTATCTAAGCAGGATGCTCTCTTCCCACCAATTATTACTGCACCAAGTTCACTTCCCCATCCTGTGTTACAATTTGCATTTCTCTAATTTTTCTTTACTTTTTAATTCTTTGTCTCCCCCATTAGATTAAAATTTCTACCATGGTAGAGGACCATGTATAGGAGATAGAAGGTCCTTAATAACTATCTCCTGAGTGAATAAATGGTGGAAAACAAGGGTGGCACAAAGAGCAAAGAAAGGGTAGAAGAGAACCTATTCCCTCACCACCATGTTCATGGGTGTGGACCTCCCATGGCCTTCCTCATAGTCAAAACACTTCTCCTATCTGGCTCCTCTTTATGTCTCCACGGATGCTGGCCTTGTTTGAGAGAGTAAATATCCCCAGTGAGCAGGATTCAAGCCTGTGTGTTTGCCTTGTTTTGCACAGCATTCAGCACAGCCCCAAGCACAGATGGGTGCTTCATAAATATTATTGAAGGATGATGACATAGAGGATTATTTAATACCTCTACGTGGGGTAGAAACAAACCTCAGGCCACAAATATACTTTGAATGAGCTTTACTTGTCAATTCATGTGAACCAAAATATTTTCAGCAACAAAGACTCCTCTACAACCACAGATCAGACATATTCAGAATGACAAAGCCCCAAAAGAATGCCATTTTCAGGGCTGAAACTTTATTATTCTGAGGTAAACGGAATCCTTGTTCTAGTGACACTGTAAGAGTAGAAATTAAAGACACTGAAAGTCTTCCCTTGGGAAACAACAATTATCTGTGAACAATGGAAGTTTGTCTGAATAATTCATCAGTTTCAAAGGTGCAGCCCCCCCCCCCTAATTCTGGAATCCCAGGAGATTAGGCAAGTGGGTCATTTAATGTGTCTCTGCTACTCAATTGTTATTCTTTGGGGGCCTGGCATTTATGGACATAATCCTATGATTTTATTAATTCAAAAAAATAAGCTATACGGGAAACCACTGACAGGATCAACATATTGAAGCTGCATTAATTTTACCTAGGAAGAATGAAGCTTATGAAGAAGTGTCCATCATGAGAATCCACTTGAGAGCTACACAACAGATCAAATACCCAAAACAAATCACCACGTCAGAGCCCCACAGAATGTCTGAATCCCAACCAGCAAGCATGAATAATCCTTTTAAATGGTCACTTACATATCAGAACAGGTCCTTTGTGAGATTTCTAAGCAAGGCCTCTAGTTTCTGACTGACACAGAGATTTATAGGGAAGGGGAGGATAAAGTGAAATCAAGAAGTACTGGGAAATTTCCACAAGAAAAGAGGACAAATGGTTTTTGTTGTCAAAATAAAACCAGCCTCGCTTGGCCATCATTTGAAAAGTTGCTGGCTACCCCACAGGAGGGTTGGGCAATATTCTCTACTGGTTTCTCAGGGACCCTTCCAATCTAGTTGTAGTTACTGGGCAGATACATTAGAAAACTATATCAGAAGACCTAGTTTTAAATCCTGACACTTTCTAATGAGCTGTGGGACCTTGTAAAAATCAACTTCTCTGATCACTGGTTAGTATCATTAATATAGAGATAAAATTATTACCAAGATCTAGTGAAATAACTGTATGAAAATTCTCTCTACATTGTAAGATTGGCTATATATGTGCAAGGTATTATTATTAAACACAATTTCATAATATTAAGTAACCTATATAGCACTCGGGGTCCTATATAACTAAATTCTCAATTTATAGAGATGGTCCCATTCTTTGCTTCATTCTGTACAATTTTATTAAGCTTTTTTTTTTAATATGAAGAAGGATATAAGTAAATGTAAATGAACTCAAACCTGCTCTTTGGTACAGCTATGCAAGAATCTTAAACTGTGTTTAGTTCACCATTATGGGCTAGATGTCAATATCACCTAAAGAAGAAAAGTAAAGTGGGAGGCATCCGATGAAGGAATACAAGGTCAATTTTTAAAAAATCAATTATATTTCTAATCATTAGTAGCCAACAGCTGGAAAATTATATTCATAAAAACCATTCCATTTATAATCACATCAAAATATAGAAAACAGAAATATTTCTTTACAAAAATTATAAATTATAGGAGACCTTTATACTAAAAAACATAAAATACACACAAAAGAAATTAAAGAAAATCTAGATAGATAGATATGCCACATTCATAGATTGAAAGACTGAATATTATTAAAATGTAATTCTCCCCAAATGGCTCTATAGATTTAACAAACAAACAAACAAAAATCACAATCCCAACAGGTTCTGGTGGAAATTGACATGCTGATATGAAAATGTATGTGGAAATGCAGAGGATCTAGGATGGATGAATGGATGGGGATATACACACACACAAAAAAAGAAAAACGTATTGGCAAATTCACCTGATTTCAGTGTAATATTTTCATAAGGATCAACAAATAAAATCAGGGAGCAAAACAGAGAATCCTGAAATAGATACACATATATATGGCCAACTGATTTTTTAACAAAGACACAAAAGCTATTCAGAGGAAAGGAAATTCTCTCAATAAATAGGGTTGGAACAACTAGACATAGCAAAAAATAACCCTCAACTACTACCTCACACCATACATAAAAATTAATAGAAATCATAAACATAAATGAAAAGTTAAAACAGTAATGATTCTAAGAGAGAAAACATCTTTTTGAAGTTGGAGTAAATAAATATTTCTCATAGAAGATGAAAATATACATAATAAACATAATTAATTACAATAAAAATTATTAATAAACTGGACTTCATAAAATTTAAAACTTACTCATCAAAAGTCATAATTAAGAAAATAAAAAGCAAGCAAGAGGCAGGGAAAATATTATATATATATATATATATATATATATATATATATATA
>NW_025999998.1:10610567-10718660 GCF_001458135.2 Marmota marmota marmota | reverse complement strand
GTTCCTTTCTACTTGGTGAAACTGTTGTGCTATTGAATTTTCCCCCTATATATTTATATTGGTGTTGTATAGTTTCAAAGTCTCCCTCGCAGGCGCGGGCGGCGGCTCTGCCCCTCCTCCAATTGGGGCAATGTGCCTACCACGCCGGCAGGCCACTGGGCCTGCTCTGCCGGTCGGTAGCAGGTCCGCCTACCTTGCAGGCGCGGGTGGCGGCTCTGTCCCTCTGTGGGCCGCTAGGCTTGTTCTGTCGGTGGTCACAGTTCTGCCTACTTTGCAGGCGCAGGCAGCAGCACTACCCCTCTGCAGGCCTCTGGGGCTGTTCTGCCAGTGGGTCACAGGTCCGCCTACCTTGCAGGTGCGGGGGGCGGGGCGGCTCTACCCTTCCTCAGGCCACTGGGCCTGTTCTGTCTGTCGGTTGCAGGTCTGGCCTGTTCTGATGGTGGTCACAGTTCCGTCTACCTTGCAGGCACGGGGGGAGGGGGCGGCTCTGCCTCTCAGCAGGCCGCTGCTCCTCTTCTGCCGGTGGGTTGCAGGCCCGCCTACCTTGCAGGAGTGACTGGAAGCTCTGCCCCTCCGCGGGCCACTGGGCCTTTTCTGTCGGTGGTCACAGTTCCGTCTACCTGGCAGGCGCGGGGGGTGGGGGGTGGCTCTGCCCCTCAGCAGGCCGCTGGGCCTGTTCTGTGGGTGGTCACAGTTCCCTCTACCTTCTGTATGAAGTTTAAATAAGGCAAACACATGGTGATAGAAACTGTTGCAATGATTGCCTATGAGGGACATGGGGTGATGGAAACCTGGGTGGTGGTTATGGAAGTGTATACATTTCTCAAAACTTGGTGAACTGAACGGTTAAGGCTATGCATTTCACTTATACAAATTTTTACTTGATAAACGATTAAATGAAGAACATTACAAGAAAAAAAAACTACACAATCCAGAAGGTGGGACTCCCCAGGACAACTGGTAAAGTTTCTTCAAAAATCACTGTCATTAAATACAAGAGAAAAGGACTGCACCAGATGAAGAAAAGACCTAAGAGATGCAACAGGTAAGTCTTGGATGGAATCCTATCATGAAAGACATTTGGGGGACACTCGGGGGAAATTAAAATATGATCTTGGTTTCACATGCCACAAAATTGTATTAATAGAACATTGGAGATTGTTAATGGACAAGAAAAACATCTTACAAGCAATATGTTCTTTCTGATCTCCTTTTGGCACTAAATTACATACATGTTGTGTATATTATGTATTTTAGTTATATTGGTACAATATATATTATGGAAAGATTTTCAGTAAGAAATATAAATTTTGTTATTTGTTTGTCTGTGTTCTCCAACTTTCCACCATGCACATGTCCTGTTTTAATAATAATATATACTGTTTTTAAAATATTAGACTCAAATTCACTGTTTTGTAAGTCAAGATAGGAGATGGTAATAAGGGTAAGAGAAAGGAGATTTACTGCATAGTGATTGGTCAACATTGACCAATCTCCTCCTGGGCAATTTACATCGCTCTCTCATAGCATTCTAACAATAAACCATCCCATTTTTACAGAGCTAATGAAGGTACAAGCAAACTTTTATAAATAATATGTTCTGACCTCAATCTCCATACTCTGTACCACTTCATTTATATATACTTTCATATTTAGTAAGTTCTTTTACTAGTCTGTGAAGTATACGTACAAAGTGTTTGTCCTGTTAAATGTGTTTCATGAGTCACCTCATTCATACCTCATAACGATCAATGTAAGGATGATATCATTACCCCCATTTTATTGGTAAGAAAATGAAGGCACAGAGCTCAAATAAGAAATAAGAAACAAGCTCAGGCCAACTGATCTTCGGTACTTCTACCCGGTAAACCATACCATGTCTCTAAGTTCCTATGCTTTCAACATGTTCACAGAGGATTAGAGGAGAATGAGTACCAGCTGCCAACAAAGGGTATGTTGACATCAGACATCTATCATAAAGTTTTTTAACAGTGGCATCCTTGCTTACCTGTCTAGGGCAGTGCTGGTTGGCATACTTCTCCCAAACCCTCGAACTCCTGTCTGACGGAAATATGGAATGCAAGAGAGGTTGGCAGCAATGATAGCCAGGGAGTCAGAAGGACTCACAAAGAAGCCATTTTGGCCTAGGATCATGTAACGGTCCTGTGGGAAGGAATGTGTGAAAATTATCAGACAGAAGCATCTGCTACAAGCAGCCCATTCCCATAATCATCCCAAGCCACTTTACTGTCATCTTACATTTAAACAACCTAAAACCATTTGGATGAGGCCAAAGAGAGCATGGGAATCCTTATAAATCCCTGAACATCAAGGGCCTAGAATCCTGACACAACGAGCAATGTGTTCCACCTGTTGAGATGTGCATGACTACTTCATGCTTCAGTAGCCTCCATAGCTTTAATTCCAGCTTCCTTCCAAACAGAATGGGAGCAGAGCTTATTGCTGAATAGCTGGTTCCTAACAGGGTGTTTTCAATAAAACCAGCTATAAATAAAGATTTATTATATGAATATTTTTAAAAGAAATAGCTTCTTTATAACACATGTTCATCTGAAACTAAAAAAAGTAGTGACTATTTAATTGCAATATTTAGCCATTAAAGAAGAGAACAGATGCATAGCCAGTTAGGGTCCACATGCCCTGTGCATGTCAGCTCCAGATGTGTTCATTAATTCTCTGGTTTTCAATGCTTGGCTCAAAACATGGTAAAAGAGTCAGCAGACAGAAAACTTTCATACTTACCCCATCGGCATCAAATGCAGCTCCAAATCCATATTCTCCTCCTTTCATGGCTTCCAAAAGGGTTGTTGCATATGTCAGATTTGGGTCGGGATGCTGCCCTCCAAAGTCTTCCAGGGGAACACAGTTTATTGCAGAATTGGCTGGGGCCCCCAGCTCATCACACAGAACTTTTCTCACATACGGTCCCATAACTAAAAAAAAGAAAAAATAAGACATACAATGATGTGAATTATCTGCAGAATCCTTTCCCCTTGGTATTTTGTTCTGGTAAGAACAAGCAAGCCCGCTTAATCACGAAGGATAAAAGGATAAATTTTACAGGCTTTTCCAAGACACAGCAGAAAATAATATTCACATTTATTACATTTATTGAGCAACTATGTGCCAGTGACTATGTTAGGCATATAGAAAATGTAGTCAATAATCCCACTAAACAAAGTTTTTCTCCCCCAATTTTTCTAATATGTTGCCTGAAAGAAATCAACCATATAAAAATGATTCATTACCTGCTGTTTTTCATGTATTAAGTGCTTTAGCCAAATATATGCAAAAGCACTAATGGGTTCTACAATGTCCTTTGCCTGTGCAATCTTTGAACATTGCCAAATGTGTAAACACTGTAAACCACTCATGTAGCATATAAAACTAAGCACATTTTGCAAAATACGTGCTAAGGAATAGTATTTCCCTGTTCCCTGGAATGGAATGCTTAATATAGAACTCCTGTGTTAGGTATTGAAGAGATAGAAGCAAAGCACATAGTTTGTATATTCCTGGCCTCTTAATCTAATCATGGGATGAGTCAAAGCTACAGATGAGAGACTGGAGTGGTAAAATTAAAAGAGGTGCCATTCAAAGCACATTTATAAAATAATTAGATCCAATGGTTTAAGAGGAGCCATGAGCACAGGTAAGGCTTCCAGGAAGAGGCAGAATTCCTGGGGAAACTTGAAGAAGAACATATATTTGACATGGGTGGGAGAGTTCCACCCACATGGAAGGGAACAGAGCCTGCAGTAGCACATCAGGCACATTTGAGTACTCCTGTGTAATCCTGTTAGGTGAGATCTATGTAAATTATCATTTTCATATATTTGCCACCAACATAGTATATCCTCAGACAGTAAACATTTTTTGTTTTTATCATTGTTTTAATTTTGACTGCCTAGTGCCCATTTCTCTTCCTTTAGTAGCAGCATTTTGGGGTTTCTTCTGGTAAACCACTTTCTTCTCCATCTTAATCCATATCGTTTGAGTACAGCTAAATCCCACTGCACCCACGGCTAAGGAGGTGACCTAGGTCTACCTGATTAATGTCCTCTGTCCCCAGCTAGAGTAATTGATTCAGAGATGGACATGGTATAAGTCTGGTAATGAGGCTCCAGTCCATAAATATTGTTCAAACTCTTTGGAAAGAGGACCTCTTTTCTCTAAGTCACATAAAGCTAAGGCAAAAACTTAGAAGATCTTTTTTTGGGGGGAATATAATCAGCTCAAAAGAAAGAACAAAGCAGCCCAAACAGAATCCCTTAGACCAAAGCCCATGGAGGATCCAACTCTCAGTGGGCTCAGAGCTCCCAGCCAAAAACCACCAAAATTTTGAGGAACACAATTAACATAAGTGTGAAACCAACAAAGAGTAAAGAGAAACCTAGAGGCAATAAATTATACAGAGAGAAGAAAACTTTAAAAAAAATATATCAATCATATTCTAGTAGAGATGAACAAGATAGAGTAGAATGGCTGAGATCGAAAAGACTGACAATACCAAGCAAGGATGGAGAGAAACTGGAGCACTCCGGCACCACATGTGATATAAATGGTACGTCTACTTTGGGGAAATGTTTGATAGTTTCTTACATAGTTAGACATACACTTGTCATCAGACTCAGCAATCTCACTCCTAGGAGCTTAACCTAGACAAATGGAAATATACGTTCCCGT
Organism: Marmota marmota marmota; assembly: GCF_001458135.2. Lineage (NCBI taxonomy): Eukaryota > Metazoa > Chordata > Mammalia > Rodentia > Sciuridae > Marmota > Marmota marmota. The sequence continues at coordinate 10,713,953 of NW_025999998.1, read as the reverse complement.
ACAGATTTGTTTGTAAATATTCATAGCAATGTTATTTAGAATAGTCAAAAACTGGGGGTAAAAGCCTCAATTCCATCAACCAGAGAATGGATAAATAAACTGTGGTACATCAATACAATGGAATACTGCTGTGCAATAACAAGAAGCAAATACTGATATATTCAACACCATGCCTGCATCTCAAAAACATTATGCTGAATGACAGAAACCTGAAGTAAAAGTCTACAAACTTTATGCTTCCATTCCTATGACTTTCTGGAAAAGGAAAAACAATAGAGGCAGAAAGCCAATAACTGGTATCCAGGGGCTGGGGGTGGGGAGATGACTGCATAGGCCCACAAAGGGAACTTAACGTGGTATGAAGTCAGAGATGCTCAACACTGAAAAGTCACCAGAAACCGTGTATTCACATTTAGTGACAGGGTAGATAAATACAAAAAATAATAATAATAATAATACAAGAATTAAAAAGTGTTGACTCCTGAAAGTAGGAAATTGAGAAAAGAATGAGGTGAGGATTTTTTTTCATAACAAACTTAGAATTACTTGATTATTTAAATTACAGCATGTGCTTTGATCACAAACACGTAAATAAATACAGTCTTAATCCACTCCACACTCTCACAGACATAGCCTCAAACTCATTTATTCAACTTTTGTTTTCATGTTATGCTGAAAAAAAAAAGAAATTAGAGAACTTAAGTTTTCCAGAACCTTCCAAATACCTGAACACACACAAGTTGTGTGATTACTGGTGAATCCAATTTCCTCAAAATCTCAGAAATCCAACATTTGAAGAAGACTGCTTGACATTTCTCACTCACCACTTTGTGGAAAACCACTAGCTCACCTCCATGCATTGCATCAATGCGGATCTTCAGTTGGCCTGGCCCAGTCAGCAAACTCTTAATGGCATTAAAGTCAAAGATGGTCCGAAGGAGGTTGAGATAGATATCCACAGGGTCCACAATCTCCACTGACATCAGAGAAACAAAGCAGGGTGTCAATGACCATATCCAGGAAAAAGACTTAGAAGTGTAAAGACTGTGACTATCCTATTGGCATGAACTTCTGATCACAGTTCTGACCTAACACAATAACCCCATGTGTTACCTGGAAGGTACAGGGTCCTTTTGTAGATAAAATCACAAATTGAGGTATACTCAAGATGCTACAAACTTTTCAGATGATCAATGGGTAAAAATAATATCAAATTATAAATTCTTCTTTACAAGTGAAAAATTAACCACAAGAATAATTTAAGATAAAAAATGTACTCTGTCACCAGTACCCTCACCTTCTTGACACCATCTCTCTTCCTCAAAATGCACATGTATCATTGTTAACAGGCATCTTGGCATATCCAGTTGCCTTTCCTATGGGGGTTAGCCAAAGAATGACTCAGCTGGTGTGAAACAAATAACAGAGTGACCTCAGTAATGACCCCTATTTTCCAAATGCCTTTGTGCCCATCAGATTCAAATGCAGAATTAATTATGATAGTTATATTCCTGAGTTTGCAGGAAATGTTTTTTGTACCCAATCTAGTAGCCAATTTTTCAGGTAAATGACAAATATCTGAAAGTCCTCATTAAACACAAGTGTTTTCCAGTGTCTGGCACCATCTGATGACCAGGAATTCAGAACAAGTCTTTTCCATTTATTTGACATCTGAAAAACCCAGAATGCACCATATTTTCCACACTCAGCATCAGCATATAATTAATTATCATAAAATACTTTCTAAAAGCAATAAATACCTGACTACTCTTGAGGAACTAAAATTTTACCCAAGAGTCTTGCTTTTTAAATTTTTAGTTAAAATATAAAACACAGATATATTGCTTTTCTATTTTTTCAAATACATACCACTTGGGAGCCCTGAAATGCTTAAATCTGTACTGGAGATGTTACCAATCCACCTTCAATAATTTTCAGGACAATCAGATACAATATTTAATGGATAAGATTTTAACATATGATATAAAATTTTCCCTTCATATGGTCAAATACACACCTAAAAATTCTTTCCTTTACATTTATATCAAAGTATGTTTGTCCATTCAAATTTAATGTAACACTTTAAGGAACAAGTCATGTTTTTATTATCTTTTGAAATGAGGAGGATATTAATCTAGAAAACAATTAAACATTAGTCTCCATGAACTATATACCTAAAATGGCTAACATGGTCAAATTGTATGCTATGTAAATTTTATGTTATATCTATTTTGCCAAAATAAAAATTTATCTATAAAATAAAATATTATACCCTGAATATTTCAGAAGTTTTACTCACTCAATAAAATAGGATGGTATTTTTGGCAATTTCACTCTGATTATTTAATTCTTAAACCACTTTTCTAAAGGCATTTGGTATTTACAACAGCTAACACATAGTACCAAACAGAAATATGAAAACAAGGAAACCAACAGTTCTTGAAAATTCAGTTTATATCTGATAGTTCATGCTCTTGACACATTAAGGTGATACTCCAAAGGCTAATTTGCTTCCAATTAACTCAAGCCTTCAATGCTTGAAACAGCAAGAATGAAGTGCACAAATGATTTCAAAAGATTATCTCCAAATGATCTTGGAGCCAGGGAATCCTTCACACACACTCTATTAGCAACAGCACTTTAGAAAAGTCATCCAACTCACAATATGGCTGCAGCAATGAGCTCAAATCTGAGCTCACCAAAGACTTGGGACTCTTAGACAACTATAATAAACATTGTGACAATACCAAAAATAAATAAATAAACTTCCTCCCAATGGTAATACCCAATACTTCTCAGTCATCTGATAGTCCAGTCCTTCCAAACATATGTAGTCAAGCATATTCAAACCATTTTGTTTAGTATAACATATCCCTTGTCCTCAGTTGTCTAGACATTCCATGTGTGTGCACACCTGTCCATGAACTTACTCCTAACTAGATTAATAAAAACAGGCACTGTTGCTGACAGTGCGTATCACAATGTTTCAATAAATTTCTGTTCACTAGCTGAGCAAACCATTGACTCAAAAATTTTTGAGAAACATTTTATAACATTGGCCCAACACAATAGCCCCCTGGACCATCCATTTTAAACTTTTCTCTGTCTCTAAAAATATTGAGAGAGCATGAACTAATAATTTTATCTTTTCAGCCAAGTTAAATGACATACAAAGATAGCATCTTAACACAAACTGTATTCAATCTTGTAGGGTCACTAAAAGAATAAACATGTTAGTTCTGATGCTATTTAAATGCTTTATGGGAAAAAGCAATAGGACAATATAGAAGCAGAAAATAATATACACACATGGTATTAATGTTAATGTATGGTTCAAAATTAATCAAATAATGGGTTTTGTTTGGAGTACTTCAGAAGTTTTATTCATTTATTCACTCTGTTATATATTATTTATTAATTTCATTATGATTCTTGAATTCTTAAACCACTTGCATAAATACATTTGGGAATTAGTGAATTTCTTTGTAAAATCTCCCAACTATGCTTGGTATAGAGTAGGTGATCAGTAATTGTGCATTAAATTAGGCTGAACAGCATGATTCTGGCTTGCAAAAGAAATTTGTGGCTTTCATAGGAAATTTAATGACCCCATTGACTTGTTTGCTCTCTTCTTAAGTATCTAAGATATTCTAGCACCTTTGCCCTAATTGCTTAGAAATCCAAAGGTAACTTTTAGCAAGTCATTATCTTTTCCAGGAATGACATGATGAAGTCAACTATAGAACTTTTCCTACATATAAAACAAAAGAATTCGGGAAGTGATTTTTCAAAGCATCCAATTCTGGATATGTTGGCTGATCACATCTCTCCATACTACATACAGTTTCCACATGTTTATCCATAGTCACCTTTTAGATTGATACTTCAGTAATTTTCATGAGTCCACTTGCCTACAGAACCACTGATCACCAACTAGGAGAGCCCCACTCTACCCATGCAATACCTAGACTCTAAAGTATGTACCCCACTTGGAAGGCACTCCCATCCATGGGGCTTTTCTGACTTCTTTAAAATATATGTAATCTCTATATTACCTCTGAATGGTTTAAATTTGTTCTCCAGGTCAAATTCTTGTCTTCCTAGTCGAGACAGGTCAATTCGAAGATCAGGACATATGGCATACTCCTCAATTGTTTTGCTGATCTGATAGATTTTGTCTGAGACAACATCTGGTGCAGGACCTATAATTTGAACATCCAAAACCCATTTTTTTAAGTCTCAGGAATTTCAATCAGAAAAATATTATCATCCTCCACCAAGATGGCGAAAGATTCATTTGGTCTCTAAACAATGAACAATCATTCACAGTTCAATTATCCTGAGTGTTTCTTATCCTGCATGCACTCACAGTAGAGGGAATTTGGTCAGCCTCACCTGCTCTATACAGACCAATAACCCGCATGTTTGTTTGTTTTAATCCACTTCTAGGCAATGATACATCTGCTGTAAAAATAGTTTCACACCTGCTAGGGAGACCCAGTTATGTAATCAGCTTTATTCAGGATATGAGACATAAACAGGATATGCATTTGACACAAGTGAGGGATCCCAGATTCAAACCACAGCTTCGCAAGTCCACCTAGAGAAAGAAAATCTGATTTCTACTCTCAGCTCTCCTGCCTAGTTGATGTATGAGCTTAACCAGGTAAATCTTTTTCCCCAAGTCACACTCTCTAGTCACACCTCAGCAGGTCCAGTAGACAATTAAGGAGTGAAAGACCTTAAATGCATCACACATGGGATCAATAGTTGTTCTCCCCTTGATTTTCTTATTTTTAATATTCATATCTTTTTAAATAATTTTTTAGTTATAGATGAACACAATACTTTTATTTTATTTATTTATTTTTATATGGTGCTGAGGATCGAAACCAGTGCCTCACACTTGCTAGGCAAGTGCTCTACCACTGAGCTACAACCTCAGCCCTACATATCTTAATGTAAGCCTCTAAAGGTATTTTTTGCAAGAGGGCTGGGAATAAAAAAAAAAAGCACATTGAAATATCTAATATATAAAAGAAATAGTTTTATATATGAAACTTATTACTTACCAAGTAACTTATTATGATTTTCTACTAAACAGAAATTATTTCTTACTTTGTTTTTTATGTCAATCCTTCGAGCTATGCTATCCAATACAACAACCACTAGCCATATTTGGCTATTGAGCACTTGAAATGTGGCTCATCAAATGGAGATGTGCTGCAGTTACAAAATGCACATCAAAATTTTAAGAACTCAGGATGAAGTTGTGGCTCAGTGGTAGAGCACTTGCCTAGCAAGTGTGAGGCACTGGGTTCAATCCTCAGCACCACATAATAAATGAATGAATGAATAAATGAATTTTTAAAACATAATAGTTTGCATTCATAAGTTTATATTTATAACAAGTTGAAATAATATTTATCATATAGCACATTAAATAAAATATACTATTAATTTCACTTATTCTATTTTATACTTTTGAATGTGGCTACTAGAAAATTTAAAATTATATATGTAATTCATAATATATTTATTTTGGACAATGCTGCCTTTGAGTACAGCCTCATTACTGTCTCCTAAAAAATGTCCATAAAAAGGCATGGCAATGGACAGCCTCATAGATTGCACCAACAATTACCTCCTTGAATAGAAAAAGTGAAAACCTCAAATAAATAAATATTGCCCTTCTCCTTCATTCCTTATTATTTTTTACCCTTCATAAACTTAAAAAGTAAGTAGTCCTTGCATATTTTATGTTTGCCAGATGTATGAATATGCCCCTGCACCCTCTTTGCCTGCAGTATCACATCATGATCTCTGGTTGTGTCTATTAATTTTAAGAAGTCCCTAAGCTTTAATATCAAAACACAGTGGTTCTAGCAGGCTACATGATTGTCTGTGATGCCACTCAACCATCCATGTTGAAAATCTCATCATTCACCAACAACTTCTGAACTCCTTGGCAACTTCCAAGTCCCTTAACACTGTCCACTCCAATGACTTTCCTCTTCTTTTTACTTTAATCACTGCTGGGCACAGGCATAACTTAACTGTTTTTTCTCTCTTAAAATCCTTATTTTGAAAATATCAATTTTAAACCTCTTCAATCCACAAATTCTTTATCATCTGTTCACCTGATACTCCTGACCCATTCCTCACTCCTACACTGAAGGCTGTTGTCACTTGATCAATCTCAGGCCCTCAGCCAATTCTAGTTTTACTGGACTCTTGATCCAGAGGGGACTCTGTGGTCCACCATTTGAGCTCTGCCTTTATTAGCATCAGAGCTCAAGGCAACAAGTATGGAAACTTACATAGAACACATTTCATACTTTATATGAAATTTAGCACTCAAAAAAGCAGAGGTAGAATGATTACCCTCATTTTCCAAATGGAGACTCAGAAATTGGAAAAGATGGCATGACTTAGTGAAGGTCATATCACGGAGGCTACATTTGAATCCTGAGAATCTGATGTTAGCTCAGACACTTGTCACCATACTTGCCATTTTGATGCTCGGCCGCTCCCTTGATACCTTTTGCCGGTCTTGGCACACCACCATCATCTGCCCCTGCTACCCTTCCCAGACTCCCAGGCACTGTTGGAAGTTGTGAAGTTATACAAACTGGGTTTCTGGAAGTACGAGACTGCTTAACAGGATACTCACAACTTCTTAAGATTCCTCAACAAATTTCTGAGAGTATTTTTACAAAATATCATCATTTATCCAAAGTTCCTTCTCTGTTCTTGCCCCATTATCTTGGCAATGAGCCTTTTTTCATAATTTGTTAGGCCAACTTATTCTGCACCCTTTAAAACTACATCTGTACCCATTTTTGCCACCTTCTTCATAAGTCCTCTGCCTGCCTGGAGTTTAGGTTTTAAACTAACTTTACAACTTATTCTGTGCTATTGGTCAAGGACTTTTTAATCTTTCAATTCCCCAGTTACTTCCTCAGTTTGTTATGGGAATTCAATGGAACAACATGAAAAGTGCTAAGCATGGTTACTGGCCCACTGTAAGTGTTCAAAACATTGGCATTTTTTCATGGTTTCCACTTATCCTTCACTTAAAAACATGTTTAGAATGGTCCTACCTCTAAATATATTTTAAAAGACACATCATTCCAAATATGTCCCATTTCCCTGTGCCTATTAATGCTGCAGACAATTGGTTTTTTACCCACTAGATTTATCTGCATAACACACAATACTATAGTAAAATCCAATTAAATCTCTCTATGCCATTAGGAAGGTAGTTTCATGAATGATGCCAATACATGTGAACATAAAGAATTAAATGTTAAAGCCTAGAACTTAGGTTTAAAATCATTTGTCTGTCCCTGAGGAACAGTATGACCTTCCACGGTAACACAGCCTCTCAGGACTACAATTACATCTGTAAAATGAAAGAAACGGTCTAGATGACATTCAGAGTGTATTCCAACTTTAAAATCCAAAGGCCTTCCATTATCAGATAAGCATCAACTATCTGCTATTTCACTGTGTTAAACAGTGCAGGAGGCAGGCAACCAACCAAATAGGTTCAAGAGCCCAATATGTTACTTCCTTATTTCATCACATTGGGCACCTCACTAGATTTTCTTGAGCCAATTCCTCTCTGCCTTGCTCATCTATCATCAGAGGGTCCTGGTAAGACTATGATAATAAAAAGGAAAGAAGTCATGCTTGTGGAATATTCTGAATCACATACCTCCATTGGCAACATTAAACTTCACTCCAAACTCTCCCCCTGGTCCTCCAGGACAGTGGCTAGCTGTTAGAATGATCCCACCAGCCGCCTTGATCTTCCTGATAATGCAGGAAACTGCAGGAGTTGATAAGATGCCATTCTGGCCAATAATCAGTCGTCCAATCTAAACCATTCATAAAAAAGAAAAAAAAAATCAATCCAAGTTGCATGGAATTGAAGGCATTCAATAAGAAAGTGTCCAAGACTCTGTTAACATACAATTAATTCCTTAGCCAAAGGAACTGGGCTTTAGGAATGGGCTTTAGGTTGGGGAGGGTCAGGGGTAGAGAGAACTTTTGGCATTGTCCAGAGTCTCCTAGACCATTTGGGACACCCAAACCTAGTAGTCCATTGGTAGCCTATAAATAGGATATGGCTCATTGAGCTTAGTAGTTTGAAACATCTGCTTTTGATAACCAAGGGATTCACTGGAACCATAAAAGTTCTTAGTTTGTTCCTGACTCAGAAACTATGCACATGAACATGCTAGAAATTACAAGGACAAAGAAAGGGAGTACTTGCTCCCTTCCCCTGCTTCCTGGGCCTCTGAGCAAGCTCACACAGCAGGGGCCCTAGAAGACAGCACCCATATCCTCACCATGCATATTTTAACTGTATTCATCAGGGAAACCACTCTCCCGAAGGTAGGGATTCTATTTCTGCCACTATGTGACAACATGTGCTGGGGACACAGAAGAAATTATCAAGTCACACTAAGTAAAGACCTGGAAGTCATCCATGGGTGTAGTCAGACTACTTCTGGAACTACAAGACTGGCTTTTTAAAAGATCAGAAGCACAGATCTGAAGAGCATTATTCACTACACTTTTTTTTTAAACAGGGCTCAGAAACAGTCCAGTGGTTCTCAAAGTTTTCTTCAAAACAGAATCATTTTGAAGCTTAAAAAAAAAAAAAGTACTCAGACTGAATTCCAGATTAATTAAATCACAGTCTCTTGGAGTAAGATCCAGATATTAGTTGTTTTTAAAGCTCCACAGGTAATTCCAATGTTCTACCAGGCTTGGTGAGCAGCCCCGCTATGACATGCAGGACCTGCAGGGTAAGCACCACCAGCAAGACTGATAGAAATGCAGAACCTCAAGGCCCATCCAAGACCTACTGAAGAAGAAATCTGTAGTTCAACAAGATCCCTCCTCTTCTCCCAGATAATTCATTTGAGGAGTACTGATGTAGCCTATAAGCCAGGGTAAGCTATCTCTTCTAGCTCAACAGCAAAGCTATCCTAGGGTCAATATTTCCAGATATATATATCTGTTAGAATGATCTGTTAGAATATANTAAATGCCTCTGGGGGCCATGTTGGAGGCTCTTCTTTTCCATATTCCATTCTACTGATATATATATATATATATATCAGTAGAATGGAATATGGAAAAGAAGAGCCTCCAACATGGCCCCCAGAGGCATTTAGGCCTCGGTACATTCCTTGGATGATCAGTGTAATACTGTAAGAGCTGATAACTTTATTGCTTCCAAGGTGACACCACAGGTGATATTGACACTTCCACCTTGCACTCTTGGACTGCTCATTCTGGAAGAGGCCACCCATCATGTCATGAAGCACTGAAAGAGCCCTGTGGAGAGGATTCTGTGGAGAGGGACCCAGGCTCCCACCTACAGCTGGCACCAACTTGCCATCTATACCACTGGGGCATCTTGTAGATGACCTTGTAGGCCCCATCAATTCTTCATATGACAGACACCTTACAAACACTAGACTATGAGCTCTTGAGCATCCTCAAGACAAATCAACTTATCTCCTTTCTCATTGAAACTGAAAGAGAATAAATATGTGTTGCAGACAGGCACATTGACGTTCACCTGTAATCTCAGTGACTCAAGAGGCAACACAGGAGGGTCACAAATTCAAGGCAAGCTTCAGCAACTTAGCAAGACCCTCAGCAACTTAGAGAGATCCTGTCTCAAAATAAAAAATAAAAATGGCTGGGGCTGTAGCTCAGTGGTGAAGTGCTTAGGGATTCAAAACCCAGTACTCCCCCAACCCCAACCAAAATACATATTACTGTTAGAAGCCACTAAGTTTTGTAGTAATTTCTTAAACAATAACCAATAACTAGTACCAAGCAATGAGCAAAGGAATCAAAAAGTAACTACCAGTTTTCACCAGCTACCAGGTTGTAGGTTAATTGATATGGACCAGTAGAATAGATGGCATTTTGTAGTAACTAGGATAGACAGAGAGAAGTGAAGACACAGAGACAAAGAGGAGGTCAAGACAGAGGCAGAGATTGGAGTGATGTGGCCACAAACCTAGGAAGTCAAGGAATGCTGATTGCCACCAGAGGGTAGAAAAGCCATGATATAGATTCTCCCCTGGAACCTCAGGGAATGTGGCCCTGCCAACACCCTCATTTCAACTTACGGTCCCCAGAGCTGTTACAGCATAAATTTCTGTTCTTGTGAGACACTAAGTCATGGTAATTTGTTATGGTCACCCTAGGAAATTAATACAAAATCTGTAATCTAACCCAAAATCTGTATTCATTTCCTAAGACTGTCATAACCGATTGCCATAAACTTGGTGGGTAAGATAACAAGTTTTGAAGACCAGAGTCCAAAATTAAGTTTTGAAGACCAGAGTCCAAAATTAAGGTATCAGCAGAGCCACGCATCCTCTGAAGGCTCCAGGGTAGGATCCTTTTGGCTTCTTTCAATTTCTGTTATCTCCATGCACTGATGGCTTCGAGGCCACATCACTCCTCTCTCTGCCTCTGTCTTCACATCATATTCTCCTGTGTGTGTCTAGGTCTTCTCTTGTGTCAATCTTCCTTCTCCCAATCAGTCCAAGATAAATATCATGAGAAAAAGCATAGTTTTCAAGATTTAGTAATTAATAAAGGACACAGAATTTTTGGAGTCCTTGCTGTTTAAATACAAATCACTCAATTTGAAGTAAAAGGCCTTGATATGACTCTTCGTTCTACCCCTGACCAAGCAGGAACCATTTCCCTTCCTTGGGGCTCAAGAAAAACCTCAGAGGTGGTCAAGAAGGGATAAGGTAGTGAAAATTCACTTAAGATGAGACTCTATAAAGAAAAACTCTCTGTGAAATTGAACATAACACAGATGATGCTACTCTTTTCACAAACCCCACAGCCCCAACAATTAAAAAATTATTTTTGAGGTAGTAGATTCTCTAGCCACCATTTCAGTTTCTGAAAAAGTCCTAGAAATGCTATGCTCTGTCAAAGTAGCAGACGGCTACCTTTCAAGGAAAAGTTGGTCTACTTATATAACCTGTTTTGGTTTTGTTTACAGCAATGAAACAGGCAGCATTTGACTTTTATTCCTGAGTGATCCCAGACCACAGCCCAGAGAAAGCAAACAATGGCATTCTGCTGTCCCCTGGCTGCACCTGCCACAACACGGAGTCTAGATTTGGCTGGAAGATGGGCAACCCCAGCCAGCCCTGCAGAAGGGGTGCTCACCTGGAGGGACGTCACTGCCACTGAAGAACATTTCCTTCAGTTCCCACTTGAAAAGGGAGCAAGGTGGTCCCTAATCCCCTGTCACTTACATATATAAGAAGTATACAAGTTTAGATACCACAGATAGACACCTCAACACTTTGACATGGACCCTGCAGACACATATGCATCACACATGCCTTCCAGATCCACAGAAAGCCTGAACTTGCTCCTAACCTGTCATGACTTTAAATGTTCAGGGAAGGAGGACACAGTAGAAGGTAGTATTTGGTTACCACCATTTTCCTCATGCAGTTCCTTATGATCTAGTCTTCTAACCTGATGCCACTGCCTCTCATAGTCCTCAAATATCATCTACTAAAATCATTTTCTCTTCCAGTGTAGGGGCATGGCAGGTCCTGAGGGAATCAGTATGCCCAGCCACATGCCAAAGCCCAGTGTCTGAGAAAGAGAAAACAAGATCTGAAAGCTTTCTCCCAAGCAAAATGAAATTATTCCTTTATATCATGTACTACATACAGCTAATTTTTTTAAAAAAATTAAATTTTTTTTAGTTGTAGATGGACACAATATCTTTATTTTGTTTATTTATTTTCATGTGGTGCTGAGGATCAAACCCAGTGCCTCACACATGTGAGGCAAGCACCCTGCCACTGAACCACAATCCCAGCCCCTAATTTTTAAAAATTATTTTATTTCTGTTGACTCCCTTTTTTCAGAACGTTAACAACTACTCTTCTAAATTAAATTTAGTAAGAGTTCAATTTTCAATTTGTTCAAATTAAAGTCCTAGAGAGCAGAGATTTACAATCGAAACCCTCTTGCTAACACCTCAGTCTAACACCTCAGGAAAAAACCCACAATTTCAACTCTCTGTTGTCCTTCCCCAGTAACATGACACCCGTAAAAGCTGGATTGTTTTCATGTGTGAATTCTCTTACACAAGATGGCCCTTTTAGCTTTAAATAAGTCACTCTTTTTTAAAAAAGGAAAAGGTAAGTATGACATTCCTTAGTATCATTGTTTTACTGGGTCATATCCCTCTAATGGAATCATGTCCCCGTAATGAGATCGTATCCCACAGTGAATCTGGGAGAGTGAAGAGAACAATAAACAGAAACAGTCTTGATGGTTCACAGATAGTGTTCCACGGGACCACACAGGCTCCACCATGTCCACCTACGAAGTGCTGTGGAGAGCCAGATACATGAGATGCCTGTTTCCTATAGTCTCAATTTAAAACCCAAACACCAAATGGAAGCCCCAAACCAAGCTGCCATGGATTGCAGGGCTTCACTCTCTCAGTCCCAACTGTCCCATAGTGGTGCCGTCCTCAAATATTGTTGCACATGGACAAGTAGAAGATGGCAAAGTAGAATTTTGAGAAATAACAGACTCAAGACCAGGCACGGATGTGGTTATCCAAACACCAAGGGACTTCTCCATTTGCACATGGATGATTGTGCTGTTATATGCTTTCTTACATGGAGAACAGATGAGAGCAACAGAGCTCACCCTCAGCTTCCTGTAGCCCTGGAAGTCTTTAAAAACACTCAGGGGCTGGAGGGAGGGCTCAGAGTTCATTTGAACCAAACCAACATGTATTTCACATGTGATTCCCAATATCTGAACAAGTGCAGAACACTGACAGACATTTACAAGTCTGACCCAGTTCTGTTCCTCAATCAGTCCACCCCAGGTCTAAAGATTTCATTAAAAGATGAGGAAATCTAATTTTGCTCAGCTGAAAAATAAAGTAAAAATTGGAAGCTCTGTCCATCCTAGTAAATAGATAATTCAGTGCTTGGAAAATTCTGTGAAATCTTTGCCTTATTAAGATAGAGGGCCTGATTCAGTAAAACAAGAAAAAGGCTTTGCTCGCTGCTATTTCATGAGACAATTACTCTAGTGGGACTCCAGGATAAGAAATGCAAATGTTCCTTGTGTTTGCCTGGTCAGGAGAGCAGAGCTAAGTGCCCTGAGGCAAGATGGTATCCAATGGAAAAGGATAAAACCTGATGTTGCTACCTCCTGCCTGTGTGATGCTGGATATGATCCTTAAAGTCCTCTGTATCTCCATTTTGTTGTCTTAAACCCCTAAAAGATCACTTGATGCAGGGTGAAAGGTAGTAACATAGCCAAGTCCAGTTCATAGTGTCCAGCGCCCAATAATTTCCTAGTACCTTTTCCTTGCCTTCTTTGCTGGTATGGTTTGTTCATAGCAATTGTTGTTTTATTAACTTGGAATGCTATTATTAACTAAGTGTATGTGTGTTCTTGCTTGAACATTTATAAAGTACACATAAGAAGAAAATAAAACCAATCCTACCACCTAAAGATGTCCACCATTATCACCTCTCTGTATAACCTTTGTCTATGTGCCTTGGTACCCATCTGTTCCATTTATTTATTTGTATATTTTATAGAAAAGATTATTGTGTAGCCTACATTGTACACTTAATATGTCTAGCCCTTCCCTCAGGTCTTCTTGTGTCACTGAATGACATGATTTTAATGACTATATAATCTTCCAAACGATATGTGCTATCATTGATTTATCAATGTAAAAGTGTTCTTCTACCTCAAATATTTATGTGTAAAACTAGAAAGTGTTTGAGGACTAACTTTACACTATGGTATAAATTAAATTGGATGTCGTTTGCCAATAATTAACCAGCAAATCACTACATAACTTCAGTTGTCTTTCTTCTTTAAGCCACCAAACCTACTAAAAAGTTGCTGAGGCCCAGTAACATGACACTAATAAAAGCTGGATTGTTTTCATGTGTGAATTCTTTTAGATAAGATTCCTCTTTGATTCTTTTTTAGCTTTAAATAAGTCACTTTTTGGAGGCTTAAGTTGTGGCTCAGTGGTAGAGCGCTTGCCTAGCATGTGCACGGCCCTGGGTTCGACCCTCAGCACCACATAAAAATAAAAAGTAAAATAAAGGTACTGTGTCCAACTACAATCGAAAAATAAATATTTAAAAATAATAAGTCACTTTTTAAGAAAGGAAAAGGTAAGTATGACATTTCTCAATATTATTGGTTTACTGGGTCATATCCCATGGCAGGGAGGGAGTGAGAGGCCCGTATCCGCATCCTCTTCCTGACCAGAACCTTCTTCATTGTCCCCATCTATGCCTCTGACTGGCATTTGTATGTACAAGGCCTGCTAACTTTTCAATGCCATTGAGCTCACTGCACAAAGCTGCCCTTGCAAAATAGATCCCTGCCTAGAATAGTCAGACTTACACTGTTTATAGTATATTGCTCTTGCTCCATCCAACTCAGCATGATTTCTGTTTTATGTTCTAGAAGCAAAGATCATTAGGGAGCCTTATCAGTTCTAACGTAGTCTTCAAACATTTCAGACACTTGGGACTCTGCTCTAGTCTCTTTTTAAATATATACAGGGAAGAAAATATAGCTTTATGGAGCCAGGGGAAGGAAACCAGAGTCCTGTGTATACACATATGCTACTTGATAAACTAAATGCCACCTTTACAAGTGATGGAAATTATACACTTATATGAGATAATACTTTGGGAATACACACATGCACACACAAAGCAACAACAAAAATCTCAGGACCTTTAGCACCCTCACAGGTACAATGTGTACATGCACATTATAGGTAGAGCATGTATGTGGATTTTTTTAAAAACATCTCTTTAGAACAGTATGTTTTTCTGAGTGGTGGTCATATCCATGTATATAGATTTCTAAATAAATCCCATCAGACCAGCTTCTGTCTGGTCAGGAAATAAGAGCTGCCCATTGTTAAGTGCCCCCACCCCTTATACTAAGTTCCAGTGACCTACAGACCTTTGGCAATCATAGATTTACAACTCAGCAAGATTCAACAGTTTACTGTTATTTATGACGGCCAAGCGGGGTCTTCCAATTTGCATCTGTCACTTTACATTTGAGAGATCCTGTCCAAAAAAAGATTATGCCTCCTAACCAAACACTCAGCAGGGCTGCAGGAACAGGCCCCCTGACAAACATCCTGACAAAACGCTTGAAAGCCAAGTGAGTTCCCACAGCTGTGCGTTTTCAGACCACTCGGCAGATTAGCGTGGAGTCTCTGAGCCTCTGCGCAGCCTCTTCCTCTCAGTAATCTCTCACATGGCCCAGTCCATTAGGACTGGAAATCCTCATGAAATGAGAAGATTAAGATCTGGCTTCAGGAAGGGGCATCGGGCAGGCCTGAGGGGGAGGGGCCAGAGCCTCAGAAAAGTTTAAGGTGCAAAAGCACCCATGGACTTGGCTCAGTCATCCCAGGAGATCAGACACACACCACGCTAAAGCCCTCACTTTAGAGAAGTTAATGTCTGCATGGCAGCAGCTGCTTCTACCTCAAGGGCCACAGGAGGGTGGGTATGAGTGTGCATGTGCGCACGGGGGGCCGGGGATCAAGCTTCTAGCAGTCGGCACCCCAGCCTTCGCCAACAACACAGAGAAATGCCAAGTGTCCAAAGGAAGCTGCACCAAAGCAACTGTGATCACCACCGTGAAAGGCGCCTCCTGGCTAGAAAAGCTACTAAGACTGAAAAACACACACATCCTTCTTTTATTTTAATCAGAATAAAATATTTTGGTAATAATTGTGTTATGTAGATATATAAAAATAATTCTTAATAATCTACTACTTCATTTAATCCTCCCAACAACTGTGGAAAATATGGGGGCAAGTATTATTTCCCTAATTTTTTTAAATGGGCAAACAAACCCTGAAAGATAAGGTCTCACTATGTGATCCTGGCTGGTCTCCAACTCATGGACTCCGGGATCCTCCTGCCTCGAACTTCTCAGTGGCTAGGACTATAGGCTAATACCACCATACTATCTTATCATTTCTCATTGGTCTGTTTAATTATGAATAAATTATGCATGTACATGAATGTTTCAATCAAGTGTTTGAAATAATAAGGAAAATGATTCTCTTTCCAAGACCTCCCCCACCCCGCCCCGCCGCCATACACACACACACAATCACAGTTGACTGCTTGGAGTATGTTCTTCCAACACTATTTTCCATGCCTATGTTATATACACAAAAATGGGATCATGCTACACACCACATTCTACTTAATACTTTCATTTGTGTTGCCTAACAAGCTATCATTCACATCTTTCTCATATCACATACAAATCTAATTCCTTTATCTATAGATTTTAATGGTATTCATTGTGTGATTGTGTCAATTATTTATCTGCTCTCCACTAGTGAACATCTAGATTGTTTCTGGG
This sequence comes from Marmota marmota marmota, assembly GCF_001458135.2. Lineage (NCBI taxonomy): Eukaryota > Metazoa > Chordata > Mammalia > Rodentia > Sciuridae > Marmota > Marmota marmota. The sequence goes on along the minus strand of NW_025999998.1, from coordinate 10,697,468 downwards.
TTTTTTTCTTAGCCAAATGCTGCAGTTGGCTTGTTTATATAGATTTGCATATTTGTACTAGACAATCTACAGGATAGATTCTTAGATAAGAGATCCCCAGTTGTTGGACAAGTACTCTATTAATTTAGATACGTACTGTCAAGTTTCCTTATCAAAAAGTTGTATCTTTTTAACTCTCATCAATGGTGTTACAAATACAATTTTCCAATAACCATACCAATTCTGGGTATTTTCAATTTAAAAAAATGGTCTGTTTTATTTATATTTATCTGGTAATTAATGAGGTTGATCAACTTTTCATCTGTTTGTTGTTGACATTTGTATGAATTGTTTGAATTTTCTTATTTATTTGGTAGAGGTCTTTATGTATTGTAGAAAAAAGCCATTTGTTGTAAAATCTCCTTCCACTGTTTTGTGAAACCTTTTGTCATATAGAATCAACTCTGGTCCCAGATTTTTTTTCTTTCTTTTAGAGAGCTCTAAATGCAAAATTAAATGCTCCTAGTTAAAAACCACTCTTATTAGAGGAAAATAATACAAAGGCAATAATTAAATATTATATTTGTGCAAAATAACTTCTTAGTATAGAATTAGAAAGGGAAAGGAAAAGTCAAAAACATCCATGACTTCAGGCCAAGAAACAGAACTTCTTTGGAGGTTGAATGTTCCTGAAAATGTTCTCTTCATATAAATATAGACATTATTCATGATACCATTACTGAATGGTCTCACTAAAAAATATACAAAGGATAAAAGACATTTAAAGACTAGGAGAATGCAGGTTTTCATTTCAACAAATTTTATATATGTTCTAGATACCCTCTTATTCACAACTGAGTTAAATCAGATAAAAGGACCTAAAACTTTCCCTTTGGCCATGCAAATGTAAGCAGCAGCAGTATACTGGCAAAATCTTTGAGTATTTTCAAATTAACTCTCAAGGCATCGTGTTGCATGACACTGAAGCCCTAGCTTTCTACCTTCAGTTTTAAAATTTTAAAATCCCTGGTCCATTCAGACCTATTTTTCCCTGCCTATTTGTTCCAAATAATCTTGTTCATAGTCCACACAGTGTTTCTTCATGGAAGAATGTGCAATGCTGATGGAACTGCAAATTGGTGCAACCACTCTGGAAAACAGCACGGAGATTCCTCAGAAAACTTGGATAGAACCACCATTTAACCCAGTTATCCCATTCCTCGGTCTATATCCAAAGGACTTAAAATACCACACAACAGTGATGCATCCACATCAATGTTTATAACAGCTCAATTCACAATAACTAAACTATGGAACCATCCAAGGTGTCCTTCAACAGATGAATGGATAAAGAATATGTGATATATATATATATGAGAGAATATTATTCAGCCTTAAATAAAAATGAAATTATGGCATTTGCCAGTAAATATCATGCTAAGTGAAATAAGCCAGTTTCTAAGAACCAAAGTCCTAATGTTTTCTCTGATGTGCAAATGCGAATTCATAATAATGGGGGCAGGGCTAGGAAAGAACAGAGGCACTTTGGATTAGACAGAGGGGAGTGATAGGAGGGGAGAGGGTTTGGTGGTAGGACTGATAGTAAAATGATTTGGGCATTATTACCCTATGTGCATACATGATTGTATGACCAGGGTAATTCTATATTATGTACAATCAAAAGAATGAGAAGTTATACTCCATTTATGTATGATGTGTCAAAATGTATTCTACTGTCATGTATAACTAATTAAGACAAATTAAAAAAAAACAGAAGAATGTGCAAGACCCAAAAAATGAGAAAATTGATGAATCCAATACCTATGCCTGGACTTCTCCAAAAGTGGGTTCCGACTTCTAATCCTCAAGTCTGTATAGGAAATAGCAAACTTCCAGAGTTCACAAAGGGCCCAAAGTGAACAGATGTTTTATTAAAAAAAAAAACAAAAGGAAAGAAAGAAAAAAGAAAAATTCTTAGGGTAAGTTTCACACATAATGTTGCTGGTGTGTATCTGCCTTTTCAATAAACATCATTATGTTTTATCACAAGATTTAATAAAGCAGCTTAGTTAAAAATGCCATCTGGGTCTCTGAACACATTAAACAAAGCTTAAAATAACTACCCCAGCAACTGGGAGAGCCCAGCTGTTCTCAAAAGCTCTCCCACTCCTTTGACTTCCCCATAAAAAGAGTAAATGAAGACTCAAGGCTAAAAGTATCAAGAATGCACTGGTCTGAACAGGAGAGGGATGCAGTCAAGGGCTGCCTAAAGTTTGCTGTTGTTCACATTATAGATTTTCTAGTCCCATGGCTCAGGGACAACAGTTCTGCAAGGAGAGTAAAGTAAAGAAATGGAAGACTCTTCAGGGTTTACTAAAGTATCACAAACCTGCCCTTTCTGATGTCTAGACAATGGTAGCACATTACGTCCTCCTATTCTGTAGTGAACACCAGCAGAAATACAGCACAATCACCACCCAGTTCTTTTTTCCCTCCTAGAGACAAGTCTCCAGCAACCCAATCCCAGATTTCTAGATCCATTCCAGGAAAAAATGACCTAGGTGTTGAAGTACAGGTTTCTCTCTCTTGCTTCCCTCTTCTACTCTCCCAACTTTCACCTACCACTTCTTTGCTTCACTTCTAAATCTGGGCCCCTTATCTTTGGAGCCACACCAAGATTTTACCCTAGATGGGTACAGTAAATGCCAAATCAAGAGTACTCTCATTCTTTGGAGCAACTAGCTTTTCGTGGCCAATTGAATCAAATACAACTCATGCAAGCATCTGTCTAGAGGGCATTCCCAAGTCCCCCATCTGACTTCACCTTCCTTATACCACTGTGGTTCTGCTCTCACCTCTAGATTTCACTGACATTGATAAGTTCTTGAAACTGTAAGTTGCACTGTTAGCTTTTATTATCATTGCTGACCATCATGTGGTCAGTACAGTACATGGCTCATCAACAATATAGATTTTTCTTTGGCTAAAACTTGCAACAGAGCTAAACCTTGCAACAGAACTGTAAGTTGTTTGCCAAAGAGCACATTCAGTCTTCATTCAATACATACAGTCAAATCATAATTATCTGAGTTATATTCAGTTGTCAATACTCCTTTGTCCTTATTGTGTTATAGATGTTACAAAGTTCTTTCGCTTATAGTGCTTCATTTGATTCCCTGAATAATTCAGCGATGCTGTCATACCAAACTCATAGATGAAGAAACAAGTGGTTTCTAGGTATGTCAAGAGGTTAAAGCATCTGTCCTCCAGTTTGCATGGCAGAACAAGAAAAAGGCCAGCCCTCTGACTGCTGCTACAGGGCTTTTTTACCATGCCTACTACCTTCAAGGCTGAAGGCAAAAGAGTCTGTGGTTACCACATGAAGAAATCTGGTTTGGACTTGCCAAATGTGTGTTGATAGTGTTTGGTGATCTACCTTACTTAATCTATGGTTACTTTTGATTTTAACAGTCTACCTTCAGTTTTTAAAACAAGCATATAAACAAGTTTTATATGCTCAGTTACAGAGCTGTGCTGTCTTGTAGAGTAGCTACTAACTAGTGGCTATTTAAATTTCTGTCTTATTTTATTAAAATTACATGAATGCAAAACCCACTTCTTTAGTAATTCCAGGTACTTCAAGTGTTCAGAGTCTTCGGTGGCTAGTGGGTAGGACCATGCAGATAATAGAACATTTGTGTCATCAGAGATAGTTCTGTTGGACAGTAATGTTACAGAATGTCATCCTTAGAGAAAGAAGACTTTAGGAAAAGTAAGAAACATCTTGAGGCAGATGTGCTATTATCTGTCCAACATTAAAGATAGTTTAGTGATAACAAAGATTTGATCAAAGGAGAAATTGAGGGATTGCTCTTAGCTTCAGAGGGACCAACCCAGGAAAGGGCACATTCATTCTCATAGCCTTTGTGTTGCACTTAGATCTTAAGCTCTTTAAGAAATTGGAATAAATTGATACATAGAGTATCTAAACCACTGAAGAGGGTCTGAATCAGATGAAAATACAGCACAGACTCAAAAACTGATTGGTTGCTAGGCATGGTGGCAAACACCTATAATCCCAGAGACTCAGGAAGTTGAAGAAAGAGGATCCAAAATTCAAAGCAACTTAGGCCTCAAGCAACTTAGTAAGACCCTATCTCAAAAATTAAAAGGATTGGGAATACAGCTCAAGTAGAAAAGCATCCCTGGGTTCAATCCACACTGCCAAAAAATATCAGTTACAGACTAAATCTTGCTTGTAACTTATTTAACTTATAAATGATACTAGTTATTTGTACATAAGTTATTTTTTCTTTCACTTTACATAGCATGCTTTAGTTTATATGCTTAAAGAGGAATTAAAATACTTCTGAAAGTTTTTAGATAAGTTCACAGAGCAACATAAAAACTACCAAAAAAGTTAAAATATCTTTTATTTATTCACAAATCCATTGAAATTGAAAATAGAAATTCCAAGTGTCTATGATGGTATTCAAGAAAGTAAAAATGTCACAAAACAAAATTCATTTGCCATAAAATTTGTGGAGGTGGCTATTTCACCAAATCCTTACTCTACAAATTCTAATTAAAAAGAGAAGAGAGAAATAAACAAAAGAACTATGTGTCAGGATGACCAAATAGTGCAACTGTGAAGAAAATGTCCAACTGATAAGAAAATATCAGCTAACAGAATTAATGAATTAGAAAGCCACTATTTAAAAAGAAAGTCTCTATTTTGAAGCCCCTAATGAAATAATCAACTCAAGAGGTGATCATTAGTGAAAAATAAAACACTTGGGTAAAGGTTGATTAGGAACTGGATATATACATGGCATAAAATTTACCCCGTGCTGCTGGCTCAATTCAGGGATAAATAAGGTAGGACAGAGGCAGTGACCACCATAGATCTGCACCCATCTTGCATCACTCATATTGGGACAACCAGAGATTATGATTGAAATATAATGAAATATCCTTATTTTAAAAATGAAACCTAAATCTAAGCAAGCCTTATAATGGGGCTGAATGCTATGTCCCCTCAAAATTCACATATTGAAATCCTAACCCCCAAGGTGATAGAATTAAAAGGTAAGATCTTTAGGAGATGATTATGTCATGAGCATGCAGTGTAATCCCTTATGATTAGAATTAATGTCCTTCTAGAGACACCAGAAAGCTAACTGGTCCTATCAAGACACAGAAAGAAGGTACCATTCTATGAACCAGTAGGTAGACTCTCACCAGACGCCAAAAATGCCAGCTCACACCTTGACCTTTGATTTCCCTGCCCCTAGACCTGTGCAAAATAAATTTCTGTGGTGCTTAAGCTATCTAGTTTGTGGTATTTTGCTATTGTGACCAAGTGGACCAAGACAGGCCTTTAGAACTAATGTCCAGTTAACAAGAAAAATGGGAGAAGAGTGAAGATTTAAATGACACAATTGAAAGCAATCTGAAAATTACAGAAGAGAAAACATTCTACATGACAACTGACCTGGTTCTTCAACAAATCAATATCCATAAACAGATAAAAATATATGCATACAATAGTACTTTCTAGGTTAAGAGTCTTGAAATAAATAACCCAATGCAATGTGTCTTCCTTGCTTAGTAAAATCAAAACATCTAAGATGTTTCAGAATATCTGAAGAAATCTGAACATGTGCCATGGAATAAATGACATAAAGAAAACATTTTTATTTCATTTGGGATTATATTATAAATATAAAGGAAAATATTTTTTAAAGATCCACATTGAAGAATTTAGGGGTAATTGTCATTTTCTTTATACTTGAAAATACCTAAGCCATAAAGAATGATGCAAATGTTGCAAAATGTGTACAACCTAGGTCATGGACTCATGGATGTCATTAATTTTGTCTCCCAACTTTTATCGAACCTTGACATTTTCATAACTTAATAATAACTTTTAAAATCCCAAGTAATGCAGGTACATGTTTGAAATATATCTATTTCAAACTTTAAGATATTAAAACATAAGTAATGTAGTTTATCATTTATCAATTTCATTCTTCTGTTCTCCTCCTGAAATTATATTATCAAAGACCAATTACAGTCTTTCATAGACAATTTCTTTGTAAAATTGACTTTTCAATCAAAACCAAAATTTTTTCAGAAAGAGAATGAAGTCCATTCAGTCAGATTTACCATTCAAAGAATAAATTCTAGTTTTCCATTATTTTTCTGTCCTGTTTATGAATATCCAATAGGAAACCAAAGAGGCCAAATTATTTGGAATCAAGGTGCATCATGGGTAAGTCTAACTTAGTACACCAAGTCATAAAACAAGTGCACTCCCGTTAATTTCTATCATGCAAGACCAATTTTGTTTATAATTTTTAAGAACTTCTAGAACATGTTTCTCCTGAAGCCAACCTTCTGACTATTCACTTTACTTCAGCTCCAAGAAGGTAAACAAAATGAGGAAAAGATTGGCTAAAGTGGGTTACTTGATATTCTGAAAAATGTCTGCCATTCCTTCTCCCACATCTACCCCTCTTAGAAGTAATACTTTCAGATTATTTAATAGTTGGTGCTTCTCTGTGAATTTTAGTTAGTCCTTCTGGCCTTCAAAACAACTGTTTGGTTAAATTTTAAGCACATATTAGTATATCCTATCTTCTAAAGTGAACTCCATCTTTAATGTTAAGAAATGTGTTGATCAGAGAAGACCGACTGATGTAAGAGGTTAAATAATCCTTATGATAAAGTGGGCCAAGAAATAACAAAGGACAATATATAATTTGCTTATGCAAATGAACAAATATAGCTTCAAAAACATCCTGATCCACAATAAACATTGGTCAGGCTGTATTTCTCACACTCCTTGAAAGAACTGGCCCAGGAAGGAATAGAACACTGTCATAGCTCTCCCAAGGCTCATTATCCTCCATGATTCCATGGGAATAACTTTGTCAGACAAGAGTGAAAGACCATTTGTCAACCTCTGTCCAGCTCTAGCCAACCTTCACCAATCCCAGGTGAGGAACCAGGGAAAAACATGAACTTCAGATCTGCAGCAGCAGCATCTGCCAAATATCACAATTCTATCACCTATCCCAATACCACTGGCCCTGTTATTCCTAATTGCTTTGGTGTTTTGGTTTTTTTGTTTTTTTTAATCTTTCCCTATTCCTGGAACACTGAGAAAAGAACACTCAAGTAGACAAACATGAAGCATGAACAACCCTAAAGATTAAAAAATAAGAAGAAATAAGAAAATAAAAAGAGGAATTCTGGGAAAGAAGGAGAAAATCTAAATGACAGATAATTATTTAGTTTCACTTTTAAATATATTCATGCTCATATATATACATTTTCAAAAGAAATTTCACTCAAGGAAAAATTCTATAGATGGGGGTCTGGTTGCACTAACAAGGCTCAGATTACTTTTTAAAAACCGTGTTTCCCACAGATAGTTCAGAGACCCTGAAGTTAAGACAGTTATCCTTGAGATGCTGCCAGATTTTGAAGGAAGAAAATCAGAGTTTTGGGGGAGGGGGGTATGTCAAAGTATCCTTCTAACTGCAGGATAGGGAGGACGAGGCAAGAACAGAAAAACTCGCAATTGGAAAATTCAGATAGCAAAAGAAGACTGCAGAGGCTGTAGGAGACAGGAAAGGAAATGAGATGAAAACTGAAAAGAGTAAGAGGTATGAATTGTTGTCATATGCCAAAGGCATATTGGAGAGAAGTCAGGAATTACTTTAAGAAAACCACTCCAAATCTCATTTCAGACCATTTAGAGATGAGCTTTCAGGAGCTGAGAGTCCTGGCTGTATAGCATCAAATTGATCCACCTGATCCCTACCCTAATAATAACCAAGTTGAAGAACCAATGATCTAAAACAAACAAATAAACAGAAAAATAAAAACAAAAAACCTTTGAGGTCCATTTGCCAAATATGTAAAGGTTCAAATCTTCAAATTCTCTCTCTCTCTCTCTCTCTCTCTCTCTCTCTGTGTGTGTGTGTGTGTGTGTATACAATTTCATTAAATTTGACAGTCAAGATTTAGGGGTGAAGAGAATGATTGCAAGCAAAAAGGACCCAGTGCGGGGTGGTGGGGGGACTATGTTTGGAGCCTTGGAAAGAAGTCTGTGAGGGTAGTGAACACGGTTGGAACAATTTAAAATCCATAGCTGAGGTGAAATGAAAAGAGATGAAGAAGAGAACTTCGAGAAGAAAAATAAGCAGGTGCAGGATGTGGGCAGAGACCATGCCACAGGTTAAGGAGCCTGTGAGGCTCAAAGTAGAGTGAGACCCCTCAGGGTTTTCAGGGTGATGGGTGTCTGGGGCTGTTTCAGGGCGATGATGAGGCTGTGTTCCTGATGTGCCCGAGAGGCGGCAAGGTGGTAGTGTGAGGCTGGAGGGAGAGTGGCCAGGTGGGGGCGGGGCTCACAAAAGGGGAACCGCAGACCCTGGGGAACCCCTGGAGAGAGCACCGCAGTGGTATTGTCAGGCGAGGGGCATCCAAGTCACTCACCCCATTGGCTGCGGCCATCTGCACCACGATCTCTGTGGCCGTCCTGCTGAAGTACCTGCCGTCGCTGCCCACCACCATGGTGCAGCCCTGGCGGTCGCGCAGGTCAATGGATGACAGCACGCTCTGGATGAAGTTGGGCAGGTAGTTGCGCTGGCCCTCGAAGAGGCCAGTGGGTCGTCTCAGTCCCCCGCCGCCGGTAGGCCGCTGGTCCTCGAAGGGCGCCGTGGGCACAGTCAGCACCGGGATGGGGCTCCCCTCCATGGCGCGTCCTGGCCGGTCCTGCTGCGGCTCGGTGANTGCAGGGAGTCTGCAGCGGGGCCCCCACTAGCCTGGCGGTGAGCCCGGACTCCGCCTCGCGCCCGGCCCCCTCCCCAGCGGGCTCAGCACCGACAGCTCCTCCTCTCTGCCCCTCCCCGAACTGTCCCAGCAGTTCGACTTCCACCTTGGGACAAAGCTTACTCCTGCCCAACTTCTCTGTAGCCCGATCACTTGAGCTGTCCCGGGTTTCTTTTCCAAGCTGGTCTCACGTTTTGGAGTGTCACAAAAGCTGGGTTCTAGTGCCAGCTGGCTATCCAACCCACCAGGGACGCCTTGTCCCGCGCCTGCCCCTCTGCCTTCCCCGAGATTGCCTCTCTCTGAGGCACAGCCTCCTCAAGATAGCCTGGGGGTGAAAGTTTGAGCAGGGTTTGGGCTTCTCCCACACCCTTGGCCTCTTAACCTTCCTACCCGGCAGCCCTCTCTCCTGGTTTCCCTGCAAAAGGACAGAATACCCTCACAAGTTTCTCTCTGGAACAAGGACTGGGAGGGAGTTGGGAGGGGGCTGAAACCTTTTGCCATCAGTGAACAGCCCTAGCCAAAAATAACCCTGGAAAGGCGAGCTGAGAATTGTTATCTTCTGCCAGCGGTGAAACTGGAGGCTGGGCGCTGCATGTGTGTCTGTGTGTGTATATACACACCCATCTGACCATTTGTTGCAAGGAATCACACACTGTCAGGCCCTTTAATCCAGTAGGACCCACCCTAGACTTCCACTTTCCCAAGTCTCTCTCAAGACACTATGCAGTATGGAAACATTTTTTTTTTTCATGTTTGTTTGTTGTGGCAGTTGCAACAGCAGTGATACAGATACATTTTTCATATTCTTCATACCCTTCTCATCATCCCTACTTAGCTCCTGCTTGGAAACAGGCTTGCTCACATTGTATCTCTCTACATTTTTGAACTGTTCACCCTCATTAATTATTTTCAAGAGGAAGAGGCTAAAGCCCTTTTAAATGTCCTAACAGGAATGAATTAACACAGCCAAATTAAATGAGAACTGGGTACCAGGTTCTATACTGGTTCTATGCTAGGTCCATATGCATCCTATATCCAGCAGGGGCTAGAGATATTCTCCCTTCTCACCATAAAACTCACACACCTAAAATTCAAAACCAAGAAATCTCTATTGAAAATATGAATGAAAAAAGAAAAGGATAAAATCCAAAGAGGGAAGAAACAATTCTTAGTTTTGCTTCTATCTTCTATCACCCCTCAGACTTTTTTTACGCTCACCAAAGCTACTGTTCTGAAATCTTCTGAGAATAATGTCCACATCCTGAGAATATTGTTGACTTGTTTGTTGCAGGGTTATAAAATGTTTGACCATAGTAAGATGACTGTGAGTAACAACTCATCGCACATACTTGCAATAAAGGCTTTGCATATGTTTTTTTTCTTTGGAGGGTGAAAACAATGAAAAGAAGTAGGTATGGTATCCATGTCCCCCACCAGTTTTTCAAATGAGAAAGAAGAGTTGTTTTTGAGTTTGTTGTTGTTGTTGTTATTGTTGTTGTTTTTGGTGAGGTCAGTAAAGTAGCCAAGATGGCACTTGTATTGCCAAATTTTTGTATTGTTCTCCTTTTAAATAAAACAATATTGAGGTATTATGGGAAAACTGAATTCATCAACTGAAACCTTCCGGGACTTTTAAGCCATTCTCATAAACAGGAACAAATGGATTATTTGGAGGAAAATGGGTAGTGGGGAGATGTTGATCAAGGGGTACAAAGTTTCAGTTGGGAAGAATCTGGGTTTGTTTTGTTTTGTTTTGTTTTTTGTTTTTGAGATCCATTGCACAGCATGGTGACTACAGTTAACAGTAATATTTTAAAATTATCAAAAAGGTAATTTCAAATGTTCTCACTGTGAAAATAAAACAGATATTTGAGGTGTTGGATATGTTAGTTTAGTCATTCCATATTACATGCATATACCATAACATCACATTGTATGCCGTAAATATATTCAATTATAATTTTTCAATTGACGATCTTTTAAAAGCATAGTTTAAGGGTTTTTTTTCTCTACTCTGTCCTCTGTCTCCTAGAGTCCATCCCTGTAAAGTTCCTTACTTCATATTTGTGAGTTTGAGAGACCCTTGGCTTAGCACCAAAGAGAACCTCAGAATTTCTAATGATCTCTGCATATCTCTACAGCATAGGGTTTTCTAACATTAACTTCTAATGACATTTCATTTTGCAAAGAATAGTGTCATTCCCAGAAGAAGAATGGATGTGGTAAGTCCTGTGCTCCAGTAACGACAAGAACACTACCTCCAAGTCTCAGAGCTTCCCAGAAACCCCCCAGGACTCCATCTCCCCACTTCTAGCACTTCCCTCTCTCTGGTCATCACCACTGTTCTCTCCTACCACAGCCCAGCTTCTGCCACCATCCTGGAAATAAGGAATGGACACTACAGAACAGACTTTACTATTCTACTATCCAGGAGGTGATCCTCTTCCCTTGGGGCTAATTCCAAAATGCTGAAATTCTGGTCAGCCAGTTTGAAGCAACGTACCCAATCACATAGCGAGGTTGTGATGTAAAAATAAAAACAGTGTCTTTGAAGTAAGGGGGCAGTGTTCCCCCAAGGGAAGGAGAGGTGGGTCAGTACATAGCAATTGCCAAATACATACTTGAAACTCATGGATCAAGTCTTCTACAAATTATTTTATTCCTCTCTGAATGCATATAACACTTGCATCTCTCATAAAGAATGTTTCATAAGCTGACACACACACATGTTCATAAGTGTTTCCTCTCTATTAGTTACATGTGATCTTGAAATAATTCTGTAACCATTTCTAACCTTAGTGTCCTTACCATAATGGAAATTATGGTGAGCTCTGCCTCAATTTGGGGGAAGCTTCAAGTACTTAGTACAAACAGAAAGGTATTCAATAAATTCTACTTGTTCAAATTTATTGCCATCAAATTTATACTTTTATTATTAGTAATCTCTTATATAGCAAGAATTACTATAGGGGCTGGGGTTGTAGCTCAGTGGGTAGAGCACTCACCTAGCATATGCTATGCCCTGGGTTCGATCCTCAACACCACATAAAAATAAGTAAATAAAATAAAGACATTGTGTCCAACCACACCTAAAAAAATAAATAAATATTTTTAAAGAATTACTATATATGTTTTTGTAGATCAGGACAGTACCTAAAGGGTCTTTGGACATAGGTGATATTCTACAAAAATTGGTTGAGTTAATCTGGTTTGGGGACTATGAAAACTTAAAATATATGGAGTAAATTCTCCTTGAAATGTACAAAAAGGGTTTGCCAGCTACAAAAAAAATCGCTTCAAAGCTGCCTTCAAATTTCATCAAGCTAATTCCAATTAATTTGTCCCAATGATGGAAAAAGGAAAACTGAGAGGGCTTTCCAGATAAGAAATGTCTCGCCCATAGTTGCTCAGAGGCAAAATGAGAAGTTTGGATTAGATCCATGTTTCCAAGGGGTTTTCTTCAGAACATTAGTGCCTCCTAAATGTTGCACAAAGCAAGTTTCATGGCCAAATAACTTTTTAAATCCTATATATTCCACACATTCCTAGAGCATCACAAGTCACAATGCACATTTCACATTAAAAGTTCTGAGAGGTCTTAGAAAGAAGACATCAGATTAACTTCTTTAAAACTAGTATTTTCCAAACTGAATTTATATTTCGGGTTTGCTGAGGGAAAGAGAGCCAGGCTAGCTTTCTAACCAGAGCCAGTGGCACCTTCCTTAACCCTTATCCCCCATGGATGGTGTCAGGGATAAATATGGTCTCAGATTCTCATGCTCATTTGCAGCATGTGTCATAACGAAGAGTAGCCCTGTTGGGCTAACGATGCCTTTCCGCCTTCTCTGAGCTACTAGAGAAAGGGATCACACTGAGAATTCTTGGCATGAAAGAGAGCAACTGACAGTCTTCCTTCCCCTGGGGACTCCCTTGCTCTCAGGATGTCATCAGCCACCAATCTTCATGCGGACAAGATTCTAGCTGGCTCAGCTAGACCAGCATTTCCCAAATGAGAATTTGGGACCAAATAAGGACTAAATACTTCATTTCTATCCCTTCTCACAGGTTTGCAAAGCATGTTAGCATATTGAAGATTCTGTGAAGCTCTGCAGGAAAGAAATCTATTTAGTTTTAGCCAAGCATTTCCAGTTGACCATGGTCCTGTTCCAAAACACCCAAAAACAGATCAATGACATTAACATTCCTTGAAACACTTTAGATCTCTGAGGATCCTTCCAGCTATATCATTCTGTGATTAATCTTTTAATTTTTGAGGCATGAAGAGATTAATTTCTATCAGGATTCTATTTAGAAGCTTATTCAATTGTGCAAAAAGGAACAGGTAAAATTGCCCAATTAAAAATAAAAAAACCCTTGAGTGATTTTGAGACATGAACTAATATATACAAATATACAGATGTACAAATATGTATAAGGATAGAATATAAAATCACATATATAATTATGCATATACATGTAATTTTATATTATATATTCTGTTCTTTTTTACTCCCTGCCTCTGATCTGCTGGCTGGCAGGAAAGCCCATGTCACTTTGGCCCACGGCAAGAGTACATGACTCCTATTGAGTCACAGTCCACTTCTGTGCACAGAGGGAATGCTAAAAACATGCTGTTGACTCATTGACTCAAAGAGCAGAGAAATGCCAAAAGTACAAGACAAGAGGCAGAAAAGCAGGTGGAAAAATGTCACAGGGCAGTCCTCCAAAGAAGCCCTAGGTCCCTTTTTAATCTGCCCAAACACCTGCTGGTGATGGAAAAGTCAAATATATATTTCAAACAACTCCTAAAATACCTTCTACTAAGCCTTCTGTTTCCCAATAAGTGAAACAACATGTGGTAATTCCAATAGAACCGGCTGCTTCTCCAATTCCTTCACTGCAGGGCCACTAAATGCATGTTCAAGTAATACAAAGGTGCAACTGTATGTCTGGTAAATGCTTGTGCACTCGTCTCAGGCTTCAGCTGTTTCCCACGTTCATCAACAACTACCTGTGTAGCCTTGAACAAGCTGGCTACCCTCTCTAATGCTCAGTTTCTGCATCTGTAAAATGTACATCATAAAAGTTGAGCATCATATTTAAAGAGATAGTATGTGAGAATTGCTTGCATAGTACCAGTCACAAAATAAGGGCTTTAAGAAGTGATGAAATTATTATGATTACTGTTACAATTACTAAAATTAAGTACTTCTGTTAACTAGAAACATTACTAAGATATTACTACCAAGATAGTAATTATTAGTATACATATTGTTATTACTAATAACAATGATTCTTTTTCTTCATACCAGAGAATATTGACTTTGAGGGTAGGCATGCAAAATTTCTGTTGAAACTTTTGACACAATATGTACATGACACATATCACAATTAAGGAACTGGTGCCTTTAAAGATTATTTAAACATAATTTTAAAATTATGTTTACTGACCTTTTAATTCTCTTCAAGTAACTGTACAAAAGGAGCCATCAGCCCAACCCATGACAAGAAATCCAATTCCTCTGCAGTTTGTTTTTGAAGGTAGCCACAGGATACCTATAATAATGAAGTACAGTTCATAAACATCCTGAGGCCAGCATAAGGGACTGATGGGAAAAACTAATGTAGGTGTGGTTTCCTGACTCCTGTATGCACTGGACCCAACTTTGTAAAGCAGTTAAAGTTAACTGACCAACTTGCAAAATCTGTGGGTTTTGGAAAGCAAAAGATTTCATTTTAATTCAATTTTACCAAAAGAAAATAAGTTACTGAACTGTTAAGGAAAAATTCAATTTCTCAGTGTCCCTTATAGTACCTAGAAACCAGTGGTAAACAGTAATAGATTATTTAAATTTGTTAGAAATATTCTAAGTTTCTTCATTTTAGTAATAAAGCAAAAATTTTATTTTCTAAAGGAATCTCCATATTTTTACAAATCGTTGGACTGTTTCAAAAGACTTTAAAAAGGAAAATAATTTAGATCTGTATTTAAAAGGAAATGTATTTTTCATGCTTCAATTGCATTTATCAGTCATTTGCAATCTCAGCATACATAGAATTTTTCTTTGGTGGTTTTGATGTTTGGTTTCTAGGAAGAAGCCCCCAATATATGTATATATACACACATACAACCCCTGTATAAAAATTTTAACGTTCCTATGTAAAGTAGTTTTCAAAAAGCTATCATATCCATCTTTGTCATGGAGTTGAACAACAAAGATATACCATCCAAGCTAGTATTCCTGCCTTATGAATGGATCTTTTTTCTCTTTTTTTTTAGTAGTGAAGTCTGAGCGGATTTGCATGACTGAGAGTGAAATAATATGTTAGGATCTGCCAGTTTGGAGGTGTGAATAGATGCCATCCTCATTTCCTCTATCCCAGCCCAGGCTCAGGTTTTAATCATCCATTTATCAGAAACCACTGTCCCCAGAGATTCCCTGTGCCCTACAGGACCAGCTTTTTCCATCATATTTGAACCTTGTTTTATTCATTCCCTCAGAGTGCAGCTAAGAGAGCCACATTGATTGAAAAATTAACTCAAGCTAATAGGAGAACAATGTACCCAACACATTACAGTTCAACCTAAAGTTTTCCAAACTTAACTCAGGAGTTGTACCAGTCGTTGGGACTTCATAGGCTAAAATATGACTATCAAAGGCAAGCGAGCATCTTCATTGTTTTCTAATTTAATTTCACACTGTTACTGATTCCTTTGAAGCCAGAAAGTAAAAGTTATTTCCCAGCAAGGTGGTCATTTTTCATTTAATATGGGATTCATTTTTCCAACTTTTTGTGGGAGCTGAAATCAACCAGAAGTTCCCAGAAGCAGCAAAATCCCTTGTGAATCCCAGATGTTCCCAACAAATGTAACTGACTGGCTCCTTATTGAAAACAGCTCAGAGGTCAGCAATAATATTTTTTCATTAATGTTACAGGTATCCAACATAAGATGCTATTCCCTTTCACAATTTATTATTCCTTTTGTCTCTGGCAGATATTAATCATTGGGATTTGGGAATAAGGAAATGGAATGTCTGACAATTACTGGGAACTACTGAATCCATATGTTATTCTTTAATTTTCATAACATTTACATGTTTTTGAAAAAATAATAAGTGACCATAATAATAAATAATACATCATTTTTCTGCAACAGGATTATATGAAAACTTTCACTGGTTTTCCACTGAAAATATTTAGTAAAAAATGAATAACTTATAGAAGCATACCTGTTAAGTCAGAAGTAAGATACTTCAACGTTGGACTAGAAGTTCTAGCCAGTCAACTCAATAAGATAAAAAGTAAGAATTTTAAGTATTGGAGGGAAATACATAATTTATCATTGTGAACCAGTATATTGTTGCAAGATTATAAAATTCAAAAACATGTTTTAAAAGTATCTCTTTTAAAGTATCTCTACCGGATCCGTATGTAAGATAAAAAGAAATAAATATTAACACAAAATAAATGCTAAATAAAACATTTCAATATTGGAAGATACTACAAATATTTAAAATTTAGAGTAACCATTCTTTGAATTAAATTCTTAAATCCACAAAGCATTAACTGTACTCGCCAATAGTATTCAAATAATGTGATGCTCAGATCTCCTGGCAAGGTAAACAATGCTACCTAGAAGCAAATGTCAAAAGTGCCAATTTAAGGGCACATTTTGTTTCCAAACTTGGTATTTCATAGAGATTATTTACAGAGTTTATAAAAAGCATACCATGTCTATAAACTTATTAATATTTACTTTATTTTAAGAAATGATTCGCTGTTAGCTGCTGGCAGTGCCCCTGAACACACACATACAGAGCAACAGACCCAAGGAAATCTGACTAAGATTTCTCTTCTGCTCCTGTCCTGATTCCCAGCAATGTTGACCTTGACCTTCATATCAGTGTTTCCTGATCTTACTTTAGACTTGGAGTCAATGGATTTCATCAAACTGGAAAGATCTCTATTGGCTAGTAAGACTTAATTCTCATAAAACAATAAGTGATCATAATAAACAAGAAATCGTTTTTCTGATTTCTTAACTGATTTTTCTCATAAATCAGAATTGGGAAATCCATATAAATTAAAATAAGAAATTCCCAAAAGGAAAAAAATTTTTCTTTTGTTTCTTTTCAGAAGAATCCATAAATATAATGGCTGCCTTCTGATCGCCAAATTTTCTCCATTCCCATATAATTGTCATCTTTTTAAGTGCCCAGAACTTATATATCCCCTCCTCTGGGAGTGGCCTCAGTACAGTGGGTAGACTCTAAGTGATTTGTCCTTACTATATAATCCTGTGTTCCTGACCATACATAGGGAGAAGGGCCCAGGAGAGAACACCTGGCTCCACTGACTCTCTCCCTCTGGAGTGCCCAATTGGGAACTTGACATGCAAAGGCTGGACATTGTGGCTTGGCCACACTGACGATAAGGGCGGGAGGGACTGAATCTACAGCTATCTCTTGCTTATATCCCTGGAGCAGCCCTGAACCTCCTCTTTTCCAGTCATGAGACACTTGATACACTCCAGCACTCTTCATTAAACCCCTCCAGGTTTAAGCTAGCCAGAATTACACTCTGTTGTTTTCAATCAAACGAACCTTAACTAATTCATCATTATTCCCTGGCCCTCATTTCTTTAATGATACCATCTATGTAAAATTCAGAAATACAGAGGAAGAGTCTCTCTACTTGCTCATACACACATGTGTAGTATGGGTATAAATCATAAGCAGTGGTTCAAGTTCATGGTTGCCATAGTTGGCTTAATACAATGAACATCTGTATTAAGACCATCGTTGCATGGCAGGCAGAGGGAACATGGCCCAGCAAGAGGCACAAGGGGAACTCAACAGTTACAGTAGTGCTTAATTTCTAGGTGACAATGTGACCCAGTTTGCCTGGGGCCATGCAGTTAAGTGTTTTCTTACCATATTTATGAGTGTTATTTCCTTTGTTTAAGTATCCCAGTTGGAATGATAAATCCTATAGCCACCCTTTAAAATTTTTAAATAATTATGGGAGACTGCTCCTCTGTGTTGTTTAGATTTCTTTCTTTCTTTCTTTCTTTCTTTCTTTCTTTCTTTCTTTCTTTCCTTCTTTCTATTTCTTTTTCTTTTTTTGTATCAGGGATTGAACTCAGGGGCACTTAATAAAAAGTAAAAATCTAAAGTGCTGAAAAATTATATGACTAGCAGGTATATTTTTGAGTAAATGGGATTTCCAGAAAGAAAAGATTAGTAATTTGCCCAAGGTCACACAATTAGTAAATGGTAAGACTTGTATTATATGTATTGTCCCAGCCACATCCCCAACCCTTTTTATTTTTTATTTTGAGACAGAGTCTCACTAAGTTAGCTAGGGCCTCACTGAGTTGCTGAGGCTGGCTTTGAACTTACGATCCTCCTGTCTCAGCCTCCCAAGTTGCTGGGATTACAGGTATGTGCCACCATGCTCAGCTCTTGTTTGAAAATTTTTCTAACAAAAAATGTTTAAAGTTATCATGTGTGCAGAATATAGCTGCTCAAAGCTCCTTTCTTCATTGTTCTGTGAGTTCCTGGAGAGCACCTTCCTCACACAGTGTTGCTGAGGATTAAAGGACACAATCTATGACATACTGGACAGTGACCTGCCCTGAATGACAAAGCCACATTTTAGGTGGCATTCTTCACACTTACCTAATGTAAGTTGTTTAGTGATTTTTATTTTGATATTTTATAGTTTGTATATTCATATAGTTCAAAATTCAAAAGGGTATATACAATGGAAAGTGTCCTACCTCACTCTCCATTTGTCTCCACGGAGACAACTAAATGCTTCCAGATTTTTATTTTTATTTATTTTTGGCAGTGCTGGGGATTGAACCCAGAGCCTCACACATGCTAAGCTCTACCACTGAGCTACATCCCCAGACCTGAAGTTTTAATATTCTTACAGAATATTCTACACATGTAAGAAAAAGGAGTTATGCATGTACGTGTACATGCATACATTACCCCTGTTTGAAGTTCACAAAGACTCTTCAAAGAGGCTACATTATGATTTACATGATAAAATTGAGACTTGAAAAGATTAAGTAATTTGGGGCTGGGGTTGTGGCTCAGCGGTAGAGCACTCACCTAGCACATGTGAAGCACTGGGTTCGATCCTCAGCACCACATAAAAATAAATAAATAAAGGTATTGTGTCCAACTACAACTAAAAAAAAAATTTTTAAAGGTCACACAATTAGTAAATAGTGAGACTTGGATTCAAATCTCTTAATATTACATGTATTGTTCCAAAGTTTGAAAAAGAGTAAGAGGAATTAACCTGCTAAAATAGGGGTATAATGAAGGCATAAAAGAAGCAGACACCTGCAAGTTCAGGTTCATCTGGAAATCTCATTTGCCCAAAAATACACCTGCTAGTCATATAATTTTTCACCACTTTAAATTTTTACTTTGGAGCTTAAAATGATCTACTCTTTAGTCCCCTAATTGAAATAGAGAAATGTAGAAAAGCTAAATGTATGCTAACACGGGAAAGCTGGTTGGCTTCCCTTTTAAAGGCAAGGATGAAGGAGAGGATCAGATAAGGTGAGCATCTTTATGGAAAGGGGAGAAGGAACTGAAAGTCTTGTGGTCAGAATAGAATGTGACAAAGAAATCCATCTCGTGATTCTCCCCTGTGCTCCTCTTTGTTCTGTATCAGGCTCAGCCACTGACTTGCTATCAGAAGACCACAGCCAATCAGAGTTGTTAGCAGTATAATAGTGAAAATTGACTTGATCCGTTCATCCACATTCTTATCTAGCCCTCTTTTTGGCCATCAACACAAATTATCAATCCAGCGGAGATAGCTAATTCTTCCACACAAGTCTCTGAAGGTTCTGAGTTTACCTGGACAACTACGTTAGCCCCTGCCACTTTAGATCCTAAATCCTGAGAAGCACCCTCTTCCCCTGGTGCCTCAAGTTCTTGATATAGCATAAAACCAGAAATGAAAGAGGAGACATTACAACCGATGTCACAAGAATACAAAGGATCATAAGAATCAAGCCACACACAATTATATGCCAAGAGACTGAATAACCTAGAAGAAATGGATATAATCCTAGACACATAAAACTTATGAGGCCCAAATCATAAAAAAATTTTGAAGAAAAATCTGAACAGCCCGATAACGAGTAAGGAGATTAAATCAGTAATAAAAATTCTCCAATTAAAGACCAGAACCTGATAGCTTCTTAACTGAATACTATCAAACATTTTAAGAAGTAATATCAATCCTCCTCAAACTATAAAAAACTCAAAAAGGAGGGAATAATTTTTACAAGATCAGCATTACCATGATCCCAAAGCCAAACAAGGACATTACAATAGATAAAAATCACAAGCCACAATTCCTGATGAACATAGATGCCAAAAATATCAACAGAATACTAGGAAACCAAGCTGGGGTTGTGGCTCAGTGGTAGAGTGCTCGCCTAGTATGTGCGAGGCCCTGGGTTCCATCCTCAGTACCACATATAAATACATAAAAAGAAAGGTATTGTGTCCAACTACAACTAAAAAGTAAATATTAAAAAAAAAACACTAGCAAACCAAATTCTATAACACATTAAAAGAATCACCATGATCAAGTAGGATCTACTGAGAATGCAAGGATTATTCAACATACACTAAACAATCAATCTGATACACCGTATTAATAAAATTAAGAATAAGAACATACGATCATAATGATACATGTAGAGAAAACATTTGACAAAGTTTAACATCTCTTCATGTAAAATTTTCCAACAGATTAGGTCCAAAGGGAATGTACTTCAACAAAATAAAGGCGTAATAGCTGGGTGAGGTGCTGCACACCTATAATCCCAGTGGCTCGGGAGGCTGAGGCAGGAAGATGGCAAGTTTGAAGCCAGCCTCAGCAAAAGCGAGGTGCTAAGCAACTCAGTGAGATCTTGTCTCTAAATAAAATACAAAATAGGGTTGGGCATGTGGATCAGTGGTTGAGTTCCCCTGATCCAATCTCTGGTACCCAATAGATAGATAGATAGATAGACAGACAATCACATATAAGAAATCCCATAGCTAACATCATATTCAACTGTGAAAGGTTATAAGCTTTTCTATAATTTTGGGGATTTCAAGGATGCCTATTCTTGCCACTCTATTCAACATAGTACTGAAAGACCTAGCCAGGGCAATTAGACAAGAAATAGAAGACATCCTTGAAGGAAAGGAAAAAATGAAATGGTCTCTGCTAATGACATAGAAAACTCAAAAGACTCCACAAAAAAAACCTCTTAGACCTGATAAATGAATTCAATGAACATGCAGAATACAAAATCAACATACAAAACCTTTAATACAGTAACACCCATCTCTCTGACATGAAAGTCCTGGAGAGAAGAAAACCTGTATGTGAACACTGGAACAATAAGCCAACTTGTATTCTCATCTGAAGGCTATAACAGAAGGGTGCGGTGTAATCCCAGCAGCTTGGGAGGCTGAACCAGGGGGATCTTGAGTTCAAAGCCAGCCTCAGAAACTTAGCAAGACCCTCAGCAACTTAGAGAGACCATGTCTCTAAATAAAACATAAAAGGTGAGGGGGATATGGGATGTGGCTCAGTGGTAGAGCACTTGCCTGACTCATGTGAGGCATTGGCTTGGATCCTCAGCATCCATAAAAATAAATAAAGGTATTGTGTCCATTTACAACTTAAAAAAAAATTTAAGGTGAAAGGGGACTGAGGATGTGGCTCAGGGGTTAAGTGCCCCTGGGTTCAATCCCTAGTGCCAAAAAAAAAAAAAAAAGAGGTATCACTTGTGCCATAGGAGAGCTGTCTGTAGGACCAACGGGCAATTTACACTCAACAATCAAAAATGAAGCAATGGAGGGCACACACAGGTCAGGCCTGCTCTTGGAAAGGGCTGGCTCTTAGCTCAGTGTGGCATGTTGTATTTGTGCCTGAGCCAATGTTTGTCTAATAATTTGAATATTACTTACACTACCAGAAAAATCAGTCACCAGCAAGGGGAATGTGTTGCTGTGTCTTAGGGCTGAGCTCTTTATCATAACAAGAGAAGATAACATTTTCATCCAGCGTATTTTTTTGTTTGTCTTGGCTTGTTATTTTAAAATCAACAGACTCAAAATAAAGTGTTGAAGTTCATGATATAAGCATCTCATGCTCTGTCTTTCCCACTACTCCCAAAGGATTTCGGTTGTACAGAATCCCCCACTAACAACACTTTCTGCTGAAATCTAGTTTTCCAAGGAAGAATATCCAAAAACAGAAGACACAGATCCAAGAGGCTCTTCCTATTAGAACTGCTGCTTTGGTTTAACTTGAAAAAGCCCACGCCCAGTTCCTAATGACAAACATCTGAACCACCAGGTCCTCCTGCAAGCGAGATTCTTCCTGCTCACTCAGTTCTATATGCAACTGTGGAGAAATGGAGCCTGCCAGGAGAGCAACATTCCACCAGACCTGGATTTAGCAAGACATTTCCATATCATTCTGCCAACCAGCTGGAAATCCTCCACTTCACTTGTGTAAAAATCTAACCCACCCCGCTAAATTTCCTGATTTAGAAGTCTAATTCATTTCACCACAAGTATGGCAGAAGGAAGCCCAGTACACCAGCTCTCTCCTGCTGCTGTACCCTCTGCTCCAGACCAAAGCTATTGCATTTTCATTCTGGGTGGGAAAAAAAGTGGTCCAAATATGTAATGCAGATGGTGCCAGCCCAATGTTACCTTCTTCCTAATGCCACAGGACCTTGGTTGATGACACTGGAAGAGAAATAAGTTTATTGATTACACCAGCCACCAAGCTCTCTCCCCTATGAAAAACAATAAGTAGATTAATGCCATTTATTCTTATGAAATAAACACTTAAAACACAGAGAAGTCACAATTTTTAAATGTGACATACTTTCTCTATGCAATGTTTGTATTGATAACCCTCCCGAAGCTAAGGTTATGAAGCTCAGCTGTCATTTGGTACTCCAACAAAATAGAGGTAGGAAGGCTTCCAGGCACCAGTGACATGGAGAAATAGGTCATGGGAGAAAAGAAAAACAAAGTTGTTGATTGTAACACACACAAGTACACAGAACGGTATATATATATATACAAATTTCATAAAATAGCTTATGGCTTTTAAATACGCAATTAGCCCCAAATGGCCTCTCCTGGTTAATCTTCAAGGAAAATTTTCCTTTCTCCTCTTTCCTGCACCATCCCAGGCTCCCCCTTCTAACTTCTTCTATATACAAATGATCAATTTATATTCTGTAATTTGTTGTCCCTTCCCCTCATCTCCCTTTCACTTTTCATTATGCCATCAGCTGTCACAGCTGTGGGGCATCCTCAAACCTACAGTTTCCCTTTAAGGTTCTAATAGGCACACACAATGCAATAGATACCACTGCATCCTCCTAAATGCTTTATTTAATTTTTATTGCATCTGAGAGAAATCTCAGATTTTCAAACTAGGAAGAGGCAGAGCTGCATCCGTGAACCTCAGTGGGAAGAGAGAATCCTGTGAAGAAGGACGTTAATTCTACTAATCAAAAGGAAAAATCCTTTTGCTATCAGACCATCCTCTGAAGGCACTTGCCTCACCAAGTAAAGTTCATGAGAAAATGGTCAAACAGCGCCACTTGCTGTCAGAGCCAGTAAGTACAACAAAGCTGTACTGTGTCACCAAAGAGCAAGCACATTGGAGACTAACTCATCATTCTCCCCTCTCCTTCCCGAGTTTCTGCAAAAAGAGTGTGCCAGTGACAGGAAGACAGAGCAATTATTTTGTCACCACAACACAGATACCAGCATACACTGGGAGGGAAATGTTAATATCAGGCTCTGCTGAAAAAC
Organism: Marmota marmota marmota; assembly: GCF_001458135.2. NCBI lineage: Eukaryota > Metazoa > Chordata > Mammalia > Rodentia > Sciuridae > Marmota > Marmota marmota. The sequence goes on along the minus strand of NW_025999998.1, from coordinate 10,673,769 downwards.
AGGGAATGGCTCCCAACTGAGTTCTGATACCTGAATTGACAGCTGGGAGAATCGTGCCTTATATCTGGCACATGTAAATAAAGCACTTCTTTGTAATCAAAGCACCACCCAAAACTCAAAACAAATCCAAACTTTAGGAACTGCATCTTCTAACACCTAACTATCTGGCTTTCAGAGTTTTCCAGTCAAAAAGAAACTCAGCACAAGGACACTTTCCTTTTAGGGATCCTGTTCAGATTCATTGTCTCTTTCCCACGTGGAGCATTAAAGCCATAGGGCCTTCCCATATCCCCGCCATAGGCTTAGTCACATTTAAAGTAAGATAAATCTTGAACTTTCTCCAGATGGCACGCTCAGGCAGAGATGCTTGCTTGGAGAAGTTCACACCAAACCTCTACCTTTGAGAAAGTCCAAAGGAGAGTTTTAAGCAATTATAGCTGCCATGCAATTCCCCAGGGCCTACAATTAAGAAGAGAAATCTTTGTCCTTTTGTATATGTGTATTGATGAAAGATGGAGAGTTGAAGTTCCCCTTCTAATTGGCTAATTGTTTAAATGCATTAGACATTGACTCCATCTTCATTTTATTTGGGTAGATTCGATTCAAGAAACATCTGTAACAGCTGTATCCTCCTCAAATCAAAAAGAGGACCTGGCATTGTTGTTCAAATGAAGTCGTTTTGGGGGGAGGGTAGGTAACAGGGATTGAAGTCAGGGGCACTCGACCACTGAGCCACATCCCCAGCCCTATTTTGTATTTTATTAAGAGACAGGGTCTCAATGAGTTGCTTAGCGCCTCACTTTTGCTGAGGCTGATTTTGAATTCTCAGTCCTCCTGCCTCAGCTTCTGAGCCACTGGGATTACAGGTCAAATGGAGTCTTATTTCATTTTTATCTAAAATCCAACCATTCCTCCAAGTGCTATCATCAGATAAGATGGTAAGTAAACTCTAACTGGGCAAAGACATTGTTATAAAATGCAATTCTTAAACTTCAGTGTCTGACTGCACTTTTAATCAGTCCTCTCCACCTTGCCCCATGTATTCTCCATTAGATATCCTATGTTAGTCAGTTTTCTGTCACTGCAACAAAATCCCTGAGATAATCACCTTATGAAGGGAAAGGGTTGATTTTGGCTCACAGTTTCAGGAGTTTCAGTCCAGGTTGCTTGGTCCTGTTGCTTTGGGCTAGTAATCAGTACATCAGAGTAGAGCAAGTGGCAAAGGAGTCCTGTTCACATGGCGGTGGCTGGGAAGCAAAAAACAGAGAGAGAGGAAGGGAGGGGTCTGAACAACCTCTTCTAGAGCACGCCCCCAGTGACTGAATTTCCTCCCAGGAGGCCCCACCTCTTAAAATTTTCACCACCTCCTACTAGCACCTCGGGCTGGTGAGCAAGCCTTTAACACATATGCCCTTAGGGGTCATTTATCCAAACCATAGCATACCCTTTCTCAAATTTAGAATCATAGAAACTGAAATATTATGCCTAAAGAGAGCCTACCAACTGCCCAATCCTATAATTTGATAAATAGAAATGAAAATGACTGGCTAGTAATTCCCACCCATGTTCAAGGACAGAGGTCCAGGACCACCAGATATGCCGAAATTGTGCTACGCTCCTACATCCTTATTTAGGAAGCTCAGAAAACCCTTATTTTGCGTTACAGTCGATGACTTCCTTTTCAATCTCATTGAACTCTGTTCTCATACTCTATGACTGAGACATCCTGGTACCTCACTACACAATTATGGTTTTGCTAGTTCAAGAAATAGAATAGACATGAGAATCCAGCATCATTCCCTATACCCAGTAAACTTGGCCTGTTCATTAGAATTTGTCTCAACTGAGCCTTCCAAGTTCTCCTGATTTTGATTTGTGCATGAATAATAATTTGTTGCGCTGGGACAGCTTTCCAGATGCTAGTAAGCAAGAACTCCCCACCCCCGCATATTGATAGTGAAATATTAAATTAAAACTGCATGAACCAATTCATGTTTATTTCATGAATTCTTATCTTCCTATAATTATTTGCAGACACATATGATTGTTTTTATCCTCCCATCCTCACTGACCAAGACAGTGTCTAGTGCAAAGTAGATACATATACTCAACTAATATGCTTTGAATAATGATTCCAGCTACCCAGTTCAGAAATGTTGCAAAATGCCTACCTTGTTATTGATTTAACATATGGTCTCATTTATCAAAAAATCAAAATCAAGGACTACATTTTTCTTAGTTTTCAATCCTTTTTTCTAAGCAACTCTCAAACTTGGCTCATTCACATCTACCTTCATAATTAATTTATTATTTATTTGATATTTTTATTTATTAATTATTTGATATTTTTCTTTAATGGCCTCACTTTCTGAACCTAAAAACATGTCTTTTAAAAGGAAGCTTTATCAATGGGTACATTGGCGCATGCCTGTAATCCCAGCAGCTCGGGAGGCTGAGGCAGGAGGATCGTGAGTTCAAAGCCAGCCTCAGCAACTGTGAGGCACTAAGAAACTCAGTGAGACCCTGTCTCTAAAAAAAAATACAAAATAGGGCTGAGGATGTGGCTCAGTAATCGAGTGCCCCTGAGTTCAATCTGCAGTACCAAAAACAAAAAAAAGGAAGCTTTATTACTATGGTACTATATCCTGAAAGTCAATATCATACACAACTGTTATCTAATTCATGTGTATATGCACACACGTTGGGAAACAATACTGCATCACCTGCTGTATTCTCTCAATACCCCTGTGAGGGAGGCAGGCCAGACCTTGGGCCAGAGACTGGAGTTGCCAGCCAGACAAATATTGACTACAAAGACAGGACAATTGACCCCTAAGCTAAAGCTTCTTCTCTGCTCCCCAGATCCCTGTGTCTCCACGTGTAGCTGGCAGTCCAGAAGCACCAACATTCCCTCGAAGTTTGTTAAAATTGAAGAAGTTCCAGCCCTCCCCAGGACTACTCAATCTGAATCTGCATTTGGACAAGATCCTGTTGATTCATTTGCACAAGTTTAAGAAGTTCTAAAGTGATCGCTCTCTAATTTGGCAGCACACTGGATCCACCTGAGTTGACTTAGAAAACAATGAAGCCTGGGATCCATCCCCCTGCCCTCAGAGAGTCTGATTTAAGCATCTGGAGTTTGACCTGGACCTAGGTATTTTAAAAAACTCCTCATCTTATAAAAAGCTGGCAGGTTACAAATTAAGGAAGGCTGTACAGACAAGTTTAAGAAACACGGGTCTAACTCTGTGGTTCTAGAACTTTAGCAACGTCTGAACCATCTGGATAGTTTGTTAAGCCACAGATTCCTGACCCACCACCATTTCTAATGGGTTCAGGTGATGCTGCTACTGCTGGTCAGGAGACCTTATTTTGAGATTCCCTGCCAGATGGTCCATATAAGACAGACCAGCTCAAACTCATTCCAAGAACTCTTTTTAAGGCCCACATGCTAGCTGTAGTTGAGGTAAGCATATTTAAGGGTGAAAAAAGCTTAATTGTAAAATCATTTAGGACATTTTACCTGTGATCTCACATGTTCACATTTCTCTCAATATTAAAAAAAAAAAAAAAAAAAGTGCCCCATGGTAGTTTCCATGCTTGCTTATTTTAGTCTTCATAAAATAATTTTCTGCCAGAATAAGTTCTAAACATGAACTGTATACTGGGATGTAACCCCCAGAAAAGCTCAAAGGGACTCAGCCTAGCGGGGTGCAGCCCAGGTGAGCAGGTGTAGCCAAGGCTGCTTCTGTGAAGAGCGCCCCCTAGAGTCCCAGAGTTCTCCTATAGGAAGGAGCACTGGTTCTGACATTGAGCCCAAACCAGCTTCTGTATTATCCATAGGAAGCTGCCCTAAACTGCTCTGAGCAGTCCCTCAAAACCAATGCTAACAGTGTTTGTCTCAAAGTTCTTAGCCTTTGCCTCCAATTGATTTTACAGAAACAAAGAAAAGACTGACTCCCTTCTTTTTTAAAACTCCTACTGAGTTCATAGCATGTTATCATGATCCATTTGTGCAAAGCCCCTCCTGTTTTGTTTTCCCTCTCATCTCTAATTCCCACATTCATCCTCCCTACCCCATATACAACATATATGTCCTTAAGGCTGCCTGTAACTCTGTAGAAATAGAAAGTGTTGTTTTTTGTGCATATGTGGTGTTAAGTTATATAATGGCATCATATGATATATTTTTTCTTATCATTGCACTCAACATCCTGTTTTTAAGACCTAGCCCAGCTGCTATATGCACACCTATATGCACTCCACCCACAACATTTTAATTACTGAGAAATGGTCTGCACATCTGGTTCTCACGCTGAAATCAGTGTGCTTTTGAGTTAGAGCCTTTAGGACTAAGCACGACTTAGAGTTAATCTGACACCAGATGCATGGATCCCTCATTTAGGACTGTGACTAATTGCTTTCCGCTCTGTTTGCACATGCTCACTGGCTGGCATCACAGGTGTGTTCATTAAGAAGAAAAAGATCTTGTCCCTGGGTTTACTGACAATATCTCTTCCCCCTACTCTTCCTCCCTCACTGATTTTTTTACAAAAAAAAAAAACACAGAGAGAGTCTCCTCCAAGAAAAAGTCTCACTTTCATCTACAATGCATCCTTAAGATCATTCCAGCCTATGGAAAAGTGTTTTTAAAAAAATAAGAAATTACCTCATTCTGGAATTACAGGAGGTTTCAGATCAAAATTAAAAAAAAAAAAACAGTCAAATTGCTTATCAGAGAGTTTCCTGTTCTTAATCTTCCTTACTTCTTCTGCAGATGTAAGTAATAAATCCAAAACCAGCTCCCTTGAGGAAGGAATATTGCTCCTGCAGTAATTCTTAATTAAAATGTCTTATGTCCACCTGTACATGTTACCCGCCTGGTCTTTCCAGATAGGTGACACCATATTTCTGTAATAACTATACCCCATAAAATAATATCCATAAGATACCAAAAAAGATTTAAAATGTCAATAACACTTTCCTTGGCTTCAAGATTCTGGGATGAGTACTTCACAAATTCGTAATAAAATATTAAGAATAATTGCTGTGTGTTTGGTGTTGATAATGTGCCAGGCACTGTACTAAGCATCGTCAAATGTGTTTTCCCACTTAATCCTCATAAGCCCGTGACATAGATCTTTTTATCCCTGTTTTAAAAATGAAAGCCCTGAAACTGCGATAAAATAAAAGGAAATTTTTAATCCCTTTATGCAAGATTAGCTCATTTCCACAAGCCAAAAATGTTGGGGGGGACAGGTCTCCTATCTTCCTTCTTCTAAAGAAATTTAGCTTGTTTTCCCCCTTAATACCCTGTCCTCCCTCTCCTTTACTTCCTTGTGGGTCTTCAGCCAACCTCAGGAGGCTCAGTCTGTGGTCACCCCTCCATGTTCTCTTCTCCCTTCTCCCTTCCATCCCTTGCAGCCTGGGAGCAATAAAATTGAAAGCTATTTCCTCAGTCCAGAATCAGCTCCAACAGTGACTCTGAGCCCTGAGCTGCTACCTCCTTCCCTTTAGGAGGAACATGAGATCTTAATTCCCCTTTAATGTGGTAGATGGAAGCAGAGAGGCACAAGATGATTTGAGAACATTGAATCCATGGTGCCAATCATTGGCAGAACAAGGACTGAAGTGACATATGGCTCAGAAGGTAGAGGTTCATTAGCCTCTTCCTGTCTTTAGAGCCAGCTGGAGAACCATAGCCGCCAGCTCCAGGTTTTAGAGGATGTCAGTGTCTCCCTCCACCTTACCTGATTAGAGGAAGCCACGTGGACTTTCCTGGACAGTAAGCTCCATCGGGCTCGGGTCCACTGCTCTCTTTTGCTTTCACCCCACCCCAACACTGTTTTTCAGACATTTCTTCATCCTATCTTCTTACTCTACATTTTTCCATTCAAAAATTGTTGATTAAAAACCAGTATGAGCCAGATATTTTTCTAGAACCTGGAAACATGACAATAAGCTGGCAGGTTCTTGTTCTCATGGATCCCACATTCTAGAGAGAAAGATGAACGATCAACAAACGAGTAACTGTAGGTGGGACAAAAAGGGATAAAGCCCAGTGAGTGGGTAGGACAATATGCTACTCAGCTATACATGGCAGAGAAGTTTGGTCTGGCAACAGGATAGTTGAGAGAGGTAAATTGGAATATCTAGGGAAGAGAAATTCAGACAAAGGCATCAGCATGTGCAAGGGCCCTGATGGAGAAGGAAGCCTGCTCCAGGACTTCAAAGACAGCTCAGGGCACAGGGAACAGCTTAGGAGAGGAGGTTCCTGGGGCTCTTTGCTCCAGAGATCCTGTGCCCTCCACAAAGCCCCAGCCACCCTAAAATAGATCTGTGCTAGGAATTCATCCTCAAAGTCCCTTTCATTGTGATTTATATTCTGGTGTCTTACTTCAGAAACACAATGTTCAGGCTTTCTCCTAATGATTACGAATCTCTCTCCTCCCTAACATACAATGCTGGTACAGAGAGGGGACTTGGGATAATTATGTCCTGGTGTATGTTTTACTCCTACTTTGGGACTAGAAACAAGTAGGCCCTTAATAAATATTTGTTATATGGAAGAAGACAACTTAGCAAGATCCTATCTCAGGAATAAATAAAAAAGAATTGGGGATATAGCTCAGAGATTCACCCCTGAGTTCAATCCCCAGTACCAAAAAAAGCAGTAATGATATGACCTTCACAAAACAAGTATGCCTCTGAGCCTCAGTTTCCCCACATATAAAAGCATTGGATTTTTATAGATGGAAGGGCAAAATTCTAAAGGAGGCATAATTACTCACCCCTTTCATGCCTATTAGACTCTCTAATTGACTGTGGCTCTTTCTCTTTAGACTAACTTCCAAGTTCTTCCCAATCCAAGCCCCTTGGCAACCATTATCAGTGGGTAAGAGATGAGCCTCATTAACCATTCCTTGACTAGGAGATTTTTTTTCCCCTCAGTACTAGGGATTGAACCCAGAACCTCATACATGCTAGGCAAGTACTCTACCACTGAGCTACATCCCAGCCCTTTTTATTTTGAGACTAAGTCACACAAAGTTGCTGAGGTCAGCTTCCAACCTGCAATCCTCCTGCCTCAGCCTCCTAAGTAACTGGGGATTACAGATATGTGCCACCACACCCAGCAACTAGATTCTTAAGATTCCTTTAGGTTTTTTAACATACTATGATTCAAATCTAAACAAGTCTACTTGTTCAGCCACAGGAAGGTAAATGTTACTACAAATTCAACCCTAGGAAATCCCATTACTCAGAGTCAGGTGATCCCTCTGGCTACCTATCAAGGTGTTTTTACCAGCACAGAAGCCAACAGGTAACACTTGCTTCAATTCTAATACTTTTCACCAAAATACTAACTTAGGGCTGCTGGGCATGGTGCACATGCCTGTAATCCCAGTGACCCAGGAGGCTAAGACAGAAGGATCATGAGTTCAAGGCCAGCCTGGGCAACTTAGCAAGACCCATCTCAAAATAAAAAGGGCTGAGGATGTGGCTCAGTGTTAGAGCACCCCTGGGTTCCAACCCCAGTACCACCTTAAAAAAAAAAAACAAACCAAAAAACCCTAACTCAATGCTAACTCTTTCAATGCCCTCCTAAAGCTGCTAGGGTTATCCTTTGAGGTAGCTGAATGTTGTCCTTCCCCTTAAATCCCACTCCATAGAAGCCTGGATCCCACTCATAAATGATGAACCAGCCCTATGACTTAAAACCTGTCTGGCTTGACTTTGAGCTTTTAAATTTCTCTACAAAAATGTACCTTGACTTCCAATGGGGCCGCATCCTGATAAACCGAGTTGAAAATCATACATTTAAAAAAAAAAAATAGGGCTGTAGCTCAGTGGCACAGCACTTGCCTAGCATGTGTGAGGCACTGGGTTCAATTCTCAGCACCACATATAAATAAAACAAAGGTCCATCAACAACTAAAAAAAAAAACATTAAATATATGTAACCTAACAAACGTTATAGCTTAACCTATTCTACCTTACACATGCTTAGAACACTCCTAGTTACTTTCAGCTAGGTGAAATCACCTAACACAAAGCCTATTTTATAATAAATTATTGAATTGCATGGAAGCATGTAACTGATCTCATACTACTTTGAAAGTCAAAATCGGATGATTATATGGGTACACTTTCACACTATCATAAAGTAAAAAAAGAAAAAATTATCAGTCAAACCAGCAAAAGTGGTGGACTACCTGTATGTCTTCTGACTAATAAGAGTGGTTCCTAAAGTCCCTGATTTGGCCGCAGTCTTCTGGATCCTGCGCCCTTCAGCTGCATCCCTCCTCAGACATCGATTCCTGACCTCTTTCCATGTGTCTTGTCTATGTTTCCTTGCTTCTGACATTTGATTTGACTTGGATGGTCACCCTCAGAATGTGCCATCTCTCAGACACTCAGAGTAACACACCCAGCCTCGGGCATCCTGAAGTCAGGAACACTGTCCCGTGGGCAGGCCTATGTGCTTGGCATTCCTGTTGAGGAAGAGAAATACACAAATACCCAGATACCTGGCAGAACCACAAAGGACACCCACAGTCCTATGGAGAAATGTGGAATTGTCTCAACTTCTCCAAAAATCACTAGATAGAATTGTTTGTTTGTTTATGATATAAACCCATAAAGGCAAAAAATGGAAGAAGGATCATCAAGAGGCAAAAAGGCAACAAAATATTAGAAACTGAACATAGATGAGCAGTAACTGTCTTAGTTAGAAAATATGAGGATTTTATTACATGGATCCCATAAGAGAAAATTTATAAATACTATAAAAATGGTTTCAATTGTATATCCTTAGAAGTTAAAGAAATAATATTCCAATGATACCTGTTATTGAAACTGCTCTTTCCCCTGTTCAACTAAAACATCTTGATGCCGTTGACAATGAGTCTATAATCTTCTTCTAACACTGTACCTCACAATAGCGATGCCTTGGGTAACTGAAGTGCTTTAAATTCATTATTCTCCAGTGGCTCCTGCCAAAGCCATCCCAAATAAATCCATGGTGGAGATAAAAATGGCATGCTTGGTATGCAAGTCAAGCTCCAAGACGGCTCCCCAACACTCCAGTCTTTTACACCAAATCCATACCCTTAACCCCTCCCTCTTCTGTATAAATACTGAAGTGAGCACCGGCGTCTCTGCCACTTGTTCTTATATCTCAAGTTCCCTTTTCTTGCCACAGGACAGGTGCCTGGTAACATTATTCAGGACTGGCTCAATATAAGTGGAAGGCAACCAAAGCTTTTCTGGAGTTATTTCTGAGATGGTCAGAGATATGCCTTCAAGTATACAATTTAGGAAAAGTAGAGGCCTGGAAATAGGAGACAGTCTCTCCCAACCTCCAAGGCCTCAAGAGTCTTTGCTGAGTGCTTGATTGCCTGTCAGAGGGCCTCAGAGGCTCCTGAGGACACCCCAGAGTGAGCAGGAAGCCCTGAGCACTAGGCTCAGACAGGCTGAATTCAGAACTGACACTTGGGGATGGGGAGTGGGGTCTTGACTCCAACATGTACTGAATTGCCCTGAGTTTATGCTGCATGAGGTACTAAAAAGACAAGGAGTTTTGAGTTTATGGATATGGGTTGGAAGCCCAAATCTAAAAACTAAAAACTGTGTGATCTTCTTTATCTTTCTGGATCTCAAATTCCTCAGCTACAAAATAGAGCAGAATTTTAAGTCACATATATAAAAATTTTCAGGACAATGGGGTAGAAGCAAATAGGAGTCACTCGGGAAATTATTACTTTTTTTTTTTTTAATTCTCACTTGAACAAAGACCCATATCACTTCCATAGATTTTATCTATGGTAAAGTCAAGATCTTCCTCCAAAAAATACCTTACAATGGTCTTATACAGCTGGACAAGCTTTTTATTTAATTGAAGCCCAATAGGTCTGATCCTAAAATGGTAACAAGTTACCAATAAACTGCCTTCCTTTCGATTTCTAAGGAGATTAATATCTTTGTGGGACTGACCAGGATGAGTTTCATGCAAAATGTGCTTTGACTAAAGAGATGTACATGTGACTCCCAACCCTGGCAGCACATAAAAAACAATTAATTCACAATTGCATGAAATGAGGCTAAGTATCAGGATATTTTTAAGAGCTTTCTACTGACTCTGGGGTACAGCCAGGATGAAAAACCACCAGGCTTTTTTTTTTAATTGCCTATTAAGGAAGCATAAGGATTTACCCATTTAAATATTTAGAATTTCATTTTTAAAAAAAAGAAATATTGGGGACTCCAAAAAGCTCTGGTTTGTTTGGGTTATATTCATCAATATTTGCCAAATTAGACATTAAAATTATTTTTAATGAGATTTATTTATTCATTAATTATATGTATTATATACTCTATGAAATATAACTATTTTCCAAAGTAAAATACAATTAAAAAGAAAATAAATAAATAAATATTTGAAATTTCTTGCAAATACAATCACCTAAGTCTCAATTTGCTAAATTTCCTGGAGCCCCAAGGCAAAGCTTTTGACCAAGGTTATGAAATCAGGGCAAGGAATTTTAAGATGATGTCCAAGCACTCCACTTTTTATCTAAGTATATTAGGGCAGAAGCAAACTGATGTCACTAGGTGAAAGAATCTTATGGGATCACTGTCATATATTTACCCTGTCATTGGCCAAAATATGGTTATGCTGTGTATGACTCTATTATTCAAGCATAAAAAATAAATTAAGGCTGACATAAGGACCCAAATGGTGATTGGCTTTTCTCATGATGCATTTAATTCCACGCTGGCACTGAAGCAGCAGAGGGCTTCTGACATCCACCTTCTACAGCACCACTCTGCCCAAGTTATCTCAGAGAATTCTCCTTAACTTGCAATATTGGTACTATATTTTTAATCCTAAGCCTTTTGCAGAACATGTTCTCCAGACTGCCATAGTCTAGGACCATTACATGGAGGGTAAAACTACTGCCATTTGAAGATCCATCTCAAAGTCAGTGGCCAGCACATCTGATGGCAGGGCTTCTCTCTGGCTTTCTACAGCAGTTTCCAGGTTAACAATGAAACTGTACCCCCAGCATCCCAGTCTGTAGACGTGAGCAGATTGTCTTTCTCTGCTCGGTTCCCATGGCCAGAATCCTTAACTAATCTCCTACCCACAGAGTAGGGCTGATTTCACAAGCTGTTATTCCAGCTGCTCCTGCCAACATCTGCTCTTGATTTACTTGCTGAACACCTCTGATATGCACTGAGCTGTGTTGTCATGCTTCACCCTACTCAGCTACGACCCCTTTCCTCAAACACATCTGCATCTGCACACATCTTTCCTGCACCCCCTACTTCTGTCCTTGGCCAATCTATCCACCTGCACTCCAGATCCCTATCCCTTGGGACATGGTGCCATCAATTACTTGCTCCAGGTCTGGAATCTTTAACTTCTCCATCCCTAGGGCTTTTTCATTTATTCAACATAATAACTTGTTCAAGCCTCTCTCATTTTGGAGAAAAACAAAAATCCTGCCTTTAACCCTACATCCTTCTCCAGCTTCTTAAATAAAAATAGTCTGTAATCTTCATTGCCACTTATTTACCTCATGTACAGACCATGCCCCCACCCCAGATCCGTGTCCTTCCTAGGAAACTCAGAATGTTACTTTATTTGGAAATAGAGTTGCTAATTCAGTAGTTAGCTGAGAGTGTGCCCCTTGGCAGCTATAACTGGTGTCGTCATGAAAGAGAAGACACACAGGCATATGCCCAGGGAGAACTCCAAGTGATGACAAAGACAGAAATGGGGGTGACGCTTCTGCCAGCCAAGGCTTGCAGGCAACAGCAAGAGGTAAGAGAAAGTATGGGACACATTCTTCCCCAAAACCTTCAGAGAGGGGATGGCACTGCCAACACATTGCTTTGGACTTCTGGCTCCCAGAATGGTGAGAAAATACATTTCTATTGTTTTAAGCCATCTCATTTCTGGTCCTTTGTTAAAACATACTTATGGAATGACTATATCCTTTCAGTCACCATGATTTTCCTTCTAATTCTAGAATTTTCCCACCTAAAACCTGCTAGAGCTAAAGCCATCCTATTTTATTGGGTCCTCTGGGACACATGCTCTTTTTCATGAAGTCCTTGCTGATGCTCTTTTCCCACATCCTTCTCATCCTCCTTCATTTTTTCCTCATCTCACCTCTCACAGATACCTGCTGAATTGCAGCATCCCTGGGTTCATGGCCTCTTCTCACTTTATCCATGCTCTGCTGATCAGCTCCATGCTGATCACTCCCCAAATCTTTCAGCCCAACCCTCTCTCCCAAATTCTAATTTGTTTTTGTTTTTGCTTTATGGTACCAGAAATTGAACCCAGGGGTGCTTAACCACTGAGCCACATTCCCAGCCCTTTTTATTGTTTGAGACAGGGTCTCACTAAGTCACTTAGGGTCCTGTTAAGTTGCTGAGGCTAGCTTTGAACTCAAATCCTCCTACCTCAGCCTCCCGAGCCACTGGTAATACAGGTGTGACCCACTGCACCCAGCTCCAAATTCTAGTTTTGAATTTTCTACTGCCTCTTTGTGTTTCCACCTATGATTTGTACAAGTATCTCAAATACAAAATGGATGAAATCAACATCTATGGCCCTACTTCCCAGATAAATATCACTAATCTCAGGAGAAGCTCTATCTGGTTGTTATTTAGGTTTACAATGGCAGTCCCTGGAAAAAGAAGATGATGCCCCTGGCCACAGGTCTGCACATTTAGGTGCCCAACTTGAAGCTGCTGAATCAGATGAGATAGAGCTAAGGGAGCAGTGGGCTGTTCTGCTGACCCACGTCAGCAAGAAGGCATGTGCAACCACCTTCAGACATCAACTACTGTGATGTTTCAGTTCCAATTTTTGTACAGGTTTCTCTTGAGGCAAACCTTGATCTGGAACTATACCAGGCAAGGGAATCTGGGACATCGTGTTCTGGTTTAGCTAAGTTGAGATATTACAAAGCCACTAGAGGAAGAAAAGGCAGTGACTGTGAAGTCATACAAAATAAAACACCATTAAGTGTCATCTGGGAGAGTTCTGGATCTAAATGCTACAGCAATTAGCAGGAAAGTGAAATTGGGAGGAACAGGCAAGGTGCTTAGGACTCATGAAAAGTAACCGGGCTGAGAAAGATGCTTAGGGTTTGGCAGAGAGATGGAATAGGGTGGGCACTGGAGACTGGAGGGCAACTTGGCTGTTTGGGGACAATGAGGAGACTGCCTTGACCAGACAGCAGAGCTAGCTACAGAATTGCAAAGGCTGTGCCTTAAAAAAAAAAAAAAAAAAAAAAGTGTTGCTGCTGTAATTTTGGGGCAGCATTGTAAAAAAGAAGTTTAAGACAGTAAATTCAGCCTATGGGGCTGCTTGAAGGAAAGCAGCAACAAGCTATTTTCTGAGGAGGGGGAGGTAGAAATGAATATAAATTGACCCCCCCATATCTGTGGGTTCCAAATCTGTGGATTTAACAAACTTCAGATGGAAAATATCCAGGGAAAGAGTACATCTAAACAAATACAGAATTTTTTCTTATCATTACCCCCTAAACAGCACAGTACAACTATTTATAGATCATTTACATTATATTAGTTACTGTAAGTAATCTAGAGATGATTTAAACTGTATGGGAGGATGTGCATAGGTTATATGCAAACGCTAGGTCATTTTATGTAACAAATCTGGCCATCTGCAGACTTAGGTATCCACGAGGGTCCTGGAACCAATCTTCCATGGATACTAGGCCTGTCTGTGTGTGTGTGTGTGTGTGTGTGTGTGTGTGATGATTAATCGAGATGTAATTTTATTATTATTATTTGTTTTCTAAATCTCCTAAGGAAATAGTAAATGAAAAATGTTTCCCCTTTGGGTACCGGACTCCAACAAGCTCAGGGAACTAGGTGAACACAGAGGACAGATACAGGGGAGGTCTATCTTACAGCTGAAGAGAGCTGGAAAGGAGGGAGCCTGCCAGGTGGCAGGGCAGTGCAGAACCAACCAACAGCCACAAATGCTGTGCATAGGAGCACACTGGTCAGCACAGCAGGGGGTCACCATCCACAGAAATGGGGCTATTCACATTGGGGACATGACACTGGAAGGGGAATTCAGAGCATGACACATTAGCAACTGGGAGTCACAAAAATATGCAAGGACATTGGAGTAAAAGTAGCAAGATAATAAATCTCTCCTTGTTAAAGACATCGAACAGCACTGAGTAACAAGAATGTACAACCATGTTGTTTTCTCTCTCATCTTCTCTCCCAAATTCTTCCTGTCATACATAGTCCATGGACTTTGAATTACACTGACCCCAAGTAGTCTATGTTCCAGAACCTTTTAATTTTTACTTACCACAAACATACATTTTATAAAACAATTACAGTTACAAAAATCTATTCCTTCGTGTAACAGATCACAGATCTCCATTGAGTATCTAGTACATGGCTATACTAGACAGAAGATATGAGCAAGACAAGAGCCTCCAACAGGGGAGGATACAGATCTGTAAACAAGGTTAGCCATGAGGCTAAACAAGTGTGAAATCCAGATAAAATCAGAAGGCAGTTCTGTTGTCCCTCCTTGTATCCCTAAATCTAATTTCTGGGCTCTTGTGCCCCCAGCCCCAGAAATTCAATTAGGACCCACACACATTCCCTCCACTCTTCCCCACCACCCAGGCCTCTCTGGTCATTGTCAAGAAATTTTAAAAGTTATTTGGAAATACAATAGTGGTTACCAGGCATAGGGGTTGGGGTAGAGAGCAGGGAATCATTGCCTAATGGGTACATAGTTTCCATTTCTCAAGATGCAAAACTTTGGGCTTCTATTGCAAAACAACGTGAGTGTATTTAACACTACTGAACTTTACATTTAAAAATGGTTAGGGTGGTAAATTTTATGTTACATGATTTTCACTAAAAAAAAAAAATAAAGTTTTCTGGCTATTTCATGTGGTACAATGCAGTTTCAATTCAGTAAACTTAAAATTGTCATCCCTAAGTAATATACAAGATTTCAATATTGTGTCAGATTTAGACTTCTCCCTCTAGGACTAGGGCCTGTTGCAGTTGAGGATCTACTGTTGGGGAAGAAGAGTGTGGGGGTTTCTCTCTCCATTCCCTTAGTTCTTCTCCATCTTGCTAACAAAGTTTCTGACTTCTTCCAAAGTTAGGGTTGGGGCAGAGATGGTTATTTGGGGATATGAACCTATTAAACAATAATTCTCTTCTGTTCCTCACCCCACCACCTATCCTTGGTAACCACCATCCTACCCCCAAATAGGATGACCAACTGTCTACTTTCCTGGCACTTTCTAGCATAGAAAGTTCCATATCCCAGAACACCCATCAGTCCCAGGTTTATTGGGCTAATAGATCAGCCCAGATGAGGCAATGGGAGTGTAGTTATTATTTTACTAATTTTTTTTCAGTATTGGAGACTGAACCTGGGGCCTCAAGCATGCTAGGTAAGCACCGTACCACTAAGGCACATCCCCAACGCCACTTCACTGATTTGTTGTGGGCTCTAGCATTGTCACCTCTGCATGTGGCAGGTAGTAAAGCTGACTACCCATCTCTTAGGTACGTCTGTGGGTTCTTTAGAAATATTCCCGTCAATTGCCAGGGAAGCCTCACCTGCAGTTCACCTGAGTGAGCAAATGAATATCTATTCCAGCTGGTGACTTGCCACTCCATCCACAGCCCTGAGGTCTCTGGTAAGCCACTTCCAGCTCCCTAAGGCTAAGTTCCCCTTTCCCCTGTAGGTGGCTTTCTTGGGCAGGACATACATGAAACCACCTGGCTGTGTTGCTGAGATTTATTTATGGTCCATGAGAAGCACTCACATATCCTTGAAAAGTCCACTGTCACAAACAGAGAAGCTAGCCAGCCAGATATCACTATTTAGATGTCTGATCACCAGTGCTCTCTCTCCTTTACCTGCTATCTCCTCCTCAACCTTCAAGACTCTGCTTAAGTTTCTCTTTCTCCAGGAAATCCCCAGCTGTCCCTGTCCCTCCTTATATGCTCATATAACACTGTTCACCTAGCATAGTATTTATCACATGACTTTTTAGTTACTTGCTTCCATGTCTGTCCAAGGCTAGCTGCATCTGTCTTGTTCATTGTATTTCTTGCTCTGGGTACATCACCTAACAGAGTAATTACTCGATCAATATTTTCTGGACAAATGAATGGAAAATAAATGTACACATCAAGAGAAAATTAAGTTGGACAGAAACAAAGCAGCTTATTCATATGAGAGAAGTTTGTGCCTGCTTTTTAGCACATATGCTGATTTAAAAATTTTAGAACTATTGTTGCTATTTCTTATTATGCTGCTGGGCTTCAGTGGGAGGCAAGGGCAAGTCTCTGTGTAAGCAAAGACTGCTTTCCTGAGAGGTCCTGTTGGTCCTGAGAAGTGATGGTGCACATTTTCCCCCTCTCTTCAAAGCTGAATTAAAATGAACTAGCATTGCAAATCTTTTGACAGAAAAAGTACACGCTGTTCACCAGCCTTGAGTAATAGCAGGAAATAAAAGATGGCCACCATGTGAAGACTGTGACACAAGGATGTCAGGCAAGATTCCCCCCATATGTAGGGACACATCATAGTTATTATTATCATTAATTCATAATTAACATTTTTAGACCATTTAGCATATGCTAGCTCCCACACTAAGTACTTTGCATGCATGGACTTTAGGTAATCCCCACAATGACCTTGTAAGGTGAAATCTAATGGGGGAATTGAAACACAGAGAGGTTAAGTTGTTTACTAATAAGCAACCTAAGTGGAAATCATGTCATGCAGATTACATACTACACTTGATCTTAGCCAAAAGGCCAAGAAGCAATGATACAGATTTCATATGAAGACTCAATTCTCACATCCATTTATACCTGGGGCTGAATGAGTTCCCAAGGAAACATAAGTCTAAGTTTTATTTTAACAAAAGCTATTTCCTTTCAGTAGGTATTGAAATAGGTTTAGTTTTAAAAGATTTAAATCTATTCTAGATTAAATCTTCAAAGCTATCGAATGTTAAATGTATTATATATTAAAATGTATATGTATTATATAGAGATACATGTGACAAAACACTGTGTTTAATGTAGTGAAACCGAAAGATAAGCAAATTTAAAAAAACACCCCAAAAATATTGCATAAAAATCAGCTCCACCAAATAGGTATTAAGTGGTTAAGGATTAATTACATTTTACAAGATAAAAAGATACAGCCTTTTCTTAAAATCTACTTGCTCTAGGTAAAGAATACTTTTTAAACATTAATGTTAATAATTTGAACATTATTTAGAACCATTGAAACTTAAATTTTAAAGGCAAACATGACATCACTCATTTATACAGCTACCAATAGATATAAGAGAATTCAATTAATTTGGTTGTGTATTTTTAACAAGGTGTCAGGAATTGTTTGAGAAATAAAGATGAATATGATTTGGCTTCTACTTTCCCAAAGATTTCAGATAGTGGTGGGCACAGAAATTACAAATAATTGCAGAATAAGACAAATTAAATCATTCAAGTCCAATGTATGATGGAAGAATGGAAATGAAAATTTTATTTTGTACACATACTTGTTAAAGCAATAAGGAATCAAAAAATTAGCTGCCTTTAATTTTTATTAAACTTATTTCTTACATTCAAGTGAACGTTTTTTTCTTTCCAATCTAATTCCCTTCATATCCTGATTCTCTTTAATTTAAAGCTATCCTAAAATAATTTTTCTTTTTAGAAACCCAGAATTTGTGCTATTACCCAGTGCCTGACCCTCATAGAAACATGACATTTTAGCTTTTATGGTTTTTTAATTTTTTTTTTATTTTTTGTAGTTGTAGATGGACAGAATGCCTTTATTTGTTTAATTTTATGTGATGCTAAGGATCAAACCCAGTCCTTCACACAGGCTAGGCAAGTGCTCTGCCACTGAGCTAGAGCACCAGCCCAGCTTCTATGTTTTAACATACAAAATACTATAAAACTTAAAATTTTGAAACATAAAATGCCTTTGAACTAAAATTTTAAAGGTATGAGATCTCTAGTCTCACAAAAGCAAAATTAGGTTTAAAATTTTCAATGAAAATTGAAAA
Organism: Marmota marmota marmota; assembly: GCF_001458135.2. Taxonomy (NCBI): domain Eukaryota; kingdom Metazoa; phylum Chordata; class Mammalia; order Rodentia; family Sciuridae; genus Marmota; species Marmota marmota. The sequence continues at coordinate 10,655,635 of NW_025999998.1, read as the reverse complement.
ATTGATAATTTTGTATTTCTATAAACACACCAAAAGTAATAATCTGGAAATACTATATACATATTTAGGATAATTTCACATAAGCTTTCCTAGACCCATGCTTGCCTCTTTGCAAATATTCTAATATCCAAAAGTTCATATAAATAATCTTATCTCCGTGTATATCTTGCCATGAAAATATTACTTGTAGCCAGAAATTTCAGAATGTTAAATTCTTCAGGACAAACAATTTAGTTTTTTTCAACAAAAATGCAAGGAAAGGAGAAAGAGAATTGGGAAACCTAAAAGAGATATAAACAACCATAGCAACCAAACACAATGTGTGATCCTTACTTGCATTCTAATTCAAACTAAGCAACTTAAAAAATTTCTTTTGAGCCAAATGAGGATATTGATGCTATTAAATTAAATTAATTGATGCTATTAAAGAAATATTTAGGTGTAATAGTGGCAGTATGGTTAAATTAATGAAACTTTTATCTTTTAGGGAAATATTTAAAAATATTTATGGATGAAATGATAACGATATCTAGAAATGAACTCAAAATAATCCAGTGGGAAGAGGACCATTAGATGGTAAAGATAAAACAAGGTTGGCCCAGCCATGAGGTTAATTAAAACACAATGTAATGTATTATAATACAATAAAATTATAATAAAAAATAATTTTACTAATTTTTACACCTTTGGGTATGTTTGGAATTTTCCACTTTAAAAAATGCATTTTAAAAACTAAAGAAAAAAGTGCTTGAAATATAGTACAATATATCTTATTCAACAATTATCTTGGATCACAATAGGTCACCTTAATTTTTGAAACTGTGAATCATAAATATGGCTTTGAATATAGTCACAGATATAAATAGTAAAATCACAGTATCTGAAGAAAAGGAAATTTCTTATGCTTCCTAAACCTCATTGTTTTCTCAATTTGAGAATAGAAACTGCTTCACTGGCTAAATCATAACTGTCTCCAAATATGCTTAATTACTGATTTAATAAACATTCCACCATTGTAAGTACAAATAAGAACTTAAGTTGAATTCAGCTAAACTTTGACTCTGTTAAGGTAATTGAGCAACAGGGAACTGAGGTTGAATTGAATTTCATAATAGATTCTCAAATCCTTTATCTTTTTCTACATCTACTTTTTTTCTGGGAGAACAAATTTTGGCACAAATAGTTATCATCTATATCAGTTCTTTGCAGTCAGCAGTGTATACTGAATCAACAAACTCTAAAAGCCCATTTAAGTAATTTTAGTGCTGATATGAAAAAAATCTATTAAGACTAAACTACCTTTGTAGAAATTACAAGAAGTTGACATTAGCAATTACAGTAAGATTATTATTTAAACTGTAATCAGATGTTAATATGGAAAGACATTTGTGAACATTCTCCCCAAAAGTAGTGGGGGAATAAGAACCATGATTCTCCCACACTTCCAATAAAATGTGGTAAAAGGCACAGAATCTTAAAAGATCATTTGCTTGATCTCATTGCTAGCATTGTTAGTTTTTAATGCCGTATTTTTCTCCTAGTTTCTGCTGTTTTAGATTTTACCATATATTGTTGAATCCAAGTCAAAATGAAAGGAGCAAGGGTGTCTGACACAGTCTAGGGATCAAATAGTTTCCTGAAGCATTAGCTACATTCCAGTGTATAAGCAGGTACTATTCACTTTGGATAGTCAATGTAGAAGGATTAGGGCACATGGAATGTTACCCCTGATGCAGATGTCACCTGCTGGGGCCTGCTGGCCACAGATAGGCACCTTGGATCACAGCCCTCTGCCAACCTGGAAGATCCCAGCCCCTGAGGATCCCCAGACATTCTCTTTCCTTCTGCTCAGAGGCCCCCATCTCCACTCCCACTCCAGCGACCCAGACCTAGTGAACTAAATGCTCCTCCTTCCTCCAGTTCAGCAACTCCCAAACCTATCGCCTCTTGGTCCCTCATCCCAGGACTGTGCTATCTAACTCCTTGGGCACTTTTCAGTCTTCCAGATGCGCAAAGTGGCCCTCAGAGCCAAGATTTGGAGAGGATTGGATAGGTGACAGGGGAAGGATTTGCAATATGACCTTCCCTGGACTTGGAGGGGTGCCTGGGTGAACTAAGTGAGGACTTAGGGACTAGCTGAAGAGAGGCAACGAAAATCACATCAGCAAGGAAAAACTCACAGGACACTCTTCTGATTCCTCCCAGTTCTGTTGATTGCTTTAGTTTTTCATGGGCGGGGATGTGACCTAGTGAACTCCAGTCCTTGACCTTCCCACTGCTCCAGGGAGGCTCTTTCCTCTGAAGACTCAGAAGAGAGCCCAGGTGCCAAGCTTAGGGAACTGACAGAATGCAAGTCCTTTAGCGCCTCGGATCTACAAGAGAGAAATGCTCTTTCTGGTATGAGGGGACAGTGACTAGAGGCTAGGAGAAAGATTGTGGCACCCGGGGCCTTCGTGGGTCTTTGGCTTTTGGGACCTGCAGAAGGCTCAGACTGGAGCTGGTCGTGGGTGTGGGTAGATTTAGTGACTACGAAAGCAGACAGGTCCCAGTGCTGAGGGTCCTTTGGCGACTTAAGTTCTCTGAGTTTGTCAGTCTGCAAAATGCGGGGTAGGAAGGAAATCTAGGGTCTTCCTCATCGAGTATTGGAAAGGTTAAAGGAAACCCAGAGCCTGCTTGACAAGAAGCAGAGGAATGACAACCACTAATAATAATCGTGCTCTTATATACTAAAGGATAGGACAGGGGGATGAGTCCCTTTCCCCAAGTTTACCTCCTGCCCTCTCCCAGCCGTTGCACCGCTCAATCCCTGGCTCTTTGCTCTGGCCCTTGGGCTACTCTCCAGAGCAGCTCCAAGTGGAGTGCATTCCGAGTGCATCCCAACAGCCTGTTCTCAATAAGTCGGGTCCAAGGGTCTTCTTTGACCCTCCACTCTTAGCAAAACTCGAAAGCGACGAGGTTTTTACCCTCAAACAACACGTCACCCTTGAAAACCTCAAGAACCGGGCCGAGCATCCAGAACTGTGACCTAGAGCTGTGCGCGGTCTGGAAGGAGGTTGGCAGAGGCCTGGTCACCAACCGAGCGCGACATCCCCTCTGCACATTTTTCCCCACCGACCGGCCGCCGGCGCCCAGGGGACTGCAGCACCTCCATTAGGGCCGGCCAGCGGTAAGGACTCTGCAAGCCTTCGGAGTTCTTGAACCCGCAGCACCAGGCGACCATCCACTTTGCCAGCCGGCGGCCCTCTTGGTGCTGTCGCAGCGCTCCCGGCTCTGGGATTGCGTTTGTTAACTGAATACAGGGACAAAGGGAAATTGAACTATGAGCGGGTGAGAACAGGAATGAAATAGGTCCCGTCGACGCTTGGTTTGTTTCCAAATTCTCAGATTCCGAGACCTGCCAGATTTGCCAAAAGGGGTCTATTTTTCGGACACCAGTGGTGCTGTGCGGGTGAAAACTGCTTATGCAAAGGGGAGAGAAATTGGAAACTACCAAGCGTGGGGCCTGGGAACTTTCCCAACTTTCCCACGAGTGGGAATCGCAGGTAGGGCGCGTCAAAGATCCAAATAATGGAATGTATATGCGAAGCCAACGTTTAAAAATCAGCCAGTTAGTTAAATGACTGTAAGAGTGTGTGCCATTTTCCTTCCCTCCTGAAATGAGAAATTCACAACTATGTCTGGGGAATGAATAGGGGAACATTCACAGAATGACTTTCTTCAAAGACGCCTGGAATATAATTCTCAGGAAACATGAACTCTGCTCAGAAAGGGTTCAAAACGACTTATCTCTAGAAATTTGCTTCTCACCCCCCGCCCCCCGCAGTATTTCTTGATGATCATTCTTGCCTTTCTCGGTTCCCCCACTTGGTCACCTGAAGCCCAGCAATGGCTGCAAATCTTTTCAGAAGCTTTTGTTGTTTTAAGAAAAAGCTTTGGAAATCTTAGTGCTTTGATATGTGTGTATCCTTTTTCTCCTGCATGAATGTCCACTACTTTTCAATTTGACCTCAAAGCATACTCCAGCTTAAAAAAGTCAACACATTAAAAAAAAGAAAAACAAAAACAAAAGGATAATACATATCCTGGTATTCTTTTTCTTCTAGAGATTTCATTAATACCAAATCTCCCATTTTAAAAGGCAGGCTTTTTCAAACTCAAATATTCAAAATGTTTTAAAAAATTAAACATTGGTTGTTTCTTATATTCATAAATGAATACGAATCCTAAAAACAAGTTGTTTAATTGCAGGGAAAGAATATAAGTTTTAAATGATGTTCCATTTACAAACCAAATAATGAGACATTGGTAGAATATAAACGATGTAGTGTTGGGATTTAGAATTTTATTTAATTTGTAGAGCAAGGCTTCATTTTAACACTTTCCCATGGAATATGGCACATCAAATAAACATAAGAAATAAATGTTCTGAAATTGAAATTCCTTTGTATTAGATACGTATTTCAGGAGGACACAGAGAGCATACGCATTCTGCACTATTCTGGGGCATACTTGCAGTTCCTAGGGAACAAAGAATGAGGAAACTCTGCATTGGAGATTCTGCTTTCTTTGTTTTTCTTTTAATACCAAAGCGAAAATATCCCATTCTTGTTCACAGTTCATCAGGAAAAGTGCAAATCGGAAAAACTGTGGAAGCCTCGGGAGGTGATGGAGCCGGACAGTGGATGGTACCGCTCTGACACCTGACTCCAGGTGCGCCCAGCGGGGTTGGCCAGGAGGCAGGGTGTCCTTACTAATCAAAAGGCTGGTGAAGTCCCCTCTCCACCAGAAGAGGCGGCCAGCGAAGTCGGTCTAGAGCCCTCTGCTACCGGCTGGTACCTTAGTAGCGCCGCGACGGCAGACAGGTGCCGGCCCAACAGCGTTCCTTTGCTGGTAGCACAGCTGCTGACACAGTGCTGCTGCTGCTGCTGCTGTAAAATTGTCCGAGCGGCGGACACGTTCAGCAACGGGCCCTGGGGGTGCAACAGGCACGACGGGTGCTGGAGCAGGTGGCAGTAGCCCCATGGAGTCGGGGGCAGACTCTGCGTGGCCCTTCTTCCCTCAGCGCTGACTCCTTGCATAATACTCTCAATGCTGAAGGAGGTGTGCCCGCCTCTAGGCCTCGACACCGGGCCCTTGCCCTCCTCCCAAGGCTGTGAGCCCAGCGAGGGCTGCAGCGACTGGAGAGTGCTGGGAATTGCCAAGTCCGCGCGTTCCGCACTCCTGGGCGCTTCAGCCGGGGCTGAGAGCAGCAGGTAGCGTAGTGGATGTGGGTGCAGCAGGGCACACTGGCGGCTCCCGGGTGTGGTGGTGGGATAGGCCCCCGGGACAGGCTGCGTCGGGACCGGGGACCCAAGCAGGAGGCCTGGGTGGGGGCCGTGCAGGTTGGCGGGCGCGGCAGGCAGTGGGAAAGGGTGGTACAAGTGACCGCCTTGGGACGGGTGGTGGCGCTTGAAACGCTTCCTTCGTCGAAGGAAGCTGCCATTGTCAAACATGTCCTGGGAGGCGGGATCCAGGCTCCAATAGTTGCCCTTGCCGGGATGGCCCGGCTCGCGGGGGATCTTGACGAAGCAGTCGTTGAGCGAGAGGTTGTGACGAATGCTGTTTTGCCAGGCTGGGAACTTGCGGCGGTAGTAGGGGAAGCGGCCGCTGATGAAGGCGCAGATACCGCTGAGCGTGAGGCGCTTGTGCGGGCTCTGCAGGATGGCCATGGTGATGAGTGCGATGTACGAGTAGGGGGGCTTGGTCGGCTGCGGGGCATCCCCAGAGGCCGCCGCGGACCTCGTCTGAACCCTGAACTTGCTGACAAACTCCGGGGAGTCGCTCTGGCCATAGCCGCCCTCGGTGCGCTCTCTGGGAACTGGAATCGCAGCGGGTCGCGCCCCCTGAGGCCCGGGCTGGTGCAGCCGTTCTAGGTGTTTCGGGCTCCCCTCCACCTCCTGGTATTCCTCTTCCTCCTCGTCTTCATCTTCCTCCTCTCCCAGGACATCAATTTCACCGTCTTCTCCATCCGACCTTCGGAAGCTGGGCTGCGGTGTGAAGCGACTGCGCTTGGCTCTTGGTAAGCTCATGGAAGGGCAGTTATTGCAGACGCAGGGAAGGTGACGGTGACTCACCTGGCTTGGAGTGTGTTGCCTAAGATGAGTGTTTCAAGAAGCAGAAACGCTAGTACCTTTTTAGTCTTCGATTGTGTTTGTTTCTTCTCCTTTCCAACACCATTCGGCAAAGATGCACTTTGCCTTTTATTAAAGCTTCTTTGAGACCCTGAGTGCCGGATCCCCCTCCCGCCGTTTATAACCTTCTTTCCCTACCTCAGAGCGGTGCCACTTCCCCTGACGCAGTCCAATAAGGAGGGTCAGCAGCGCAAACATTACTCAAGGGAGGAGCCCCTCAGCCCCCTCCTCCTTACAGCCACCCGCCATATGTTTGGCTTTTCGAGTTTAACCAGCCCACTAGCCCTGGCATTGCCTGGGTTCTGTGAACATGCTTTAAAACTGTGTAAATAAAACTGAAGAAAATATGGTCTTCAGCGACTACCTTGACGTTCGGACCTTTCTGCAAACAGAATTTGGCAGTGAGGTAGAGCACTGAAATGTATATGGTGTTGAATTATCAGTAAAAGGATTTATTTGAGGAGGGGGATATTTCTTAGATGGTTAATCACCCACTTTCATTGGTGGATTTTGTCATCATCCAGAATGGTGGCCTGAATTATTTTTAAATATTCAGCCCAAGGAGTCTATTGTCCTTCCTACCTTCCATACAAGTTTCCCATATGCTCTCCCTGACAAAAAATTTTAAAAAGACTCAAATATCAGAGCACTAAATTGTGGCAATTCAGGGTGAAGTGAAGGCAGGATGACTAAATAGAGGATTCCCCTGCCTCCTCACAGCAGTAATTCTCCAACTTCTTTGAACATTTGGCTATAGTAAGAAATGTATTTGATACCATTATCTTGCACGAACAAATAAGCATGCCTAGAATGTGTTTCACAAAAAAGAAACCTTACAATACAGTGATTCCTGATATTTTCTTCTTTTTCTTAATGGTTATGATCAATTTAATTGATTCACATTAAATTGGCCCCCAAAGGGAATCTCTACCCATAAATGTCATTCTTTTTCTCTCCTTCTTCTGATCCTTCTACCTTTTTTAGACACACAAAGCATTTATTGTAATAACAGGAGTGGAATGACAACAGCTATTTAACTGACTCACCTAGAATCCTTGGAATTAACAAGACTTTTAGATTGGCTTCATTTTACTATACAAATAGGGTTCTTACGATAAAATATTAAGCCACAATACATAAATAATTTAAAACCCACCTACTTGGGGGACACGGTGAGGTGGCATCTCATAGAATCACATAATCACATTAGTGTTTATAAAATGACAGTGAATTTTCAGAGAGAAATCAGAAGATAACTATAAGGGCAAAATATAATCAAAAAGTAGCTTCATACCTTCAGGATTAAAAGTAGAGTAGCTAGTACTTTTCAGACAGAATTTGAAGAACATCTTCCTTACTGTTAAGCCTTACTCTGTATTGCTGAAGTTTTAACCCTTCTAAGGCTTTTTAGTTAGATGCAACTTAAAGGAGAACAAATAACAGAAGGGTTGTGCCTAAGAGACTTGTGTCTGAATCCCAAATTTACCAATGACTATTTGTGTGATCTAAGCTTTTGGAGGGCCAGCACAGATGTCTCATTCAACCTGATTCTCCCCTCAAGCCTCTGGTAAGAGGTATATTTTTCCCCACTAGCAAAAGAATCAGATGACCTGGGAAAGGGAGTATTGTTAGTTTTCCTAAAGTCAACTTCTATGGGGATTTGGGTTATTTACAAATAAAAGGATGTTAAATATGTGCTCAAAAACGCACATTAATGAGTGTGTGTCAGAGAGGAACTGGAGACAACTGAAGAGCTCCCTGTAGCCAAAGCTGGGACAATTTAAGCAACAAAATAAAATAGTACTGGATTATAAAAGAAAGTACAAAATAAATGTATCCATATTGATAAAAACCAATGACTGTGTAAATTAATAAATGGGGGAAAGAGAAAGCTCCCTTGCAGAAGAATCCCAAATAAATTACGTAGATATTCTGCCCATAAGGAGGTGGAATATAATTCTCCACTACTTGTGATTTATTCCAGGGTACTATATGGAAGGGGGGGGAGAGTAAGTAACCCTTTCCAGTGGAGAAACTTGACAAATACAACTTCAACAAACTGATCAAAACCAACATCAATTGCCTAGATCATGTTGATAGTACATACCTATGAGATGACATGATGAAAATGGCACTCTGATCTTTGTTCTCTAAATCTTAGTCTAACCATAAGAAAAAACATCAATAGAATGTTTTTAGAGAGCATCTTGTATACCTGACCAATATTCTAATAGAAGAGCGTCTTGTGTACCTGACCAATATTCCTCAAAACTGTCAAGATAATTAAAACAAGGGAAGTTTAAGAAATTGTCACAGTCAAGAGTTATATAACTACTAAATGTAATGTACTATCCTGCATGGGATTCTCAATCAGAAAAAATGTAAAAAAACAGGGAAACAAAAAATGTGAACTTTAGCTAATGATAATAAATCAATATTAATTCACTAATTGTACAAAGCTACCATACCATTGAAAGTTGTTAATAGTATGTGCATAGGGGTAAACTACTACCTGCTCAATCTACTGTAAATCTAAAACATTCCTTTAATAATACATTCTTTTAAAAAATTAAACATGGAGAATAAAAGGATCTAAGAGACAAAAAACAGAAACTTAAATGACCATCAGCTGATGAGTTGATAAACTAAACATGACATATCCATACAATGGATATTATTCAGTAACAAAAAGGAATGAAGTACTGACACATATCACAACATGGATGAACCCTGAAAACATGATTCATGAAAGGAAGTTAAATAGGCAAATCTAAAAAACAAAAAGATTTGTGTTGGCTGGGGGAGGGGACAATGGAAAGTAACTGCTAAAGGCTGTAGAGTTTCTTTTAGGGGTAATGAAAATGTTCTGGAATTAGATAGTGGTAATATCTAACTGTAGGTATACTAAAAAACATGAAATTTATACTTTAAATGTATCAATTTTATGGCATATCAATTATATGTGAATAAAGTCATCCCCCAAATCAAATGTTAAAACAAAAGAGCTATAGCAATGAAAACTAAGTTGTATATGTTGGGAAAACTTAATAATGGTACATCACTCTAAACAAGAAAAAGGAATTCCTAATGTCCCACTCCATCAATTCCATAGTGTTGCCTTAAGAATCAAGTTTTAGCTGGGCATGGTGGTACACACCTGTAATCCCAGCTACTCAGGAGGCTGAGGCAAGAGGACTACCAATAGTTTGAGGCCAGCCTGGAAAACTTCCTAAGCCCCTATATCAAAATAAGAATGAAAGAGGGTTGGGGATTTCGCTCAGTATAGAGCATCTCTGGGATGTATCCCCAGTACCATTAAAAACAAACAAAAGAATCAAGTTTTATTTTGTAGCTTCTACAACATTTAACATAGTGCCTTACTGGGCACTCAAGTGTTTGGTGATCACTTCTTTGTTTTAATTTTGTTTTGCCAGAACAACATTCTAGTTTGAAAACCAAACCTTTCTAATCTAATCTTCAAGAAGAATGATGATGTTTATTTTTTCTCCATTCCACTCTATAAAAATTTAAGGTAATTTGGTCATCAACAGAGTTAAAAGGTAAAATTGATTCTACTATTAAGACTCATTCTGATAAAATAATTCTAATATCTTTTTTTCTCATTCAAATAGGGTGAGTTGTCAGATAGTCAAAAGCAGAATTCAATTCTTTCTATATCACCCCCACCAATTGTAAGGCATTTCTGGAAGTGAGAAAAATCTTCTTAAAGCAATCTAAAAATATAGTTTTCCCACCTACCAGTAATCTAAGGGAAACAATCAATTAGCAACCAAACCCATAATGTTCTAAAGTAGTGAAAATCATTAGGGTAAAAAGAAAAATCATTAGCTTTTGCTTTACTTTGTTGATAACTGCTTTTAACATTCACAATCTAGGAATTAAAAACTCTAAAAGATATTTTTGATTTTCCTAATTTCTACTCACAAGTCTATAAAATGACTAAATTTCTCTTTAATTTTAGAATATTATTTATTTATGCATTTGGTGCTGGGGAGTAAACCCAGGGATTTGGCCAGGTTAAGCATGTGCTCTACCACTGAGCTACAACCCCATGCCAAAGGAAACTTTTTTTGTATGGTGCTGGGCATCCAATCCAGGGCCATGCTCATGCTAGGCATTCTACCACTGAGCTACATCCACATCCCCCAAGACAACTTTTTAAAAATAAAAATACTATAATTTGAATAGAAGCAAACCCCCCAAAATTAAAAACAATACAACTCTGGGTAGCAAGAAGGGAAGGTGATAAAAAGCCACCCCCACCCCCACCCCACAAGTCTGCTTAGGAGTCTAACAAAATGAAATGAGCTATCTTTCTAACTCACACACCATTTGGTAGTCATTAGGACAGAGAAAACTTTGAAAGTTTTTACCAAGTTGACCTCTTAATCACTGGGTCCACCCCTCACAACTTATGCTGATACCTCCCTACATCTCTCATAAACTCAGTACAATTTTCTTGCCTCTTTAACTGGAAAAGGCCTCCCAAGGAAACATTTGTTTTAAGGTGTGCAGAAGCCTGAATTGTATATGCAAAAAAGTCTTGTAGAAAAGGGAATTCACATTTGTTGAGAATCTATTCAGGGTGTTTTAAATTTGAATCCCTGGAACAATCCAAAGAAAAGTTGCCTTGTTACTTCCATTTTATGAAATGAGGCTCAGCAAGTATTGTAATTTATCCTGTATCTCACAGGGATCTATAAAATTTCAGATGAACCACATCTAAACTGTGATGATAATGATCATCATCATATTACCCTGCAGATCTTCTATAGCATAAAGAAAGGTCCACATTAATATTATTATCAATTCCCAAACCTCTACAGAATATCTTTAGCAAGTTTCCAGTGTCCTGAAGGTATAGGCTAAATTATGGCTCTGATAATTGGAAAATACTTTATTTTAGGAAAAATAATGTAGAATATACCCTCAACTCAAGGAAGGAATAAATGTAACATACAATACAGTATAAAATCCAAAAGAATCCATGAGATGCCAGTCCATTCTGATAGACAAGTTAAAATGTGTTTCAGAAAATGTGTACTGCCTTACACTCTGAACAAAGGCAAAAGATATGATCTTTTGGAAGGCCAATTAATCAAAAGCTATTAAAAATGTTAACGTGCATATCCTAGAAGCTAGTGATTTCACACTTAAATATCTACTCTAGAAAAACATGCACACAGAGGTGTGCACAAAGATCACACTCAAAGTCACTTACCAGTGTATTAAGAATAATCCTAGCTGGGCACGGTGCCACACACCTATAATCCCAGCAGCTCAGGAGGCTGAGGCAGGAGGATTGTGAATTCAAAGCCAGGCTCAGCAACTTAGCAAGGCCCGAAGACAGGGTGAGACCCTGTCTCTAAATAAAATATAAAAAAGGGTTGGGTATATAGCTCAGTGGTTAAGCACCCCTGGGTTCAATACATTGGAATTCATAACAGAAGTAATGAAAATAATAGATGATTGAAATACATCCAGTAGGAAGGATCCTAATGTTTAACTCTGTCCTACAAGGAACAACAAACCTAGCTGCTGCTACCCCTGCTTTCCACCCCACCCCCGTCTCCACAATACATTATTATCTTGCCTACCTAAATGACTTACTCTTTTTATGTGGAGCTTCCTTCCCTACTTTGTATGAATGACTACTTTTAATTCAGTTCTCAATTTAAGGGCCAACTTCCATGACCACCCAATCTAAAGTTTATCTTTATATCAGCCTGCTTAGGGCTGCCTCCTATTTTCTCATTTATGTATATCCCTCCACAAGACTGTAAGCAATGTGAGAATTTGGCCTTTATCTATTATGTGCTGTTTCTACACCAGTACTAATACAGAGGTAAACTGGACGGTCTCTATAAACTTAAAAAAAATAAAAATAAAAAGTATGCTATAATCTAAATTTCTATGCAGCAGTTAAAGAATAAGAAAGATTTGTAAGCACTGTCATGGAAATATCCTTGAGGGTATCTATGACAAATGTCTTAAGTTCCCTGAAGAAGCAGCTTAGACTGGCTATGATCCCTGGGAATCCCACTGTTTCATTCTGGGACACAATGCATAAGTGAAAAGAAACAATGCATAAGGATGGAACATTGGTTTAGGCCTAAGAAGTGACAGAGATGAGGGAGGAGAGAGGAAAGACTCACTTTATCTGTAATGTTTGCATTCTTAAAACATACTCATATACAATACTTGTATAATGAAAAACATTTAAAGATTAATTTAGTACACTTCAAAGGAAACAGATATCCATGAGTCTTATAGATATTCAAGCATATAGATTAATATTATTTCAGAAATTTCTCCTACAACTAATGATAAAGCCCTTTTTCAGGGTCTAGAACAGATCGATTTAGACACTTATTATTTGCCAAAGAATATTATTGTGAACACATTAGTTATAAAACAAATTTAAATTGTTAGGAAGAATAAAATATTTCTATAGGCTCTGCTATGTGCCAAGAGCTGTGTTGGATGCATTATAAACCTATTTAATCCTGGAATGATTGATATTATTACCCACTTGATAAATAAGGAAACCAATCTCAGGGTAAATACTTTGCCAAAGATTACACAGCTGAGAAGCAGCACAGCTAGACTTAAATCTCAGATGTGACTTAAAAATCAGTGTTTTATTGGGTTGATTTATTGTCTATCACAAAATATTATTTTTCTTTTGTTCTTGTCTTTTTGTTCTTTGTGGTGCTAGAGTCTCACACATGCTAAGGAAGCACTCCCACTGAGCTACATACCCCCAGCCCCTCAAAATATTCTCTTACACCTGAATTAAAGTGAATGGATTCAAGAGGCAATAGGGTGGTTATAGAGAAGTTATATTTTTAAAATGTAGAACAGAATAGAAGGAAGATCAGGATCAGCAAACTTACCAGCAGACTCCAAAAGAATGTAACAGTAATAACCAAATCAAGGTAATTTAATCCATTAGCTTTCTCTCTTCAACCATGACAACCATTCAAAACACAGATGTAACTCCTTAACTTAAAATGTATGGAAAAAAATCCAAAAATTTTTGATAGTCTTTTGATAGTCTTCTATGATAGCTAACAACTATTAGTTTGTGAAAGCTCTTCATTAAATTCTACCTACGCTTTTCCAACAATCTGAGTAAGTTACGCTGACTTGGCCCTTACTAAGAATTCCTCAGTCATTATATACTTACACACTAAATAAAGATTATTAAACTGTAGTTAGAGCTGATGGTTTGTACCTCATCACTTTTTAGCTCATAATTAGAATTAAAGAAGATGAAAATAATCAAGATGAATTTAATACCAGTAGTAAAATTAGCTTAGAAATTCTAAAATTGGAATCTCCTAAATATATTACAAAATAAATAGCTGAAGTTTCATTACATGATCAGTAAGGCTTGATTATAAATAAGAGATAAGACTTAATATCTTTGACTCAAATTTCTTCCAGATTTGAAGTCGTTAGGGACAACAGAGACTTATTTTATTTCATGTAACAGAAACTAAGTGACAATAATTGTTCAGAAAAAAAATTTGTTAATAATCATATCTCTTGAGTCAGCTGAAGTTTTAAGGGAAAATGAAAATGTTCAAAGGCTTAATATTAATATAAATAATAAAGGGTAGGAATTCCACATATATCAACTTCAAATTGTGAAAAATGAATTGTGAAAGAAATTTTTGTGAAACATTTGGCTTTCCCCCATAAAAAAAAAACTTCAGAGGTTTTTTGTTTTTTTTTTTATTTTTATTGTGTGAATGTCAAATGTTTTATAGCACTGATTTACTAAAATTTATTAACCCTGTAAAATAAATACTATCTTAAAATACATTGGAATTCATAACAGAAGTAATGAAAATAGTAGATGATTGAAATGCATCCAGTAGGAACTTATTCTCATTTTTACCATCTGGTCCTTTTGATAAAAAATGCTTCTAGTGTTATGGACATACTTGATCTTCTTCGAACTGTGTTGTCCACTGCTTTTCTGTTTCTGTCACTGTAGCAATAAATAGTTGTTTAAGAATATTCTTATCTAAATTCCTGCCTGCAAATAAAAAAAATATAGCATAATTATATTTTGCTTATTAAAGTAACATAGTTCACCCATCAATTTCAGATTGTTAAATGCTTAATGATCTTCAGAAATCTATAAAAACAACATAGTTAAGTGATTCCTTCTTTGATTTTCTAATTAAGCCTCAGAACCAAATTGGTACTTAAGAGTAACCACTTTTCTAAAATTATTTTAAGAGTAAAAGGCCTAATGAGTATTTGTGAATGTTATTACATGATTAAGACAAATATACTAACTACAAGCTTATTTTAATTAAAATAAAGCACATAATATCCTACTTATAAAGCACATAATATCCTTTTCAAAACTTTTTTAAAATTTTGCTTTAGAAATTTTATCCTTTGCCACTTACCAATAAAGACTAATCGATTGGTTCTCTCAGTGTCATCTTCCCAGCTCACTGGAGTCTCTTCCAGGTCATAGAGTTCATGGACACCTTGGACAATCACTTGTTGTGGTTTGTCTTTGATCGACACCAACCCCTGCTTCACAGAGAGTGATCAATCAGACTCAGCTCAAAGTTAAAAGCAGAAATGATGCATTTCTGCTTTTAATGAATGGCTTTTTATGAATGGCTTAATTTCTGCCATTTTTTTTCAAAAAATTCATAAATCTGGGGAAATTATTTTACTCCAATTATTGTGCACTGAAAATAGTTTCCTAAAAGATAAATATTCTTTTTTTTAAGAGACAGAGAATTTTTTAATATTTATTTTTTAGTTTTTGGCGGACACAACATCTTTTTATTTTATTTTTATGTGGTGCTAAGGATCGAACCCAGCGCCCTGCACATGCCAGGCGAGCACGCTACAGCTTGAGCCACCTCCCCAGCCCCAATAAATATTTTTTTTAAAAGGACTTATGTACATTGATTTTTAAAAAACAATCCTTTTTTCTAATAATAGAATTAACACATATAGTATTCTTTTCTTTGCATTATTTTTGGTGATACTGTGGATTGAACCCAGGGACACACTACCACTAAACTACATTTTTCAGCCCTTTTTGTTTTTTTATTTGGAGACAGGTTCTCACTAAGTTGTCTAAAACATATTTTTTTTCCAGTACTGGGGACTGAACCGAGGGCCTGGTGCATGCTAGGCAAGCATGCTAACATTGTGCTACATCGCCAGCCTAAAAAAGTCTTTCAGTGTTATTGATCACAACCTAAAACTGAAACAACAAAATGATAAAATGTAATATATCATATACTATTAATTATTCTGCTTTTAAGCAGAATTAGTGAGAAAATTTGAGAAGTTAAAGGATTTTGAGTGATTAATTAAATTATCTGTTCTAGAAATGGTTTGCAATAAATGGAGTAGAACTATTACGTTTATCTAAAGTTCACTTTGTATTGATTTACAGAAATGGGAAAGAAATTATCTGATACACTAGCTGCTATAGGGATGAAATTAATTTCTCTGAAATGTCTGTGACATATATTTTCACATATATATTTTTTAAATAGGAGACAAACTGCTCACTCATTCCTACTATACAATTTTTGTGGGTTTTTGGCATACTTGTTTATTTGGAGGATATTTCTTTCAGGTTGTTTTTTTTTTTTTTTCCTATGTTCAGTTGTGTGATCTGCTTTTTAAATTTGAACTTTTGGAATAAGAGACGCCTTGGGAAAAATTATGCAAGCATCAATTTTCTATTATTTATATAAAGATTGTGAAACATCAGCTGTTACTAGAGTTAATATTTTAAACATGGTGATGATTGTATGACTAATTCTTTTTAACAGGAAAGACTGTTTTGCTCCAGAATCACTTGGTGTTGTGATAGGAGGAGGGCCAAAGGCAGAGCCAAAGGAAGACAACTGCTGAGAAGCTGTCACACATTTTAAGGGCAAAATTGAAATTGAAATAGTACAAGATAAGATAATGAACTCTACATAGGTCATGGTGCAAGCGTTAGTGTAAATACCCAAACTGTTGCCTTTCTAGATAACCACCCCATGTATAGTACCTAGGGGATAAAAGCAGTTACGGGAAGAAATGTGTTCTGCCGGTTGAATCATGGGAAGTTGCTGGTGTTACAGTCATAAAGCAGCAGCAAGCAAGATCTGGGTTACTTCCTCTGAGTGTGTGGGATGTGCAAGTAGACCAAGATTCACCTGTGTCACTGTGCAGAAAATCCTAGGCAGAGCCCCAGGAAGTTAGTTGTTAACTGGAGAGAGAATCTAGTTATGAACAGTAATAGAAACTTGATTCACACTTGTGAGATGACAAGAGTATACACTGAAATGACTGCTGATTTGTTATGCACACACCTTAGAACCACTCCATTGAGAGGAAAAAATACCTTTTGACATATATACCCAAATGTCAAGTGATATGAATGACTTTCCACAGAGAACAAGAATTCTTCTAGTCCTTAGTAACTTTGCATAGAGTATGATAAATGTTTAGTGTCTGCCAAATGAATCAAGAAGCATAAGGCTCAGCAGGGGAAGGATTTTCAACAAAATTTCTCTGTTAAATGAAGCTCTCCTGGAAAAATAAACACAGTTTTCTCTAAGTGACCAATCTCTGGTGCCAAGAGGAGGAGAATATGATGGAGTCAAGCTTACTAGCCAAAGAACTGCTCAGAACACCTGGGAGTAGAGAACAGGGACTAACATTTCAAAGCACACAGGTTGTTTTAGCAGCAATACTAAAATGAAGCTGTGCAAATAAATCATGCTTTTTGCAGTGATTTCCAAAGCTCCTTTACAGCAATGAGAAAAAATTAAAGTCTACAAAGATATTTGTACCAAAACCAGTGTTTTAATTTAAAATCAAATATAGTTATTTAACAGCCAAGAAAACAACTTTGTCCAAAAGTCTACAAGGGTAATATTGCATACTGCACCTTAAGTCGTATGACTTCCATGCAGCGATTGTCCTTGTTTCTTACATTCTTTTCCCACAGGAGATTCTGTATCAAGTGAAATATTTTAATAAGACCAAGCATTGCTAATAATAACAACTATGCAACAAACAGCTGATCAATCATTAATCAGTTAAAAACTGTATTCACCTGAATAAATATATTTAGACTGTCTTCCTTCGCGTTTCCTGGTACTTCAAATGTGATTGTAACAATACTCTGTAAATCAACAGAAATAACAATTTTATAGTAATATCAAATTTATTTTAAAATATAATCCATTTTAAGATGAAAAGTAAGGAACATATTGGGAATTTTATGTTGCCTTATAAATATGTTAATTATATTTTTCTTACTATAAGTGCTGATTTTTGGAATTAGCAACTCCTTTTATATTCTGCAGAGTTAATCAATAGTTTAGTATTTACACAAAAACCTCTCATGAAAGGACAGTCATTATTTAATTCCTGCTCTTTAGGACTCTCATGAAAGAAGGAATGTTAACATACATTGTGGACCAAGTCCTGAGCTAGGCTCTTTTGCCTGTGTCATCTTGTTTCCTCTTTCCATTTACTCTTCACAGTGATACTGGTGAGTTAAAGATAAATAGTTTCCTTTTCATAAATTGGGTAAGATGAAGCTCAGAAAAATAAACTATCCAGAGCCAAGGTACTTACTGCTCAAAAGTGAAAGTGTGACACTGATCTCATGGAAAAATAAGTACAAAGGAAAAGTTCATTTTCTCTCTAACTGAATAAGCAAGGGCTGAGTGGAAAAGAGATTGTAGAGATGAAAATGACATTTTTGGCTTAGAATGTTGATAACATTATGTACAGAATATAGACTCTTGAGATGTATATTTTCTCCTGATCTTGACAAATCTCTGTCTACAGAACCAGAAGTTTAAGATTTCCTCTAACAGATAACAAAATTCAAACTCCTTTTTGCCAATATAACCCAAAATTTCAAATTTAGTGACAAAAAATTGCATAAAGGCTAAGCATAATGATAAAAATATGAACTTCACCTTGCATAATAAGATATTCAAGCCAAACTCAAATAGCTTAAAACAGGCTTTGCATAACTTCCTAGAACTGTTTATCTGGCCCAGCATTTTTACTCATCATCAGAAAATCATATAGGAATAGTAGAAAACATGAAAATATCAAGAACTGTTTTTTAATCCAAACTTAGTGAACAGCTTAAAGTATTAAAGACTAATTTAAGCACAAAGGCAGGGACATCTAGTTTCCACTCTTGTCAGTAATAGAAAAGTAGAATGTGCTTTCTTGCTTAAACAGGAGACATACAAGTCAACTTTTTAAGAAAAAAGTTTCAAGTTGGACTTTAAAACATGAAACAATTAAAAAAGACTTAGAGGAGTCCACAGTAATCCACAGGAAATACATTCCAAGACCACTGGTATACATGCCTGAAATCGCAGATAGTACTGGGCCACAAATTTAATGCCCTTTCCATCTTAAAAAAGCATTTGTCATGTACTATGGTTATAGCTTTTGTAGTATAAGATGTGACAGTAAAACTGGCACAAATTTCTTTTTCCTTCTTCATAATTTCACCCACAGATTCATTCTTAGCACAGATCTTAGCAACTTCATCATATAATTTTTTTTTCTTTCCTTATGAGAACTTTCACCTTATTGCTAAATGGAAGCACCTTACAGCTTCTTTGTCATATCCAAATTGTCAACATCACTACTCTTGTGCTCTGGGGCCATTATTAAGTAAATAAGCACTATGATACTGTGACAGCTGATCTGACAACTAAGATACCAAGAAGTGACTAATGAGCACTCAACAGAGTGGATATGCTGGACAATGGGATGATTCACATCCCATGCAGGCCATAGCTGGATGGTGACAGATTTCATGCAATTTCATTTAATTGCATGCAATTTAAAGTTGCTGAACTGTTTATTTCTGGAAATTTCCATTAAATATTTTTGGACTGCAACTAAACATAGGTAACTGAAACTATGGAAAACAAAACAATGGATTATGATGGGGGGGAGTCTACTATACTTTTCAGATAACTAAAAGGTAGTAACAAATGTCAATCAATAAGTGAATATAGAAAACGTGGTATCTACATACAGTGGAATATTATTTGGCCTCAAAAAAGAAAAGAATTGTCATATGCAACAATATGGATGAATCTTGCAAATATTATGCTAAGTAAACTAAGCATGATTCTACTTTTATCAAGTGTCTAAAACAGTCCAAACCCATAGAAATTAGAAAATACAATAGTGGTTACCAGGTAATGGGAGGGCAAGGAAATGAGGAGCTGCTATTCAATGAGTTACAGTCATATAAAATGAATAAGTTCTAGAGGTATGTTGTATAACACTGTACATACAGGTAATTACATTGTATAATATACTTGAAATTTTGTTAAATAAGTAGATCTCAGGCAAAGTGTTTTTTTAAGCATAGTAACAAAAATACTTTAAAAAAATCTTAATAAATAGACTATGTTTTTAAACTATTGGTTTTCTATATAATTTAAAGTAATACTATTACACTTAAGCAAAATGACATTTTCTTTCCTCATTTAAAGAAATCACTACAAATACTTACATTTCCATATCAAAATATGAGCAAACCAAAATACATTGCAAAAGATTGCCAAATGAAGCACAATTTGTCAGTTTCAAAAGATAGTAATTAAGTCTTCAAAGTTTTATGATGTATTTTATTCAAGTTGGATAACTCAGCTTTTAATATTGAGATTGTCTCAATTTAGGATTCAATACAGTCTTAACTTATTATTAAAGATTTTATGATGATATTTTTCTTTTATAGGTTAGAGATATGACTAATATTTCAGGGGGTACAATTAACTCCAGTGTGAAACAAAAAAGATTTTTTAAATTAAGATGATACATAGTGGTGCTCAAGGAGGGCAATCTATATTTTGGAACTATGGTTTTCTAAATCAGTAGACTCTTCTCATATTAGAAAATTCTTAGCAAGACGAAATCCATAAATTCCCAGTGCTATCTGATGAGAGTCAAAACTCAGAATTCATAATTGCCTCTAATAATAAACTAAACATAGATTGTCACTTGGGGTTTCTGGCCTACCTTCCCACCCTTCAACCCCCAGGTCCTCCTTATGTGAGCAAATAAGGAAATCATGAGGGGGAAAAAACAGAGAACTACATTAAATATTACTCAGGGATAAAACTTCAATAACCCATGCATAGATTATTCTAGGAATTCTAACTTCAGGCTTTTTTTAGCTTATTTTTATTTTGAACCTAAAATTAAGTCTCCTTTTCCTATGTCTGGAGACATGAAAGCAGGTAAGTGAGGTAATAATTCAGAAAACTAAAACCTACAAAAGGAAATGACTCAAAAATAAGATTTAAGAATAACTTATGTTTGCTCATTTCATCTTTCTTTTTTTTTAATCCACCAGGGTATTTCTCAGTTTTTTACTCTTTTGCAAACAATCCACAGTATGTAATAAACTTATACATGTTTTCTTCATCTGGAAAACAATCCACTGATGTGCTTAAACTCAACATCTACATTTCCACACTCCAGCTGCTGTACCTTTTTGCCTGGGTATGACATTATACTATGATGTTCTGCCACTCTTCATCAAACCTCATACACACAAAAAAAAATATCCAGGTTTATCCATTTCTTTAAGCTTTCATTATGAAGGCTTCCATGGCATGTAAATTTAATAAAATGATGGGTTTTCTTTTGTTAATCCATCTTCTGTTATTATTAGGACCTCAGCCGTGAACTTAGTGATGGATAAAGAAGAGAGGGATTTCTTTCTCTATACCTCAGATACACTAACAAAATGACACTGTTCATATCTTCAAATCACATAGCCCTTTTTCTGCAATATTATATTTTGCCCTATGTTTACATACTTAAAGGAGGAAAGAGCTTCAGATTCTTCTGTAGAGTTTTTTATAAAAATAGCTGGGCAAGTGGCACATGCCTATAACCCTAGCTACTTGGGAGGCTGAGAATGGAGGACTACAACAAACTTGAGGCCAGCCTGTGCAGCTGTCATAAAATAAAATAAAAGGTCTAGAGATGTAGCTCAGTGGTAGAGCACCCTGGGCTCAATCCCCATTACTACAGAATAATAAAAGAGAGCTTTTATAAAAAATAGACATGCCCTATTTCCTGGTGAAATGACATAATGTCTGGGATTTTCTTTAATACACTCCAGCAGGGGGATGAGTACATACAGGTTCGCTATGTATTTCTGCTTCTATGTTATGTCTGAAAACAGCCATATATACTTTTAAAATTCCATATATATTTTTTAAATTCCCACAAAAAAATACTGGGAGGATAGATTAAATAAAATTGGCAATATACTAACAGTATTTAAATTGGATGATGCATACATGGGGTCCATTTTACTATTCTTTCTACTTTTGTGTACCAAATAGAAAAATTTTGTAATAAAATGTTTAAAATACATATTAATATGCATATCTAAGTCCTATTCCTAAAAATCTGAGGAGCAGAAACTATTAAGTATGTTTAAATTATTTTTAAAGCTCTATAAGTGATTTTGAATACCTACATTTGAGAATCACTGATTTTCATTCTTTTAACAAATAATTC
Source organism: Marmota marmota marmota (assembly GCF_001458135.2). Lineage (NCBI taxonomy): Eukaryota > Metazoa > Chordata > Mammalia > Rodentia > Sciuridae > Marmota > Marmota marmota. Next base: position 10,633,862 of record NW_025999998.1, on the reverse strand, counting down.
ACTGAGTACCTCCTTCACACCAAGTCCCGTGCTAAGCAATGAAGAATTTATATTTAATGAATTTATATAGACTATTTCAACCTACACTACAAGGCATGATAAATGCCAGCATGGGGTACCATCAAGATACTATGGGTGTAGATATTAGCCATTATAAAGGTTTATGTAAGTACTTTCTTCATTTTTAAATTCCTTATGATTTCTAGTATGATGTCCTTCATTCACAAGCTCAAGAAGAATGTGTTTCAAGTTCATCTTTATGATTTTTATCATAAACGGTCAATATTTCCCAAAAATTTCACTAGCAAGGACTTGTACATCTTTTAGTCATTCATTTTAAAGATGTTTCTCCTAGGAATAACTTAAGATAAACAACACAAAGAAAGGTGCCACAAGCATGATGGTATAGCTCCACATAAACATAGCAAAAATACAGACAAATGAACTAGAGGCTGCTGTTAACTTGGCCCTACGGAAACTGAAAATGACTCAACTGAGCAATCACTGCCAGACAGAAGAGGGAACACTGCAGTGTGCTGTTCACTCACACAGCCTCTGGGTGGGTGTGGGTATGGGTGTTAAATGGAATGAGGAATTATTCTAAAGCTCTACCATCTATGATCTGCTTTAAAAAAAACATGAATACAGTGAAAATATATATAAGGTTTATTTCTAACATCTTAAATATCCACATCAAGGATTAGAATTTTAGATCATGAAAAATACCTTACAGAGTTCAAATTTAAAGGGCTACCTAAAGGTGAAAATCAAAGTCAACTTTGTTTAAATAAGCCTTGCTTACACAAGATTTTTACTTAATCAGTTATTTCAAAATAGTTAAAAACAGACTGTAGATAAAGCCCTCAGGATGCTTTAAAGGAGAAATTTCCATTGTAAGAGAAAGAAAAACATACTGTGACAAAAGAGAAGCCAGAAAGTTGGATGTCCTAAAATTCTAAACAACAATGGTTTGATGAATTCCTGTTAATGTGTTAAAAGCTGGATTAGACAATTTCAAAAGCATTCAAAATTCTGAAAATTATCAACACAGTTCAAAAATACCATTTTAAAAAGAGGATAATAAAAAAATTTTAAACATGGCCAACTAAGTGAAAGAGACACTTAAGATTTTTTTTACCTGATCAAGGTGAGATTGTGTGGCTGACACATGTTGAAGTTTTTTCTGCAAACTAAGAATAAATGATTGTAAGTTCAGAGATCAATATGTTTCTGATTTGACCTTATACATTACTCAGAGAAACAAAGCCAAATAAGGAAGAGATTTACCATAATTGAATCTATTCCACAGTTTCAATTTTGCATATTATTCACTAATTTTAGTAGATAAAAGTGAAAAAAGTTGTTTGTTTTCCCGTGGTGCTGGGGGATGGAACCCAGGGCACCTCACAACAAGGTAGGCAAGCACTCTACCCCAGAGCCAGAATAGACAGTCTTTAATAATTACCTTATATGTACATATATTCACACACATAAACAAACACATAATAAAGACTGAATTTTCAGCAACACTCTTTTGGGTGTTAAATATGTCAGTACATTTCTTAATACGTCCTATTTGAGCTTAGGCAAATATAAGTAACAGTTTTATACTGTTCAAAGTTCCTTAATTTTCCCTATGCTTTGTTATCTGAAAACAATGCTGACAGCTAAAGAAAGAAAGGTAAATTTTTCCTTATCAAAATTTTCCCATAGGAACAACTTAAGATAAACAACACATACATATACAAATACATATCAATTTATTTAAAAACAAGACGTATCCATAAATACAAACCTATACACAGTTACTGGTCAAGAGAAAATAAGATCAGAATCTTAAGAATGCATTGTCCCAATATGAAGAGTCAGAAGATCAATATGGCATAACAAATTACAACCATAACAACTGTAGCATACATTTAGAGACTGATGGGGACAGGATGGAGGAGGGACTTAAAACCTTGCAGACGTTTTGCCTCCAAGAACAGCAAGGAGTAAATTAGTAACAGCAAGTTTAGGAAAGAGAAAGAGCTTATAGGAACTACTGGAGGGAATAAGTCTCATTGGGGGGTCTCACTAGGAAAAGTGTCAAATTAAATCCTTCCCAGGTGGTTGTTCAGGAAAGGATTCTCCTGGTTAGCAGCTAAACACAAAGAAAAGTTCTACAAAGTCCTTACCTCTAGTGGTGGGATCACATGAAATAGTTACTTCTTTAAGTGTCCCTAAAGCACTATAATTCTCTTATAAGTGTAGAATGAGGTTAGAAAACCATTGAAAACTCATGTTTTTCATACATCCAATATTTAATGTTTTTGGACAATGCATACAATTTCATATGCAAGCAAAACATCAAAAATTTAACAATGAACATGTTTCAGTTTCTAGTAAGTCTCAGAATTTTGGATCCTTAATTTGTTCTCTATAATAAAAACAAAGGAAAATGTGCTCTGGTCTATTAGATAAGTGAGTTACCAAAAATTCATGAAGTTCGTGAATCAGAATCCCCATTTTGCATGTTTACGAATAATCTTGTAACGATTTCTGACTCTATACTAATAAAAGTGTATAAATTTAAAACGGTTTGGTGTTCTATATGTAAACCATTTTGTTCTGTAAAAAACAGTTAATTTAGTTCTTTTCATAGTTAGATGGAATAAACAAATTTTCTATTCCTTTCTTTTTTTTATTTTTGCTGGTGCTGGGGATAGAACCCAGGGCCTTGTGCATGCAAGGCAAGCACTAAACCAACTGAGCTATATCCCCAGTCCCACAACTTTTCTATTTCTCTAGGTAAAAATACAGATTAATATCAACAACTAAATGCTTTAAAGAAAACACCTCTAAGTACAGCAAATTATAGCAAGACATGAGTAGAAATGAAAAACAAAAAATGATAGTTCAAATAGCAAAACAGGAAATAATTTCACATTATAGTCCTTTTCTTAGGAACAAACTACTAAGGAATAAAATACATAAAAGAAAAAATAGTAATTTCAATCAAGAAGTATTTTAGTGTTTGATATTAAATGACAACTTGCAAGCTCTTAGGCTCAACAAAGAAAAATTAGTTTAAGAAAGGCAAACTTAAGCCAGCTTGGTAGTGCATGCCTCTAATCTCAGTGACTCAGAAGGCTCAGCAGGATTGATTGTGGGTTCAAGGACAACCTCAGCATTTTATTGATACCCTCCACAATCTAGCAAACCACTGTCTTAAAAAACAAAAAAATAAAAAGGAATGAGTATATAGCTGATTGATAAAGGTACACTTAGGTTCAATACCTAGTATTTAGAAAAAAAAAAAAAAGGAAAAATGAGGCAAACTTAAAACAATATTATTTCATTTCCCCAAATAAAAACACTTCTAAATATTACAAGATCTGTAACCAGGGCTGGGGATGTGGCTCAAGTGGTAATGCGCTTGCCTGACATGCGTGCGTTCGATCCTCAGCACCACATAAAAAAATAAATAAATAAGTAAAAATAAAGATGTTGTGTCCACCGAACTCTGAAAAATAAATATTAAAAAATTCTCTCTCTTAAAAAAAAAAAAGATCTGTAACCACCAAAACAGCCCGTGGCCTCAAATAAAATAATACAGTTCTAAGCCAGATGTGAAGGGTAAGAAAAAAGGAACATGGCCCACTGCTGAAATGTCATTAAATATTCATGTGTAATGTACACTAGTTCTGGAATAAAAAGAAGAAAAGTAATGGACCTGAAAAATAAAAACCTAGGATGGGCTAGGCTTCTGTCCATTTCAGAAATGGGTAGCAAAAGACAAAATTATCTAATTAGGAGACAGCCTCAGCCAGTCATCTCCCTAGTAAAGCCAGAACTAAGAAAACACCATTTTGTAATGACTAAACTAAATTTAGCTTAGGGCCATAATCATTGAATGGGGGAAGGTGGGTTTTATTTCTAAATTAGAAACACAAAGGCTTTATATGGAAAAAAAATCAATAAATTCTGAATGATTGTATACTCAATCATTATTGAGCAAAAAAGATACTAAGTACCTGATGAAAATGGCTCACAGCACTAAAGGAACATATTAGAACTTTGTACAGGAGTGTCCTGAAAGGACATAATTATATGTCCTATAAAACAACAAGGTGCCAGATGTGCTGGCCACAGCTATAATCCCAGTGACTTGGGAGGCTAAGGTGTGAGAATAACAAGTTCGAGGCTAACCTTGGCAATTTAGCAATTGCTCATATGTAATTTAAATATACCAAACTTTCCTACCTTTCTACTAACTGGAACCAAAAAGTAGATGTGGATTTCGTCTAGGTACCTGGAAATGTCTGTACTTTTAACCTGTTATTCAGTTACTCTTAAAAATCCAACAGTAAAAGATATAGATGAAATAAATAGCTCTCAAATGATAAGCTGACATTTACAATGACTAGTTCTAGTCTTGACTTCTAGAGTGACAAGTTCATCTCTTTGACTTTCAGTTTTCAAACTGAGGAAGAGGAAGTGTGCCTGTCTCACACTTCCAGGTGCCAAAACTACTCTATTTTTTTAACCACACTAAATGTGAATCTAAATTCTCTAATGCATAAGGGTAAAGAGATCCAATAAAATATTATCATACTCTAATATCCAACTGCTTTAGATGCTACTTTCAAAATATGAGTAAGACAGGGTGAAAAAAAAAAAACAGTTGAAAATAAAACTGGTTTTAAAGCCATGGGTGTTAAAATTACATATACATGAATTGGAATTTGAGTCACAACTAGAGACTATGCACCACGCCTAACTGTAAGCAAAACCGCCTCACTAATTCAAAATACCTAAAGAGCTGTACATTTTGTGATCTTATATGACATATACAGGGACTTAAAAAGATATTGGGGCTGGGGATGTGGCTCAAGCGGTAGTGCGCTCGCCTGGCATGTGTGCGGCCCGGGGTTTGATCCTCAGCACTACATACAAATAAAAAGATGTTGTGTCCACCGAAAACTAAAAAATAAATATTAAAATTCTCTCTCTCTCTCTCTCTCTTTAAAAAAAAAAAAAGATATTCATTGCAAGCATTATTCACGAAGCTAAGATGTGAAAACAATCTAAATGCTCATCAAGGATGAATGGATAAAGTAAATGTGGTACATACATTAAATGAGATATTATTCAGGCTTAAAAATTAAGAAGAAAATCTTGCCATTTGTGACAATGTGGATTAACCTTGAGGACATTATGCTAAATGAAATAAATTAGACAATGAAAGCCAAATACTGCATGATTCCACTTACAACAGGTAGGTAAAACAGTAAGATCCATAGAAACAGAGTTTAGAATAGTGATTGCCAGGGTGTAGAGGGAGAGGGCCTCACACATGCTAGGCAAGCGCTCTACCACTGAGCTACACCTCCAGACCAGGTGCTGTTATTAATGAGTATAAAGTTCCAGTAAGTTCTAGAGATATGCCTTACATCGTTATAGAGAACAATACTGTATTGTATACTTAAAAATTTGCTAGAAGGGTAGACCTCATGCTGTATGTTCTTACCACAATTTAAAAAATACTAATGTTCAAAAACAAACAATTTTTCTTCCCTCCCTTATCAGAAAGATTTCTCCCATAAAGCTGACCCATCACTAAAGGAAAGGGAAATGTTTGTATGAACACCCAAGCTAAAATTTTCTGTGTATATCATGTATTTTCCCAAAGAAAGAACATTACAATGGTTGGCATAGAAATATTAACAGTGACTCTCTAAGGTTCACCATCATTTACACTTTAATTTCATAGGAAAATGCATTGTGATTTCCAAACAACCAATTAATAACACTTTCAAGTACATAATTCATTAACAATGATCATATAGAGCTGGATATGGTGGCACATGTCTATAAATTCTGCAACATGGGAGGCTGAGGCAGGAGGATCATAAGTTGGAGGGAAGGCTGGGCAACTTGGCAACTGGGCCTCAAAATCAAATTTTTAAAAAATGGTTGGGAGGAAACTTAGTGGTGGTACACTTGCCTAGCATGTGTGAGGGACTGTATTCAATCCCCAAAAAAACAAACACACACCCATATACCCACACTCACACACAGAATGATCTTATATGCCAAAGGAATGACAGAAAGTTTAAATCAATATAAATAATCCCTATAACTGTGGAATAAATGGAAATTACATTTTAAAAATGACCAAATTATCGAAAACATACCTTATTCCAGAGAGACTATCAAAGGCATGAAGATCTAATACATTAGAGAGATCAACTCTAAAAGGACAAAAATCCACATGAATAATTGAAAATTCTGTGAAATATATCAATTAACCAAGAAAAATATCTCTGAGACTCTTATCAAAATATATAAGCATAAGGATTAACCAGTGTATCATAAGGAAATGCATATAAATGACAGACAAGTTGTAAAAAAGCTTCCTGTATAAAAAAATACTTCCTATATAACATTCATAAAAGTGGGTGAATGAGCAGATCAAGGCAGAAAATTACTTGGTTATTGCTTCAACAATCTATAGTAGTTTTTTGTTGTTGTTGACTCTCAACAGTCTTTCCAATCTTGAAATATAATTTATGAGTTATTCAAATACTACACTTTCACAGCAGGAAAAGAAAAACAGTGAAGAACTGAAACTTTTCCAAGTAGCTTATTATTCCAAAGATACATGATAAATGGATGTATAGATACATTACAAATACTCTTGAAATTTCTGTATTTATTTTACTTCTCCTCCCAAGATAAAAGAGGTAATATAAAAACATTAGGAGTCAGGGGCTGGGGACAAAGCAAAGTGATAAAGAATGTGCTTAGCATGCACAAGACCTAGGTTGATCCTCAGAATCAAAAAGAAAAATTTAAAAAAGAACCAATCAGCCAATGTATAAATATTAATTCACTCTAGGATTCCATTTACATGTGGGTTTGATTTCATTCATTTGTAATGGGTTTGCAGATAGAATGAAACTTCCTGTTAGTGCTCTATCTCAATGGACATTATTTCTCTTGGAATTATTTAGTGATAATTAAACCTTATTAGGAATACAGAAATTTAAATTAGATGAGAATAACATCACAATTAGTATTAGGTTCAGCTTAAAAACACAAAAGTAAATTTATAAAGATGGGTGGTTGATTTCCAATTTTAACATAAGCCCCCAAAAGAGGAGAGATCAGTAACTTCTTCATAATCAAAGTTAAAATGAAGGAAATGTCTAATGAAAATGACAAAAACACAAATTTCAAAATCAGACTCCAGGAGCTTTTCAAATGCTTATTAAATTTTTTCACAAGGAGAACAATAGTTTATTTGTCAGATTCATACTTTTTAAAATGTACAATCATAAAAGATAAAATATCTACTTTAATTTAGAACTGACCAGCTGTGCCTGCTTTGGTCCCTCTCAGAAGTCTGCACACTGTTAACTACAAACACTTTCTCTTGGCATAGAGAAACAAATCCCTATCTTATTAAAAGAATACTCCAAAGTTTTATGTTAATAGACTATAAAAACATTTTGAATTCTGGACATTCTAGAGGTGCTGAATTAGAAAAATAATCAAAAAAAGTAGTAATGTCCCATGAAGAAATTTTTGAATATCATTTTACACTGAGACCAAAGTCTGAAGATTAAACATATTTCCCTTTTCACCTTCACAGTCAGTGAATATTTATACTGACAAGTAAAAAATGAATTGACTCCTCCCACCAAGTTAATTATCTTCACCTTAGAAAACAGCTTCAAGTTCAATAAAGTTGGCACATGCAATTTTATGAATATCTAGTTGTTCTAAAAAATTACCTTCTAAATACACATTGCTCTTGTGACAATGTCTTTGAGAATATGTTATCTAGAGATAATTTTGTTTTATACCCAGATTTTTTGAAATTTCCAAAACAGACAGGATCAATAATAGGTATGTATATGCGACAAATAATACTCTATAGTGAAAAATAAAATATCAAAGACTCTCACCAAATTCTCAATGGAGAGTAAAAGAGAAAAAAAAAATGGAAGCTTCTAGATGGGACGTTAATATGAACTTTCCCAAAATGTAACACTGCCATGAAAAAATCCTTCACTCATTCAAGGCATATGACTAGAAAACTAATATCCATGGCATTGGATGCATTTATTTTCCTCCTTTGGAGATATAAACATCAGATCTTTTCCAAACCTTTTTAATAGAAAAATAAAAATAAAAAGACAATTACCGTCATTTAAAAACTAAATGGAGGAATAAAGCAAATAAAAAGAGGGGAGAAAAATTTCAAAAGCTCACTTTTCTCCTAATTTCTTTTTTTGTGGTGCTGGGGATTGAACCCAGCAAGGCAAGCACTCTACCAACTGAGCTGTAGCCCCAGCCCTCTCCTAATTTCTATAAGTACTGATTAAAGCTGCTACTTTAGGAATATTATTTAAGAGTCATCTTTTCAAACTCTAATGAGTCTCACCAACAGGGTATGACAGCTAATTCCAGATTTATGTGATGCAGATATTGTTCAAAAGCTCAGTCCTGACTCTAGCATTAAATTTCCAAATGCTTTCCCAGTGGTACCTCAAACTCAAAACCATTAATTAAATAGAATGAACTGACTTTTCCAAACTTACTTCCACCACCACCCCATCCAAGTTAATATATTTCCTATACTTTAGAGAATAGCTCCACATTGAATTCACCTCCCAAGAGTCATACTGCTTTTAGAATCCTTTACTGACTCCTTGTTGCCTACAGAAGAAAATCCAAACTGTGTATCATGCATTAAAGACTCTTTGTGGTAAGTTCTCCATCTCTTCAGTCATATACTTTTGCTTTCTGCTATATAATACCATGTGTTCTAATCTTTCTAAAATATCCGCAGGTCCCTGGAATATAAAATCTTCCATAAAAAATTTAAAAATACAAATTATAGTTAATATGGAATTAATATACCCAAATTATAGACCTATAAACATATTTTTAAAAATCCATTTTTAAAAAATCTTCCCTATGCTTGGAAAGTCTAGACCATCTGGAAAACTCTCATTAGTATTTTTCTATTTCTTCATCAGTAAGAGTTGAGCAGTGATTCCTCTAATTTCCTTTTCTTATAGGACCTATGCTTTGAATATTCCTCTTGTGATATATTAATCTTGCCTAACATGTTGCTCTTTGCTAGTTTGCTTCTGTTTTCCCCAAATCACTCATCTTGGGCAATTTTTGTCTTATCCATTGCTTAAATCCTTAACCTGCCATGAAATACCTAACAGCCAGTAGAATTTCCAATAATTTGCTGAATTGATTCACTTATTATTGAACAACTGGGTTCTGGTTTTCCTTTGTTCTGTTTGTAAATCTCTAAAGTTAACTCTGGAAAAGACAAGAATGGCACGTCATCTAACGGTGGTCCCCTTCCCCTCCGTCTCTCCCTCCCTGCCCCCCCTCTTTCTTTGTCTCTCTGTTCCAAACCCTAAACTTAATGGCACATCTTCTAACAGTCTACTTTATTAATTCATTTACTTAGCCTTTTTAGTCCCCTAAAACTATGTTTGCCTCTAAACCAACTTAAGCCAATAAGATAATGCTACACACTTATTCCTTAAATATTCAAGGTGAAACTTTTTGTACACATGCTAATAGCAGTTTTACTTCTGTCCCTGTTTGTCAAACTCAACACAATAAAGGAATTAAAATTTAAAAATTAAATGAAACAAAACTTCATAAGGAATTCTGGGAAATTTTTAATATAGACCCATGACCCAATATAAAGAATTCTATTATGGATGTCTTATCTTCACTGAAAAGGATTCTAACCCAACTTTAACCCTCATAGTACTATTTTAGAAGATCCCTAAATTCTCAGATGCACTGGCCAATACCAGATACTGAATAAACTGAAGAAAAAACATTTTATGTACTTGTTCATTCACCCATTTAAAGTAACAATTAATTACTATATGTTTACCATTCCATAATATAGCAAATGTTAGAAACAGTAAACAAAATCATCACACAATAAACTAATTAAGAGAAACCTTTATTCATGGAACTTTCCAAACAGAAGAAAATTTAAGATGCTTATAAATATGAACTGAATACATGCTATTACAAAACTACAGCTATTTATGGATATAATTTTTAAACGTTCATTTAAGCATTATGTAGTTGTCTGCATGTCATTTCATGAAGGAAAGAAAAATTAAGGAGAAAAGAAATATAGGGTGTAACAGAAATGATTCACAGTATGAGTTACATAATCATAGTTTCTACAATGGAATTTGAACCGCAGGAAGCACATTTGGTGTATGCTTGTAGAAGACTTACACTAAGGGCATTCTTCTACTACCTCTGTCAGCAAATGAATGGCTTCTGAGAATACATTCCAAATTAATGCCCCAGCTGTTCTCATGCTTATAAACAGCTGCTGTTGTGACTGCCTAACACTTATAGTAGTCTGTCAGCACTTCTAATCTCTGCCATTGCAGACAAGCCACTCAGCAAAGGCCTCTACTGCACTTCCAAGGGAACTATTCCTCAACTAAGAACAGGGTGGTACTTGAGTTGCCAGCTGTGAGCCTCAGAGCTGCTGGCCCCAAGTTGCATGTCTCCCAACTGCTAATCATTCTCTCCAAAAAGTTAGCTTAATAAAATACCCTTGTATAGAAATTTTCTGAAATCATGATAGTATTTAATAGAAAATTAGTTCAATCTACAAAAATACATTCCATGGATGTTTTAAAAGCATATCTATTTTATAAAGAAATGCACCTCTGCATGAATAGAACAAAAAGAGAAGAATCTGAAGAAAATGGAAATCAAAATTTAATGAAGGACTATACCAGTAACCTAAAGGTAAAGATTCTACATGACATTTATTTTTGTAATTATGAAACACCAATGTGGTTTCAAAAATATTAAAAGGCCATTTAAATACATCAAATTAAGATTCCCTGGTATACTTGTTCAGATTTCTGTACTGAATTACTTTCTTGAGTGGTTGAATGTATTATGTATTCTTCCTTATTAAACAAAAGCAGTTACATAGTGTTATCCTACTTCTGTGATCTTAGTTATAAGAAGAAAAAGTATTAACTAAATATGCCAATTAATTAATAAAGAGCATTCAATAAAAATATTTTGGGGTTCCATTTTTTTAAAGTGCACCTATATTTCTTATATTAGAATCAAGTGAATATATACATATTACTTAATATTTACTATTAATAACTAAAGAAAATATTTGTTGTTAGTAATAGCTTTTCAAAAGTACCTTGATCTTTGTGTTTCTAAAATTTTTCCCAGTCCATTTATTGATCTGAAATAAATAAAAAGCAAAAAAAGTAAATATTCATACTGTTGTTTTCAAAGCACACAAATCACATTATTTCTAAAACAGGAAGGAAGGAAACATAAATATAACTGCAACCAGAAAAACTGAAAGCAGAAAATAAAAGTTGCATTTTGTTATGTTTAATTATTCTTTCCCTTCAAACCCTAAATCTGTTATATTCTATTCATGCATTAAGAAAACATCATATGTAAAAATCTACTATACAACTGATAGACTAGGGATGAGTTTATGATTTACAAAAAACCATTCACTTCAGAAAAAAATGATTCATAAATAATAATTCTAGCAAACTCTCAATATTTTTAGTGATAGCATTTTTCCCCAGGCACAACATCATGGAAATGGCTATATACACACTAAAAGGATGGTATATGACTCTCTTTGTATGACACCAAAAATTACTTGTTAATTTCTTTTCAATACATTGAACAATCTATTTATCTTTATATCATCAATTCCATAGTCTTTAGGGTTACTTGCCCAAGATATGTGGTACTTCTTCAAGCTTATTCTCAAGGGTAAGGCTTCCTGCATAGGGTGATTCTGAGGCAAGTCTCCACACTACTTCTTTCAATTATTTACAAAATTCTTCATCTTCTCTTTTGAATATATTCTATAACCTGATAGTCATTTCTCCCAAAGCATGTTTAACTTATTTCCTCAAATCTGATTTTGAGTCAGGCACAAGTCTCATGTACAACAGAGGGTAAAAAAAAAAAAAAAAAAAAAAAAAAAGCCCCCCAAAAGGCCTGAAATTTATCAAACTGTTTTTTCCAAATTCTTTTCTGGTACTGTTGTAATGTACAGACTGGCAAAAACAAACAAACAAAAAAAAACCTGGCTAATCATTAATAATGCCAGTGCTAGAGACCCAGCTTAGATATAAAAGCTAGGTGATATTAATTACTCCTTTTATGGCAAAAATGTTTGCCAAAGAGATGATATTCTTCTGAGTAAAATTTAAAGATATGACTATTAATAAGAACAAATATAAAGAAAAGTATGAATTTCCTTTTTCTCCAGTCACTATTCATTATAAACAATCCCTTGATGAATCTTACATTTATTGATTCAATTTATAACATATACTATATCAACTAGCACAATAGATTCAGAAGTTGTAAATACTAGGAGGCTGCGTCTGTCTCCCACTCTCACAGCCACTGCAGTACACTGAGCTCCATAGAGACAGCACCAGGGCAAGTGAGAGCTGGAGAGGCACTAGGCAATTCTGTGCCTTGCTGAGGAAAAATAATTAAACATGGGCAAAGGAGATCCTAAGAAGCCAAGAGGTGAAATGTCATCATATGCATTCTTTGTGCCAAGTTGCCAGGAGGAGCACAAGAAGAAGCACCCAGATGCTTCAGTCAACTACTTAGAGTTGTTCAAGAAGTGCTCAGGTGGAAGACCACTTCTGGTAAAGAGAAAGGAAAATCTGAAGACACAGCAAAAGCAGACCAGGCCCCTTATGAAAGAGAAATGAAAAACTATATACCTCCTAAAGGGGAAACAAAAGGAATATCAAGGATCCCAATGCACCCAAGAGGCCTCCAATGGCCTTCTTGTTCTGAGTATCGCCCAAATCAAAGAACAACATCCTGGCCGATCCATTGGTGATATTGAAAGAAACTGAGAAAGATTGGAATAACACTGCTCCAATGATAAACAGCCTTATGAAAAGAAAGCTGCTAAGCTGAAGGAAAAATATAAAAAGAATATTGCTGCCTATAACGGAAAACCTGATACAGCAAAAAAGGGAGTTGTCAAGGCTAAAAAAAAGCAAGAAAAAGAAGAAGGAAGATGAATAAGATGAAGAGGATAAAGAGAAAGATGAATTAGATGATGATGATGAATAAGCTGGTTCTAGCAGTTTTTTAATCTTGTCTATAAAGCATTTAATCCCCTTGTACAAAACTCACTCCTTTTAAGGAAAAAAATTGAAATGTAAAAAAAAAAAAAAAAGAAGTTATAAATACTAAGTAAGGTAATTTTTGGCCATTATGCACAAGCACTGTACCCATTAAAGATGGCCAGTAATAAAAGCTATTGAAAGTCTCCTTATAAATTACATTTACTATGTTAGATCATGCAAATAAGTCAAAACAAAGTCCCTGAACTCTTTAACTTCCTTTGAAAAGCCGATCTTCCGTTTCAAAAAGAATGGCAGTCTCCACGACAGCAAAATGACTGTTGCATTATTTAATACATAATCAAATATCATTCATATCGCCTTGCTGATGCACACTTAAGACATTAAAACAAATTGGAAGATAAGGCATAGCTAATAATCACGGAAGATATAAAGTCAACAACAATTCATGTAAAAGTGAGACCACCAGAGTTAGGGACACTTGATAAAAAGGACATAACTGGAGAGGGAGAGAGAAAATAGGCTCTATTGAATAGATAAAATTGCTGAGAGAGAAGATGAAGGTCTCTGAAATTGGCAAAGCAAGAAAAACATTATGAACAATGCAGGGATTTGGCAAGACCCATTCACAGAAAAGTAAATTAACAATCTTGGGTAAAGTCAGGGGGACTTGATGTTAGGAAGGAGTAAAAGAGAAGACAGGAAAAGAAGAATGGAGTCAGAGGATCCTGAATATCAATCTGTGAATTCTGAACTATTTTCTGCAAATAATGGAGAATAATTTTATATATTTCTATTATATAGCAATCTATTGGCCAACAATATATGAGATTTCTTAATGTCCTTGAAGCAGGTCAACCTTGAACTTTAAGTATCTACAGGGCAATAGTCATAGTAAAGATACTTTGTATATTGTATTTGGGGTACTTAAAAGATTTATAATTTCTGCCTTATATTCTTCTTTGGACTTTAAATTTAAAATAAAAATTATTCACATTAATCAGATACCATGTGATGTTCTGATGCATGCATATATTGTGTAAGACTTAAACCCAGTTAAATATCCTTCTCCTCAAACATTTATCATCTCTTTATGGTGAAAATATTCGAAATCCCATCTTCTAGCTTCTTGATCTATATGGTACACAGCTGCTATCTACTATACCTAATGATTGCTCTTAATTTGTTTAGCTCCTCTTCTGAAATCAAGTCTGTTTTATTGATGAGAATGATATCTGCCAAAGCAACTTGCCTAAAATAGCAAACAAAGAACAGATGTCAAAAGAAAAATGTTGAGATTAAAAATAAATACAAATAAGTCATTCAAATAAATATATCAGTTGAGAAATACTTAGGGTTCTACTGCAGTGATCCAGTGTACTCCGAATCTACTTATTCTTCAGACAGTACAGGGGAATTGCATTTATCACTATACAAATTCAGATTTCACATTATACTATTCATATTCTTTATTATAGTATTCATTCATTTACTAAGTACCCTTAAAACTCTGGAGCTATAAAGATAAGCCCCAAAAAGTTTATAATCAAAAGGATGATTTTCAACTGATAATTATCTTTATGAAGAGGCATAAAATTCAGAAAGCCAAAGAAACGAAAATAAGGAAAATTTAGTTACTAAAATATCTCAATGTTTACTATAATTTTCAAATAGAAAAAAGTTCACTTAACATAAATATACATTAAACAGTTTTGTTTAAAAAACTACACTTCAGAAGATACATCAATATATATCTTCTTCATCAGTACAAATTATATATTATCTCTGTAAAACAGATACACAGAAATTCCAGTTAAAGAATACAGCTGACAGAATGCTACATAGCAAAACAGTTATTATAATTGGAAGTTCTATTTTCTATTAACTAGAGTAGTGAAGCTAAGGAATCTTTCAATTTTCCTAAATTCTTCAGGAAATGTTAAAAACTAGACTATTAGTGTCTGAGTCTTATGCTACATCAAAAACAAAATCAAATTCTCATGAACATATTTCTATTTAAGTAATTTTATATGAATAAAGACAGAATGTACATATCTGCAAATACAGTCTTTAAATTAGAGGACTTTAATGCTTAAGCTATTTTTGGCTTTTGTTTTTGTTTTTGTGGTGCTAGAGATTGAATCCAGGGCCTTGTGCATTCGAGGCAAGCACTCTACCAACTGAGCTATATCCCCAGCCCATCTTCTTTTGGCTTTTATAACATTTTGCTATTTTCTATTTGGCTTATAAATATTTTCTATAAAACACTTTCATAAGGAAAAACATTACAATAATGTTTAAGTTCATTCTAATTTGAATCATAATTACATATCAATTGCAGTGTTTAGGTAGGATTACAAAACAACGGGTATCATATTCCAAAATGATAATCAACTATTTGCTGTTGTCTTTATTTTTTATGTCAACATCATCTGAACCAAATCCCAGGGGAGTCTTACTCTTAAACCCAGCAGCATATTTAGTGAGTGTCATCTACCTCAAAACCTGTATCTCATTAGCAAGAATATGCTCAGGGCAGGCAAGTTAATTTAAATATTTATAAATCTAAAGACAAATCAATAAGGAACATAAAGTTACTTAATAAATGTTTTAAGTGCCAAGTTAAAAGCATTTACATATTCATCTATTCTGAATAACAATGAATACTGAGGCAGTTTTTAACACCATAAACAAGTTAATGATTTCTCTCTCTTTTTTTTTTTTTTTGTAATAATCTTCAATTCCAAAGAAACTGGATGAGAATAAGAACATATTTTTAGTAGGGTGCAGTGACACACACTTGTAATCCTAGCAGCACATGAGGCTGAGGCAGGAGGATTTCAAGCTCAAAGCCAGCCTCAGCAACTTAGCAAGGCCCTACGGTAACTTAGCAAGACCTTGTCTCAAAATAAAAAATTTAAAAAGGGCTGGGGATGTGGTTTGGTGGTTAAGAGCCCCGGTACCAAAAAGAAGAAAAAGAAAAAAGAAAGAAAATATTTTATCCTACTATTTCCCAAATTCCTCATAAAGCATTCTGGTGTCCAGCATTCACATTATGCTACAATATCAATGGTTTTAAATAAAATGTCAGTTATTAATTCATTATGAATAGATAGAAAAAAAGAAAATAAATTTGCTTTAACTGTTTTCATATTTGTTTTGTGGTTTCATATTACTAATTTTTCAATTAGTCAGCAATCAATATTTTAAGTATGAGTACCTAGTAGCTTCACTGATTAGGCCATCAGGTTTTTCTTCTGTTAAATGCTAAATAAAAACAAAATTTATAAAAAGTTACTGTGGTATAATGCAAAATCTAATGTAAACACAAAGAATTTTACTTCAGAGAAATCTTTCTTGCCTCTAAAAACTATTTTGTGTTTAAATTTTTTTCTTTAAAAAAGTATTTTCTTAATTGACAGGAAATAAACTATACATCTTCATGGTGTGATGTTTCAGTATATTTATACACTGTATAATGTTCAACTCAGGCATTTAGATTACTCATCATCTCAAACAGTTATCATTTCTTTATAATGAGAATATTCAAAACACTCTCTTTTTGCTATTTTGAATTATATGACACAATACTCTTGACTATAATTACTCTTCTGGGTAATTATAGTTACACCACAATTATTCCTCCAATCTGTCTGTGACTTTGTATCCATTAACTAATCTTTCCCTTCCCAATTCCCTCTCTAAACACTATTTGCTAGTTCTCTAAGCTTAGCTTTTTTAGATTTCACATGAGCGAAATCGTGAAAAATTTGTCTCTCTGTGCCTGGCTTATAAGACTAACTATTCTGCCTGAAATCCTTTTTCTCCATTTCATTTTTGTTTCCTACAGTGAAACTAAAGGGTTTTTTGGAGAGAAAGGGGCTTAGGATTTTGAATTCCTGCTCTTTTTCTTAAAAAGAAAACCCCTCAAATGAATATAAAAAATATGTAAAGCTATAGTTCAGATTTTAGGTATTTTCCTTTTTATAAAACTGCTCATTCTAAATTATTGATTATTACTTATAAAAGAATAACCATTGAAATTATACCTTTTAAAAAGCTAACATGCTTCCTTCACTCCATTCCTATATTCATGCCCAACTCCTCTCCCTCAAATCATGTATAATATGAACTTAGTATTGTGCCTTTTAAATTTCCTAAAAAAAAAGAAAGCTATGGGAAAGACACAGCCCTAATAATTCTGGCCTAAAAGCAGTTTATTATTTGTAAATACAGAGTGATTTGATCTCTCCAGTGCAATTGCCTATCTTGCTATTTCTCCAATCAGGCTCACTCCAAAAAAATATTGACACTGACTTAGACACCCATGAGATTATAATAGTGTTCATTTTCTGGTAGCAGAGTCCCCTCCCCCATAATCCTATTTAGAACTCAAAAAGTAATCAATGCCATAAGATCTTCTGGAAAAATTATGTTTTCACCTGCACTACCTCAGCCCTCCACACAGATTCCCTATTACAATAAAAAGCTAGTTACTGAGAGAGGCAATTGTAGTAAATAAATACTCTTTAAATTTCAATTAAACTTCTTAAATTATTAAATTCTTTTACATATGCTATCTCATTTAGACTTTAACTATTCTTATTTTATAAAGGAAGACACTAAATCTCACCATCACAGAATACCAATCTATACACTATGAGAGGGCTATTATTACTATATTTGTAATAAAAAACAGAAGTCAACAAAATTTTAAAATTTTCATAAAATCCTTTTATGTCACATAAAATAAGTCTTGTACACAATGTCACAGGTTAATAATTTGCATAAAAAAATTAACAATTACCTAAATTAATATTCAAATTAAGTTTCACAATTCATTCGGAGGTGACCGCTAAAGTACTTAGATAGTTTAGTACCTAAAGGAAAGTTGGTAATAATTTAACTTAATAATCTTGGTTAAGACTATGGAAAGAGAAACTTTTTCCTTTCTTTAAGCTTACCAAATACTATTTAGGGGGAAACAAAACTAAACTAAAATTATGGGAATGATACACTCATTTTTTCTTGGAGAACAATCTTATATACTCAGGGGCAGAACCACTCTGCAATTATTATGGAAGTCATAGAACTTGGAGAGTATTGTATCAAAAATTATTCCATGCCAGAAGACCAAGTTTAATATTTTTCATTATTATTCTTGACCCAAGGCCTCTAGAGAATACAGCTATTAACAGACCCTTTAATATTATCTAACTCACAGGCCCAACAAACCTTCCTTGAATGAATATTAGTTAACACCTCCTATTTGTTGACATAGATTCATAAATGTTGTTATCTGAAAAGTTCTATTAACATGTAACAACAAATCCCTTTTCACTGAAAAGCAAATCTCTTTAACAATTATACACTGTAAGCAAGGCATCTGACCTTGAATGATCCTGTAATATTGAAAATTCTTTCAAAAGCCTTAAGAATTTTTCAAGACATTATATTTTTGACCTTTTGGGAGCCCCATTTGGGGTTATCTGGCTGTGAGTTGGTTAGGTGTAAAAAAAGATATAAGAATTAAAAGATTTGTTTTTTTCATTTCTATCCTAAATATAACTAATAAAAAAGTAGTTTTACAATTACTCTCATTGTTTTGCATCCATTTACTTCTCCATAAGATTAGAAAATTTCATTCAAAGCAAACTGGGGTGGACTAACATGTACTACCTCTAGACAGTCAGGAAGTATTAAATACAAAAATAAGCTAAAATCCCCAAAATAAAAGTCTATCAATATGCATAATTCTATCAAGAATATGCCTAATAATAATAATAATAGTCATAAAGAGACAAATATCCTGTCCTATCGATATATGAAAGCTATACAAACATAAAAAATAATAAACACAGCTGGGCATGGTGGTGCACATCCATAGTACCAGCAATTCAGAAAGTGGAGACTCAGATTGCAAGTTGAAGGCTAGCCTCAGCAACCTAGTGAGGCTGTAAGCAACTTAAAAAGACCCTGTCCCAAAAATAAAAAGGGTTAGGGAAGCTTGGAGCATTGGTGCACTCCTATAATCCCAGCAGTTTGGGAGGCTGAGGCAAGAGGATTGCGAATTCAACGCCAGTCTCAGCAAAAACGAGGCACTAAGCAACTCAGTGAGACCCTGTCTCTACATAAAATATAAAATAGGGCTGGGAATGTGGTCCAGTGGTCGAGTGCCCCTGAGTTCAATCCCCAGTACCGAAACACAAAAACAAACAAGGGCTGGGGATGTGGCTCAGAGGAAAGTACTTCTAGTTTATATCCCCAGTACCAAATAAATAAATAAATAATAAGAAATGCATACTAACATTCAGATATCAACTCAACATCTCCCTTATAAACCCTCTTACCTTCACAAGTGAAACTTGCACCAAAACAAAACTAAAATATACATCTGCTCTTCAAAAGAACATTCTACAATATTTGGTCATTAAGTCAGATGATTTTTCATTTATCAAATACAATGTAGATTTGGCATCTATTCTACCTGCATAGGCAAAGTCTGCAAACTTTTTTCTAAAATATTTTATATTGCACATATGTCCAAAGGATTCCTCCTTTCTGCTTAGAGACTGTAGCTTTTGCTTTTATATAAAAAAGACTAATAATTTGTACTAATAAAACATATTCAAAAGGTAAAGCTTCAAACTCCCAACTTGCCCTACCACAAGAAACAAAGGGGAACAAAAGGATAAAATAGGGTCTGAGATGTTGGTCAAAGGGTACAAAGTCTCAGTTATGCAGGATGAATACATTCTGGAAAGCTAATTATAGCATGATGACTATAAGTAAGACTACTAGATTAAATTCTTGAACTTGCTGAGCTTAAATATTAAATGTTCTCACCCCACACCTCACTTCAAAAAGTGGTAACTATGTGAAATTATGTGTCCATTAGCTTGATTGTTTCACAGTATTTTTCACTACACACACATACACACACACACACACACACACACACCTCAAAACATTAAGTTGCACAATTTATTGCTACTTTTTTGTGTCAATTATAACTCCACAAAGTTGTAAGGAAAAAAAGGAACAAATTCCGAGTATCTTTTTTTTTTTTTTTTAAAGAAATAAAGAAACAATTTGGACAAAGAAGAAGAGGAGGAAGAGGAAGAGAAAAAAGCTAATGGGGCTGGGATTGTGGCTCAGTGGTAGAGTGCTCGCCTAGTATACTAGAAGCACTGGGTTCGATCCTCAGCACCACATAAATATAAAATAAAAAATATTGTGTCAACCTAAAACTAAAAAATAAATATTAAAAAAAGTTCACTAGCTAAAGAACACTGTTGTAAATGAAAGCAGAAATACATCTAGTGTCAAAGATGTCAGACATCAATGATTTAAAAAAAAAAAAGGCAGCAGCAGCTATTTCTTTCAAATGGATTGGTTATAGATCTAACACAATTTCAACTTTTAAAAAATTATTGCAGGGGGCTGGGATTGTGGCTCTGTGGTAGAGTGCTTGCCTAGCATATGTGGGGTGCTGGGTTCGATCCTCAACACCACATAAAAATAAAATAAAGGTATTGTATCAACTACAACTAAAACAAAATATTTTTTTAAATTATTGCATAATGTCTATTTATTTTTCCAGGCTTTTCTAAGCAAACTGTGTTCTGACTGAATTGTTTCAACAGCTTGTGTAATATAAAAGAAGAACCAAAAAGAACCCTCTCACTTGACCTTTCCTACATAACTTCATTCACTGATTCTATTGCATTAAATGCTGTCACATTTGTAGAATTGAAAAGAACAATGTCAGTAGCCCAAGTGTCAAGTCCTGAGAATAGAGAGCTGTCATTTTAAGTTGTCCAATTCTTTGCCCATGATTAAAAAATGAATATTTCAGATCAATGGGTGACAATCCCATTAGAGTGATAGCCCATGATATCAATTACCACTTCAGTTTCAATTTGGCTGGCTGGCCACAGGGTACCATTTCTCAGCTTTACTTGTGATGGGCTCGCTCTGTGAAGCATGACACCCTTAAATTGCTGCCCATTATCCAAGTGTCATTACTTGTACTGCCTCAGAATTCTCTGAATCACAAGCAGCTACTGAGGTCAAGCTTTGCAACCAGAGGAATTGGACAAGTTGGCAAATTCTTTATATAAAGGCAAAGTTATTTATCTGGCATCCGACTTAGAAAATCTAAAGTTTCCATTATCTTGACAGTATGTCAGTTTTGTGCAGGTATATTGATTTAATAATTTAAGAGGTTTTATCAAGGTGGCAGGGGGTTAAATGTATACCGTGTTTGCATTATTCAGAATGTTGCTTTGGGTTTTTGCTTTTTTTTTTTTTCCTGCTTCTACCATGCTACTAACAGATTCTATTTAATTCCTTTGTATACCCAACTATACATATAAATTATTCTCAAAGTCATAAAATACATAAAGAGTTTGACTTCCAGTATGACACATTAAGTTTATCAAAAATAAACAAAACAACATCACAAATGAAATGACCTATCTATCCTATAGGTATCACAAATTTGGGAATAAATTTGTAGAGGAACCATGTATTCAAACATGCCTGTAATATTCAAGATGAAGAATTTACTTTTTGTTTTGCTTTGCTATCTCCAAGATACTTTGCTAAAAAGGTGATTTCAGAACATTCAGTCATTAGAATATTTTTGAGCAAAATATTTGGAATTGTTCTTTGAATCTTTAGACAATTCATAAATTGAGATTCTAAACTCTAAATAAGAAAGTACTGCCCAAACTTCTCAAATTAGGGTGCTTTATCCCAGGAGGAAGTAAATGACCAGAAAAGGAGTATCAGTGGCCATTTGACAAGCCTGACATACCTTCTTAGAGCATAATGTCATTGGAAATTTAGAAGAAAAACAAACTTTAAATATTAGTAAGTTTAGATATATCGTAGGGTAGAATACAAAACTAACACAGACTTTTAAACACTGGGTTTAAACTTACAAAAGATTATTATTTTGGACCCCAGATTGAGGTGCTGGGACAGAGGTGCTG
Organism: Marmota marmota marmota; assembly: GCF_001458135.2. NCBI lineage: Eukaryota > Metazoa > Chordata > Mammalia > Rodentia > Sciuridae > Marmota > Marmota marmota. Next base: position 10,611,682 of record NW_025999998.1, on the reverse strand, counting down.
AGGAAAGAGATGCTGAGGACAGAGGATAATTTCATGCTCAGAGGCCTTTATTGATGTTTCACTTGGGAAGTCAGAAAACACTATTTTATTTTATTTATCCATATGTTTTAAAAGATCTCACTAAGTACATTTTATAAATTGAGGCCAATTAAATGTAGTTGATGATCTTAGTAGTTAACAAAAACATTCACAGCAGGATATCTTTTGATTTAAGATTTCTCCTCACTAATCCCATACACAAATTCTGATTTCTTCAAAATGAGGCAAAGAAATATTTTTTAAAACCTCATTTCCAGCTTGTGTTTGATAGCATTTATAACAAAAAATAAGATCTCATATGCTTTTACCATGTTCAATTTCTTCTATCAAACAGGAATACTTTTCAATACTGGGGTTGAATTCTAGTGAGGAGTTACACATACCCAAACTTTATCCTCATCCCATATCCTTATTACAAAATATATCCCAAATTTTGTGCCAATATTAAACTAGACAAATAGAAAAGAAATTCTTAACTTAAAAACACAAGATAATTTAATAACACACAAATTGCACCTACTATTCAGGATAACTTTTGAAAAACATTTTTGTTAAGAAAGGTTTCAAACAAATACAAACAGAAAAAATAATACAATCAACTCCTATATTCCTAGCTCTCTGCAAACAATTAGCAACCTATAATCTTCAACTTACTTTTAATCCATATTTTGAATCTACAACAGTTATGATACCTACAAAAGAATAAACATTTTAATCATCCTTTATTAAAAATATGTTTATTAATATTGTATAATTACACTTGAGAAGGACAATTAAAATTAATCTCAGTTCAAGAATGCTCTTCAATAAAACAAAGAATTTTTTTTCTTACCAGTGCTGCAATCTAATTCAATCCCAGGAATAAGTAAATGCATTTCAAATATATATAGAGTGCTAAGCACTGTTTTAAGAGACTATAAAAATATTTTAAACATTTAAATTATTATGTAAAGATTTGGGGCATTGTAAAATATTTTATTCCTAATCTCTTACCAAATCTAGCTCACAAAAATGTTATATATATATATATATATATATATATATATATATATATATATATATATATATATATATAT
>NW_025999998.1:10595964-10610546 GCF_001458135.2 Marmota marmota marmota | reverse complement strand
AAAAAAAAAAAAAAAAAAAAAAAAAAGACCAACTTTTACTACACACAAATCAAACAGTAAGCTTCTACCTATGCCAAAATAAGTTATGAGGAGATATTATTAAACAACTTCAACACTATGGCTATGTGCACATAGGGCTTATTTTCATTTTCTCATCTCCTAAATATGAAAATTATATGGTTCACAAATAATGAATCATCTCTCTAAGGAAAAAGTAAATGAGATGCAAATAATTCAAAATCACTTGTCAAAAAAATTACATTGTAATTTTTATAGGAGAAAAAGAACAAGAAGTAAAATTATAAACTCACTGGTATTATTAATTAATCCTCACACTACTTATTTAGCACTAGCACAAAACTTGGGTTTCAGGAAAAATTATTTCTGAATAAGAAATTAAAACTTGTTTTTGACAGAAACTGGTTCAGCACCAAACCACACACCCTGATTACTATGCCACAACACAAGAAAAAGGAAACTGACAGCAAGGAAAGTATTTGATTTTTCAAAGCATCACAGGCCCAGTTAGTGACAGTGCTGTCTAAAAGAATGAGCATAAGGGGAAAACAAGGATAACTGAACTCATTCCACTGTCTAAAGCTGTCCACCTACCCTGACAAGATGTGGTCCCCCAAGCATCACTCTGTCAACAATGAAATACCTGTCAGCTGTTTACAGTGATTACTCATGCAAGATATAGCAAGGGCCACAAGATCTAATGGTTTCCTGATACCTATTGATTTTTTTCCCAAAAACTTAATAGTTTTCCAATTCGACTGAAATAGGATCTGTGAGTAACAGGGGCTGAATCAATGTCTGTCCTTTTCAAGGAAATTACTTTACCATGACAATTATTTAGCTTAGAACTGGAGAGTGTCAGTCTCCTAGATGGGAAACAACTGAATTGCCAATAAGAATTTTCTTTACTTTCTTGACTAAAAACATGGTTTTAATTAATAAGGGAGAAAAAGTAAATCCGTGTGATTATTCTAAATAGTAAGTCACAGAAAATGTATTAATTTTTCACTCAGCAAAACACTTAACATCATCATTTTATAATTTTAAAAAATGCACTGATTTCTATTCAGATAAATAGCTAGTAAGTTGTACCATAATGTTTGTTATTATTAAGTTGAACTGTAAAAGTACATTAAAGCTTTTATTCTAAATCTATTATTGACCTTTGATGTAATTCTTGCAAGCCTAGAAAAGAAATATTTAGAATTTGGAATGTAGGTGTATAGGAGGAGTAAAGATAAGTAAATGAAGTGGTGCTTTTTCTCCCCAGGGAATATTTGCCAATGTCGGTAGAAAGTTTTGGTTGTTCCTAGGGTGATGTTACTGGCAGTTAACAGGTGTAAGCCAGGGATACTGTAAATATCCTATAATGCCCAAGACAGCTCCCCACCCGCAAAGTATTTATCCAATGCAAAATGTCACTGTGCCAAGGCTGAGGAACTGAATAGATTATAGAATCTCCCTTCTTCAAAACCTAATAAAATAAAAATAATAAAAAATTTTAAGTCAAAATTTTATCAGCAGCAACCTAACAATAAAAAAAGAACATACATCCTCCTACCACAAATTTTAAACAGTGACAGTCAAAATGAAAACAAAGTCTACTTTCACCCCTAATAAGAGGTTTTAAGAAAATAGTTTACAAAATCCTAGTACTTTTGAGAAATACCACCCAAAATGCAACAAGTGGAACAGAGGGAAGAAAAAGTAACATAGGGAAAAGCAACTTGAAAAAAAAAAAAAGCCATAAAAGTTTCTAGCCATCTCTACCTTTGGGGTATAAAGTCACTTTCTAGGGCCGAGAGCAAAAGGAAGCACGAGTTCTGAGGTCCAAAGGGGTGTATTGGGTATTTTAAAACAGCAGAACCTAACAGCAACATTGCCCCATGTGGCTCTTTAGATGATCTGTTTTCCTTTTGCTTCCCTCTCCCCCACCACCAACAATATCCAGTTTGCAAAATGGGACTAAAGAGAAACATGTTTGGATAAGATGAAAAAGGTATTAAAAGGAATTCATCATGAATACATCTAAGTAGATAAAAGCTCTCAGAGCATCCCAGATCAAGCACAAACACACATTCAACCAGGAAAAGCAAAAAATTAAAAGAATGGAAGAAGGAAAAAAAAAAAAACTGAAGAAATGAATAGGGCATACATTTGACAAAGAACCCATTCTAGAAGAAACCATAATCCCAGAAACCAAAGAAAATTATGAAGAACTTCTTCATGACAAAAAAATTATTGATAATACGATGTTAATAAAAACAAGCTTGAAATAAAACAAGCCACAATAATATGAAAAGACAGTTTGTTACACTGAACAAATAAACTTGGGGTCAATATGACACCATTGCTTAACCAATTAATTCATTTTAAACAAATAAGGAATAGAACAGACACTGGTAGAAACAGAATTAATGACAAAAAGAAAGCCTTTAAATGATTACAAATGCAAAAGCAGATGAAAAGATGAATCAAAACAATTAGAACAGATAAAAGAACAAAATAAAACTCAAAATGCAGAAAATTGGCCTCATGAAGTAGAGTACCCCATAATCTGACAAAATTATTATTCATGATAATAAACAAGGATAATGTCCTTAAGTGAAGAACTAAGGGTATATTATAATTCAGAAGAAAATGATTATGAATGGTACTCAAATACTCAGTTTACATTACTGAACTTCAAAAATAAAAACAAGAATTTTCAGGTATTTTGGATGAAAAAGAAAGTCATTGGGGGGAGAGGTAGAGGACAGAAATCAGACTTTACAGTAATACTCAATATTCTAGCATAATAAATTATGGACCACAAAGTTCTAACAAAAGTGTTCTCAAAGGGTAATAACTGCCAAGTTGTTTTTCAGGAATGAAAAACATTCTCAAACATTAAAGGAAACAACAAGCATTGAAACTCAGACACTACAACACTCACAAATTCTTCCTGATAAAAGGAGAGGGCTGGGGATGTAACTCAGTGGTAGAATGCTTGTCTAGCATGCATGAGGCCCCGGGTTTGATCCTCAGCACCACCAAAAATAAGAATAAAAAATAAAACAAATCACTGAACAAGGACAACTGACCAATCTAAAAATTACTAAGAAACTATAGAAAAACACTTGCAAAACATGAGGGAAAGAAATTTTGACCCAAAATTGTATCCTTTAATATAAATATAATATTTATATAACTATAGAAATACAAGTAATCCTTTAAGTATAAAAACAAAAGACAAGTATTCTCAAACAAGGAAATAAGCAAGAATTCAAAGAATGCAACACTTGTAACTTGAAAAGATTACCTGACCATAAAACGCAGACAATCAGGAGATAAATTTGTGTGTGTATGTGTGTTTGTGTGCTGCTGTGGACTGAATTCAGGGCTTTGCTAGGCAAGCACTCTACCACTTAGTTACACCCCTAGGTTAATATTCATTTTAAATATTTCTCCAATATATCTATTTAAAAAGTCAAAAGAACAATATTCTGATTATTAATAATGTCATTTCTTACCAGGATCTGCTAACCCAGTAGTCTCTAACAGTATGTAATCAAATTTCCCCTTCTTCTGCATCAAATTCTCAATAGCTCTAAGGCCATTATCCCTGGAGAATAGCAAAATGTAATACATAGAGTTGATTACCTGAATATTTTTAAATGTTCATCATGAACATTTTAAAATATATTCAACAACACAACTCAAAAATACCTCTAGGCATGTGAAAATTTAACTTGCTCCTAAGTTTCTAATAAAATGTCCATTCAATATTTACAATGAGGAGAAGTAAATAGATGCATATACACACACAGGTTAAAAAAAATGTAATGAGTTAATACTTTATTAAAATTAAAAGCAGAGAGAACTTCATTTGACTAAAGTCAATGCTATAGTTTTATGAAAGAAAAAAAAATCAACATTCAAAATAATGATAAAATTTATTAGCCACAATAATTTAATAGCTAAAGGGACACTGTCATTAAATACCATTTAACTCTATTCTGAATTAGGGTACAAGATCAAATTTCCTTTTTTTCTTATAATACAAAAGTGAAGAAAAATACTGACTATATGACATTCTGGTTGTTTAAGAAAGTCAGTTATAACTTCATGCTTCCTAATTTATTTGACTCAAAGTCAACATATAGGAAGGAAATTATGTAGAAGAAATTAATTCACTAGAATATATAAAATCAATAGTACATGTGTTAGTTTCCATAATTTATCAAATATATGAGTTGCTACTATGTACAAGCTACTCTTCTAGGATTTATCACAGTTTAGTGAACAAAATAATGTCCTTGGAAACAACTAATGAAAGGTTACTTTTTGATAGTAATTTGTTTTTGTTTTAAAGAGATCAAATACTTGGAAATGAAATTAATGATATATAAAATTCAAAATAATCATCTTTTGCATATGATATGTGACTTGCACTCATGAGAAATTAGTAATGAAATAAACTTGAACACCTAATATAAAATTTAATAAAAGGAGGAAAGAATTCAAGCAGATAAAAAATAGTAAAAAAAGAACTTTAATAAAATACACTCTGCTAAGTTTATTTTCTATTTGAAAAATACAATGAAGCAAACAGTATGTAAATTCAGTTAATTTAATCAGGAAAATCAAAGATGGAAATATCAGTAAACATTTCTAGTAAGCTAAGAAACACATAGTGAACATATTCCTTACTTCACTGAACAGCAGAGGCAACCGTTTCCAAGTTCCAGCCACTCTTCATACAGCTCTCCACCTTGGCTGATAGCTAAGGATTTCTCTACTGCACTTCCTAGAAAAATTAACAAGATAATTTTACAACATAATCAACATAATCTCTTTAGATTATGTTCAATAGCTAACCAAAAATAAAGATGAGAATATTTAAATGTGGAGCAGATTTCAAAGCACAAATGCATTTTATAATTTTTATTCTTTCTTTCTATTCATGCAGCCTAAATATTTAAATTATAGTATTCTAGATTATTTTAGCTTTTCTTTAAGAAGATTTTAAGCCTGTAGAGAGGCAAATCCAAAAATCAATGAATATACCTATTTCCTCTTGAGGCCTCTTCTTGACCATTTCTATTTCTTGATAAAGTAGCTGCCTTGGAAGCATTTTTTTCTTGTCCATGGAAAACTTTCTAGGCAGACTAGTATGTTTTACATAATGGTTTTGGTATACCCTTTTGTCAACTGATAAGCCTGTCTTAACTACTTTTTTTTTTTATTCTTCCTATATCTTGTTTGTTTCTATTAGACAGATTATTCAAATTCCCAGTATAAGTATTAGTCCATTTTAAAGAAATTTATGATCAGAGTATCATGTGTTCATTTAAAAAATAAACTTTTTGTCAAATATACAAAAATTTCCTAGTAATAATTACCTCGGAAAGAATTTAAGAATGATTTTAAATGTTTACTTTTCCTGCAAAAAAAAGCCAAGGAAGAATCTTAAATGTCTGGGAAAGCAAATGGCCTTTGTCTCCAAAAGAGAAACCCATCGTTTTACACTTATATATATTTTTGTTCATATTTGAGGTAGATGATGATAAAGAGCTTTTAAAGGGATTGCCACAAAATTCAAGCTATGTGGAATGTTCATAAAACATGAAGAAAAATATTGAGAATGCTATGAAGGACAAATTTCTGAAAATGAATATCAAAAATGAAGAAAAGCAATGAAAAATAACACAATGAATGTAACCAGTGTACAACAGAAAATTAGTTAATAAGAAGTTAGAAAAGGACCAGTATGAGAAATCTCAGAGTTTATATGGGTAGGAAGTGTAGCACAATGATAGAATGCCTGTCTAATATGTGCAGGGTCCTGGGTTTGATCCCCAGTACTGCACAAGAAAGAAAGAAAAACAAATCTCAGTGTTTTTATTTTGTCTTTTCTCTTTAGTTTACTGAAATAAGAAATCACATTTGACTACCAGGTGTCCCATGGTGTCCATAAAACCTAGCTCTTTTACTCATTTACAATGGAAAAAGAGTAGACTTTAAGAAACGTTCTAACAAAAATTATGTTTTGGCTAAAATGTTAGATTTCATTAAAGTTAATACTTGTGTCTAAAACTGATGAACAGATATATTTCAAATATATTCATGAGCAGAAATACACAATATAGTTAGTACCAAAGCACCTTAGTGCCTTTAAAAAACAAAACAAACAAAAAAACTTTTCTTTCAAATAGTAAGATTTTTACCTCTGGAGACTGAGGTTGTAACTCAGCACTTGCCTAGCACATGTGAGGCCCTGGGTTCAATCCTCAGCACCATATGAAGACAAATAAATAAAATAAAGGTACTGTGTCTATCTACGACTAAAATATACATATATTGCATATATGTAGTATAAATTTTTTTAAAAAGAGAAAAGATTTTTACCTCTGGATTTATTTTGCATAAAAATGTATTTTAATTCTGTTGATATGAATTTCAAAGTTACACAAAATAAAAGTTTTAGAAATTATCTGATGTTAATATTCTAAATCCATAAAAGTACAGCTTAACAGAAATTAATCTAAACTTTTCAAAGCTATCCCTATCAGCATGCGTGCATTATAATACATACCATTTTCATTTTAAATACTGAATATCAATCAACCAGTAGAATAGACTGTCCTCTAAGTTACTGAAGCACGACATAATACTGAAATTTACTTACCTTCTCCAAATTCATTTAAAATAACTGCTATTTTTTTACTATGTTGTTCTGTCAAAATGTAGTTCAGAAGAGTTGTCTTTCCAGCACCTATAAAATACATTAAAGTAGCAAAATTCAAAGACTAATTTTAAAGGCATGAAAAGGATAATAAAAGTCGTGATTTTTTTAACAATTTGTGTGCTATTTTTCATACTTAACTATGGTACAAGAAATTCTAAAGGAAAAGATTAAAGCAATCTTTGAAAAGTATAATATGCTTTATATATTTTACAAATATTTACTAATACTACAAGTTAAATCAGTTTTTTAACCTAATTTTACTAAACGAATATGTCTTCTTCATAACTTATACAATACAAGGGAATCTAAAATTTCTATTAAATAATGAATTAATAATGATTTCAGAGGAATAAAATATAATTTATAAAATTCAAAATCTGTAATTCCCTTTTATATTATGACAATATTTCTGAATGGAGACGACTTGGTTTACTTCCCTAAACTTTACATCTAAATAACTATTTTTTGTATCATTATCGATTAAACATACACAAATTCAGGATGGCTATATTTCTACTTTTAGTATGCTTAAAGCAATCTATAAATTGTCATATATTTTATGAAACAGAAGTAAGAACTGTCAAGGAAAGATGGGAATATTCCTTATTTAGAAAGACATACTCATAAAGCTACACTAAGTTCCTCCAGTAGGTGGCGTATTAAACCTAGTATGTGTTCATTTCAAGTAGAAGAAAAACATTTATATTATGAACCAAACATATCAAAGTTCATAAAGGAATAAAGGAAAACTTCAATTGTGTAGTAACATATTTCAATTGCATGAATACATCCTTTATAATCTATTTTTGTTGGTGGACATTTGGGTTGTTTTCAGCATTTTATCACAGTGCTGCTAAAAACTTCTACATGTAGTTTACAGGCGTCCACTGAAATACATACTCAAGTTTTCTAGAGTATAACTAGGGAAACCAGTGTAAGTGTGAGAGAGAGGTCCGAACATGAGTAACACACAGGGCAATGACAGTGAAAGCTGAAATAAGCTGTGAATATAAAAAACCTTCTGATAGAAGAATTACTAGGGCTTAAGAATTAATCACATTATGAAGAAAAAGATTTTAAGATACAGTCCATTCTTTCAAAAGTATCTACTATGAACCATATTTATACTGGGTCTTGATGAAAAGTGTACAAGGCAAAGGTAGTATTGCCTACATGGAGCTTATGGGTGGGAAAAGATGAATTTAGATAAATAAAGAGGCAATTCAATTATGTCATAGGATGATAACATTCAACAGATGAACAAGATGCTACCCAGAACCCAAGACAGGCATAGCCAGAGGAGTAAGAAAAATATCCCAAGGGACTAAAATACTGAGTGCTTTTAAGAAGTAAAATTAGTTCAGTGTGCTGGGCCACCATTTGGCAGGCTGCATAGTTTAGCGAAAGCCAGATCATACAGGTCCTTGTAATTCACATTAAGGAGTCTGCACTTTAACTCAAGTAGAAGCCACTGAAGGGTTTAACAAATCAGAGTAACATTTATAAAGATCATTAGGGCTAACCTACAGAGAATATATTAAAGGGAAAAAAAAAAAAAAAAAGAACCTCAAGATTATGGTAGTTAGGAAGCTGTTAGAGCATCCCAGGTGGTTGGAATCACAGGAATAGAAGCATTTGAGGGGACAGTAACATGTAAATTGCTGAACATGTTAAGTTTTGGGATTTCTACAGGACATCAAAATTGAAACTATGTGGAAGTTAAGCTGAAAAATGAATAGGAAGAGATGGCTTAAAAAGCCAGAGAAATACACAGAAAAATGAGAAGAGAATCAAATAGAAACAGATGGAACAGTGCTTCAAAAAAATAAAATGATCAAGGGGTCAAATTGTATCCTAGATTTAGTAACAAGAAAGATGCTGACATTTAGTTCTCACTCTGGCACTTTAGACCATCATCTCCAATGCTTTACCAACTATACTGATACTATTAGTATGTTTTACACTATCTATGAAATTGATTTTTACCAGTAAGCAAAATGAGGGGGGCAAGTTTAAGTATACTGTTGTGGATAAGGAATTTGTTCAACTTCTCAGTAGTGTCACCTTTGAATAGTGGGGAAGTACCAAAAATCCATTCTTTTAAAAAAATCAGTTCTGAATAAAAGTGAGAATAAACTTACAATCCATTAAAAAAAAAAAAAAGGAAACATCAGTGATTTCTTATTTTTATGTAAAAGGCCCTCAAGTCCTCATCAGTCTCTAGCACCATCTAGGAATGTTGGTATTTCCCGGAAATAGTATCACTTTATTCACCTCTTTTAACTGTTTTCATCTTTTAAATATAGTCATGTATTTATTCTAGCCCTCCTATTTAACTGTAGGGTTTGTAAATAGCATTCTCAAACGTTTCGGCGAAAAATAAGGGCATAAACTGCCCTTCAGAAAATGGTACCATGTTCACAAACCTGTGGTTTCAAGTATCCCTGTGTAATCATGAACTTTCTCAGTTTGAGAAACACTCTTGGAGGGCAAAGATTTTATTCTTACTTTCTCTCACAGTCCTCTGCAAAGAAACCTCAATAAAAATGTTTGGGTTATAAGTACTTTTTCATAATGGCTAGAGGAGTTTCGCTCCTGGGGACGTGCAATATACCAAGGAATGTCCCTTAAGTGTGGGGCATTGTACAGACAGGGCAACTTTTAATGGCAAAATGCTTTTAAGGTGGGTGTTTCCTGCCCCGTTTTGCAGATGAGAAAACAAGCTCAGGCAGGTGACCAGTATTATTTCCATTTTCGAGTGAGATGGATGAGTGGGAGGTAAGATGACTTGTTAGAGGTCTCAAGAATAATTAATGGGTGAGTCCAGGCTTCAAAGCCCAGGTTCAAAATGAGTGGCTAACTTTAATCTCACTTGAGATTTGGAGAGGCAATCCTTACGAGGATCAAGTGACCCAGCCCCTACCTCACACACCCTTCCTGTCGGCCAGGCGGCCCCAGTGACTAAGGAGAAGGGGCCCCAGCAGGCCCCCAAATCCCAGAGTTCGTGGCATTTTCTGACCGGGATGCTTAATTACCTAAATACCCGGTGATAATTGTGACTGGGATCTTAGCACCGGGGCCAGGCTTCTCCTCCTCTTCTCCCTGCTTCGTCTCAATGGGAACCAATTCAGGACAGTCCTCCTCCGCGTGCTCCTCTTCCTCATCCTGAGCTCCAGCAGTCTGTAACATCCCGGCCTACCGCACGCCTCACGGTCAGCTCCAAGGCTGACACCCAGACGCGGAGCCGCAGCCGCGCACTCAGCGCACGCCACACCAGGCCCGGGACTTGCGTCATCATCCCGCGCCACGTAGCTTCTCGAAACCAGCCCATTACCTGGGCCATGACTGACGCTCTGTTCACCCCGCCACGCCCCCAGGGGTTCTGGACACGCCCCCACGGGAGCTGGACACGCCCTCAGGGAGGACTCTGAACCTGAGCGAGGCTGCGCGAAGCAGCACCTCTGAAGCTCTTTGCATGTCTGCAGCCTTAGTGCTACCGGCTGTTGTCAGGGATAAGGCTAGTTTGAACTTGGGGTGGGTGGCCTGACCTAAAGTGTTTCCGCAGACATAGACCTTGTCAACTTGACGTTTTTGAGCTTTATCCAAGTTGTCTTTCTAATTTTCTTTTTACAATGTGTCGTTTAATTTGGCTTCTTTTTCAATTTTATAAAAAGATTACCATATAATATATAATGCCCTGGAATTTGCTATATTTTCAACTCAACTATTGAGTTATATTTTATTGTGTGACTGTACGGTTATTTATCCATTTTCTATCAATTGTTTTCAGGTTTTTCTCTCAGGCAAACGTGAACATATTTCCTGGTGTATATGTGCTCAACTTTCCCTTTAATGTGTTTGTAAAAGCAGAATTGCTCTATCTTAGTTATTACAGATGTTACAGTTTACAAGAAAAGGCACCATTATGTTTTCAAAATGTTTGTACAAATTCATACATTTCCCCAACAATGTATTAAAGATCTCATTGAACTAAATGTCAGTTGAATACAGAATGATGCTTCATTGTAGTCTTCATTTGCATTTCCATGGTTACTTACAAGGTTGTGCATATTTTAATGTACTGACAATATTCAGTTCTATGTATGTTGTTATCCCACTTTTATACATAAGGCAGAGAGGTTATATAGCCAAGTTAATGTATTTGATGCAAAAGCCATATTTTTTACAATTTTCCTGATACCAAATAAATGTTTGATTTCTTCTTTCTTCAAACTACTGTTTGGTATAACACAGCTATTGAGAACACAGCTAAGGGAGAGGGTCCCAGGAATTCAAGGATCTTATACTCACATATACTCAACCTAAAAAGTCGAGTATATGTGAGTATAAAAAGTTGAATGCTTTGCCACCTCTCATAATGTAATAACGAACCGGCATTGGAAGAATTGAGGCTAACAAGTAGAACCTGGTGGTTAAGTTCACTTTAAAGAAGCTGAGGTGGACAGCCCACAAGAGATAGCCTTAAGCCCTCAACAGAATAATCACAAACTTTTTGGCTTCAGAAACGCTATGGAATATTGAAGTTTTTGACAGATCAAAAGAAAAAATAGCATTGCACCCACAGGCATTGCCTTATTCACATGGTGACACTCCTGCACTGCACTGCCACCTGAAAGGAAGCAATTACAATCCCAAACTCCTCCTTTTACATATCTTACAAGTAAGTTCTTCCAGATTCCCTTAACATGGCTTTGGCTGAATGTTTTACTAATATCTCTTATCCCTCACAAAAAGCAATCTGGGCCTTATGAAGACAATTTAGTTATGTTACAGCATACTCCAAGTAAAAGCAAGTTTTTATATCGATCAAAAGTTAAATGTATCCCAAATGTTCATCTGCTGATGGGCAAATAAAATGTGATATATCCAATGGAAAATTATCTGTCATAAGCAGGAAGAAAGCACTATATCCTGTCACAACATGAATGAATCTATAAAACATTGTGCTAAGTGAAAAAGCCATTTTGCAGAAGACCACATATTATATGATTCCATTTAGATAAAATGTCCAGAATAGGCAAATCTAGAGAGATAGGAAGTAGATTAGTGGGTTCCAGGATGTGGCAGGTAGGGAGTGACTGCTAATAAGTACTGTGTTTTTCTAAAATGTTCTAAAATCAATTGTGGTGATAGTAACAAAATTCTGTGAATGTGCTCAAAATAACTGAATGGCACATGTTAAATTGATGAATTGTATCACTTGTGACTTTATCTCAAAGTATTATTTTTTAAAAAGTTAAAGGTTCATCTGTGCATCCAGTTGTTGGGGTTACAGTATGCTTTGTAGAGAAGTGCTGACATCAGTAATTTCTAGTCTTGACCTTAGGTATGAATATAAAGATTACAGGTTGAAGAAAATTTTCCTTTTGTCTGTTTCCATATTCCTCTTCAGGAATATGGAAACTTATGGACAATTTATAATTGTCCATAAATTCTGTGGGGTACTGTCATTTTCTTTTCTGATTCTAGTAACTGGACAGAATTTAGCAAGTATGTATCTTTTAAAAGCCAGATGGACATGGTGCCACAGGCCTGTAATCCCAACAGCTCAGATGGCTGAGGCAGGAGAATCGTGAGTTAAAAGCCAACCTCAGCAACTTAGTGAGACCCATTTAAATGGCTAGGGATGTGGGGGACGCTGGGGTTGTGGCTCAACGGTAGAATGCTCACCTAGCACGTGAAAGACCCTGGGTTCGATCCTCAGCACCACATAAGAATAAATAAATAAATAAAATAAAGGTATTGTGTTCAACTACAACTAAAAAATAAAAAGGCTGAGGATGTGGCTCAGTTATTGAGTGCCCCTGGCTACCACCCTCCCAAGCCAGGGTTTTTGATTAATTCAAATACATAATTTATAAATCTTAGTTCTGTCTGAATCTGACTCTTGTATGTTTACTTCTATTATAACACAACATTTACCAACTTTATCTATTCCCAATGAGTCTTTGTCACTGTGTAGTTCAAAATGCCTTTTTTTTAAAGAGAGAGTGAGAGACAGACAGACAGACAGACAGAGAATATTTTTTAATATTTATTTTTTAGTTTTCGGCGGACACAACATCTTTGTTTGTATGTGGTGCTGAGGATCGAACCCAGGCCACACGCATGCCAGGCGAGCGCACTACCACTTGAGCCACATCCCCAGCCCCAAAACGCCTTTTTTTAAAAATATTTATTTTTTAGTTATATGTGGACACAATATCTTTATTTTATTTTTATGTGGTGCTAAGAATCGAACCCAGTGCCTCACACATGGTAGGTAGGTGAGCACTCTACCTCTGAGCCACAACCCCAGCCCATCAAAATACCTTTTGAACCCTTAAATATTTTTGTTGGGAATGTGAATTAGTACAACCACTATGGAAATCATTATGGAGTTTCAAAAAACTAAAATCGAGACTACCATATGATCCAGCTATATTATTCCCCAGTATCTATCCAAAAGATTTAAAGGTAGCATACTTTAGAGAAACATACATACTCATGGTTAAAGCAGACAATTCACAATAGCCAAATTACAGAACCTGCCTAGGTGTCCATCAACAGATGAATGGATAAAGAAAATGTGGTATGTATACACACAATAATTTTATGCAGCCATAAAGAAGAACGAAATTATGTCATTTGCAGGAAAATGGATGCGACTTGAGAGCATCCTGATAAGTGAAATAAGCCAGACTCAGGAAGTCAAGGGTCATTATGTTTTCTCTCACATGTGAAAGTGGGGTGTGGGGGGGAATATAGCGAAAGAGCAACCTCATGAAAATACACCAGTAGTGTAGGGGGAGGGAGGAAGGAAGGCAAGAGGAAGTACTGAAAAAAGAAATTGATCAGATTATGTTATATACCTGTACAAATATGTCACAATGAAGTCCACTATTCTGTATAATAAATATGCAACAATAAATGTTAAATCTTTTCAAATAAAAATAATTTCTAAGTATAGTAGGAACTTATTACAGCTTAAATTGTACCTTAAATTTTAATTCTCATTTAGTTTTGCAATTTTGCTTATTCTCAATGAATTTATGACAAAACAATTACAACTATTATTTTTATGTGTTGAGCCCTTACTACATGATAAGTATTATGTTAAATCCACATTAAATGGATTATTTCATTTAAGTCTTTGAGGAAAACATGATTTATATGTCCCCTCCCTTTTCCTTAACAGTACTGGAGATTGGACCCAGGAATTCATAAATGCCAGGCAAGTGCTCCACCACTGAGCTACACTGATAACCCTTCTTATTTTAAGTGGCCCAGACTCACCTTGAACTTGCCATCCTCCTGCCTCATCTTACCAGGAAGCTGATATTACATATGTGTGCCACCTCACCTAGTTGTATGCCTATTTTATAGGTGAAGAAGCTGGACCTTAGAAAATTAAAATAGTTAATCAAGGTCATTCAATCAGTAAATGGAAGCCCTGGTGTTCAATTCAGTTCTACCTAACACTGAATTCCAAGCTATTCTAACCTAAAATAGGGATCTGCAACCTTTTCCTGTAATACCAGTTAGCAAATATTTAGGGCTTTATAGGCCAAAAAGCAAATGTGAGGACATTGTATCGGTGCTTACATAATAGGAGAGAAAAAGAATTTCTACAAAGCCTTAAATCTGAATTTGATAACAATTTTAACCTCATGAAATAATAGTTTTTTAAATTTTTTCAACCTATTAAGCATGTTAAAACCATTCTTAGCTTGCAGACTACACCGAAAGAAAGAAAGGAAGGAAGAAAAATAGGAAGGAAGGAAGGAAGGAAGGAAGGAAGGAAGGAAGGAAGGAAATGCAGCAGGCCTAAAGG